>NC_138342.1:114634053-115039053 GCF_046562875.1 Panthera onca
CACATAGACATATGAACAATGATTTGCTGTCTTAAGCCCCTTCATTTGGAGGTGGCTGGTTACATTGCAATAAATAAGTAAAGCAAGTATGCTAAATTTGTTTTGTCTTAAAAGGATAATGTAAAAATATAACAGAAAAACAAATATTGACACATAAATCCTGATTTCATCTCACATATTCTTTTAATTACCATGCATGCACCCCATGCATGCGTTTTCAAACGCAGTTTTCATCCCTCACTATCTGACTTCACAATCCCAGATTCAGTCTTCAATCCACAGATACGTCTACTGCTCCAACCCTCCATGAATAGTGCTACTGCAAGAAATCAGTGACTCTCCTTTCCTAGGCCTTGTATTTCTATTCTCATTTTAAATGCTCTTTTAAAAGCATTCAACTCTTTTGCAAAATCCATCTTCGAAACACTTCCTTCCCTTGGGCTTCTTTTGTTTCTTGATTTGTCCTCTTCTCTGTCTGGGGGGTTTGGGAGTGCCTTCTGAAAAGTTGTTTTCCCATATTCTGTAATTATATGTAACAGTTTCCACAAGGATCCACCTTGAGTCCTCCCATCTATTCCTTCTGGTCTCACTGCCTAGGATCTATATCTTTGCCTGGCCTTTAGTTTACCACCTATACCGAAATGACTTACAAGTATATTCCAATGTTGCCCATTTAAAAGAAAATGACCACTGGGGCGCCTGGGTGGCTCAGCCGATTAAGCGGCCGACTTCGGCTCAGGTCATGATCTTGAGGTCCGTGAGTTCCAGCCCCGAGTCGGGCTCTGTGCTGACAGCTCAGAGCCTGGAGCCTATTTCAGATTCTGTGTCTCTCTCTCCCTGACCCTCCCCCGTTCATGCTTTGTCTCTCTCTGTCTCGAAAATAAATAAATGTTAAAAAAAAAAAAAAAAAGAAAAAAAAAAAGAAAATGACCACCATTCACTCAATAATGGAAAATGAAATTCATTCTTCACTTATCTCAAACCTCATGTCAAGTAAGTCCAAAATTCCTTTTGATTGTCCTTTTTTTAAAATATTTTTAATGTTTATTTATGTTTGAGGGAGATAAAGAGAGACAGAGTGAAGCAGGGGAGGGGCTGAGAGAAAGGGAGATACAGAATCTAAAGCAGGTTCCAGGCTCTGAACTGTCAGCACAGAGCCTGATTCAGGGCTCGAACCATGACTCATGAACCATGAGATCATGACCTGAGCAGAAGTCGGATGCTTAACCGATTGAGCCACCCAGGCACCCCCTGATTTTACTTCTCAAATATCTTATAACTGTAAACATTATCTGTAACCATGACCCAAAGTGATTATATATGTATTATATATAATATATACAGAAATATTACTTTTAATGAATATTTGGTATGATATTGTTGCTCACTGGTGCCGTTTTTGCTTGATAAATTGAAAGTAAGGTAAATCGTAGTCATTCAAAATTCAAAAACAAGTAGAAATAAGTGATAAAGTGTATACTTCAGATGTTGTATAAGATGTTTGATCCTTCAGAGAAGATAATGATGAGGCCCTATTCTTAACAAATGTTTTAGAGTCTGGCATATATTTTAGTATGTGAAATGATAGGTAGCCTATTTTGATCTCAGTATCTTAGAAGTTGGATGGCTATCACTTCATAAACTTGTCCTTCAAGTCCATCACATGATAAGCTTGATAATAACATTGAGGCCCAATTTTCTAATGTGGTAGAAACAATTTCCTCAAAATTGAGAATTCAGAAAAAGGAAAAAGTGGTTCTTCCCTTTTTGTATTAACCTCCATTATTGACACTCTATCTACATACAAAATGAAAAATCAGACTTCCTTAATAATTGACACTTTTTATGTATAGCTACAATCTAAGTTTACATAATCACAACCCCTATCCACCTCCTTGTCTGACTTGTTTTCTCACAACTACGTGTATTTCTAGCTTTGGAGTAACTTTTAAACTATCTGATCATAAAGCAATTCATTGTTGACAGATAGTTATTTGGCCTTCTATTTTTGCAAGTAGTCAGAGATACCAATTGCAAAATATGGTTTTAAAATTGCCCTTTCCTAAGCTTGGCAGCTATGTGAATTCTCATTAAATTTGTTTGTAATATTTATGACAGAATGCATGCATGAGAAATCTTTTGTTAATGCCATGTATATAGTGAGGCCTAAAAGAAAACCTGTTCCTTTGGATATAAATATAGCCAAGAATAATAAAAAGAAAAGAGAGAGAGAGAAATGAAAAGAAAAAGAAAAGCACTATGACAGTAACTCTATTCTGTAGAACTCAACTTGAAATTACATAAAAACTGACATGCTTATTTTTGACATACTCATCAGACCATGATTAATACGTAAATATTTCACTTTTCATCATGTGAGGAAAGGATGGGATTACTGTTTAGCCCCAATTCCTGTTTTGTATGTTAGTTGCAAAACAGAAATAAGGATGGAAAAACTCAGAGATCTTATTAATATATTCCCTTCAAGATGGACGGTAAGTAATTCATGTTGAAGAGAAAGCACTGGAGAAATAGAGCAACTGCGAGTTAATCGGAAAAAATTATTTTTTTGTGTGTAAATAAATCCTCAACAGAGAATAAATTCTCAAAGTGTTTTTTAGAGAAAGACTCCTAATCTTGTTTACAGGTTTTACTGGACTCCTAACTCTGGAAATAATCTCATTTTTATGATTTTTCTTTCATAGTCTCAGAGAGCAAGCTTCTAAAAACTTCTGAAAATTTGTATTTAGTAGTAGCAGCCACATTTTTAAAGACTTTGGAGGACTGTCTCTACCTCTCTACTGTTTGCTATTAAAAAGTGGGTTTTATGTTTTGTTGTTGTTCTCAAAATAAATATCCCGATGCATAAACTTCGTGCATATATACATACATACTTTTGTAACAAGGTGTATATGATATTTCCCCACTTGACAATTTGTCAATATCTGTTATGGAATAGCAGCATAATAAATTTTTGTTGAATTGATTAAAGGAAAAGATACAGCAAAAAATTGCAAAGGTATGTAAAGTTTCCATGAAGTGGAGAAGCTTGACAATGTATGGCATAGATTTTAAATGGAAAATTATATCCATAGATACATGTACATACTCACACTTACTGCAAAATACAAGTCTCCCCACAGAGACCAACAGCATATTTATTAGATATTTTAACAGGTTGGAATTCAGTTGTTGGATTCACTGATAGTATAAATGTCTCCAGTCTCAGAAATCTGATTAGTCAGCCCACAAATGTTGGATCTTTCTTTTTGGAATATTATCCTCACAGATATACAAATAATGATATTTTATTAATTTTTAGTGTATATTACAATGCTACAGATATTCAAAGCCAAATTCTCTAGAGAGTAAATGATTTCTCTAGAGGTAAATTATAATAAGAGGAAATCAAACTATAATAGTAAGTTTATAAACATGGACTTAAGACATGGGGGTTTTATTTTGCCCCAAAACTCACTTTGGCCTGAAACGAAGGATAACTTTTTAAAACATTTTGACCGATTTTCATCTGATCTACTCTGATGATTGGTTTTCATAGTTTATTTTCAGGAGACAGAATCATTTCTAAATTCATGGTGGAGTGGGAGAACTTAATGGAGTCTAACATGCCTATCTCCTCATTCTCTACACCTGACATATAACTGGTATATAGTACATTTTGTATTAAGTGATTGAACAGACAATGATTTTCTCATCTATATATCTATTCCTCTGAAAAATTCATGGATCTTTATTTTTTCTGATTACTAAAATGTTCCTGTCCAAATCTTTCTGCCTTAGCTTCAAATTTGATCCATATGATTAATTACCAGCTTGATCTTCATTTTTTTAATAAAAAGCATAGGTGCATATGTAAATTTAAGTTTATCGCTCATTCTAATGCAATGGAAGCATTAACTTCCTGACAATCAAACACCCAAAGAACCAGATTGGTAATTTTGTACAATCTGACATTATAATTAATTAAATGCAGGTTGTTTCGCAAATACATAAGCGCAAATAGAAGTCAGAGGCAATACAATCAAAACTGCCTGTAATTAAATGTAGATTTCCTTCCATTCAAAATTCAAAACTATAAAAACCTTATACACTGTTCTTACATGAGCTAATTTTTATTAAGGTTTTATTGTGGAATCATCATGAAAACTCTGTGGGGTAAGTCTTATTTTTATTACAGTTTTTCAGATATAGAAAATGATCGTGTGGCTTGATTTCCATTATAGCAGACAGAACTCATTAGAAGAAATTTCCAAAAGGCCAAGACCTCTCATAGTTATTAACTTTACGTGGGTGGGGACATAGTCAGCAAATTGCAGATTGGACTCCCTTTCTTTCTCAGTTCCTTCCTCACTATATACAAATGCAAACACAGACGTATGCGCACATTACAGTCCAAACCTAAGTGCCGGTGCCTAAATGCTACCCCGTCTCTCTTTCAGCGTCCTGAAATTTTGTCTTATTAAAAAACAACCCTAATACCACAAACACCTGGTAAGGGCAGATTCTGTTTGACCATAATAGACAATGATCTGCTGCTCCTAACAGAAAGCTACAGAACAGACTACAAATTTGGTAATGGCTCAACTCATTTTTAGTGTTCTACACCCTATACAGGCAAATAGAGCATTTGTGTGCTTATGTATTAATGAATAGCGACTTAACAGACAGTATACCTGAAGACAAGTTGAATTATCTATGCAGTTTGTTTTCTTTAGTTGTCCCTCTCCGACTTAATAAGTGAATATGAAATCATTATGCAGAAAGTAGAATCAATTATAAAATCTGTGATCACTAACACAGTAAAATGGGTACCCTGCTGTAAAAATAAATCTTGAAACAGTACATATGTTTGCCATAAAGCTGCATAACAGGCAGATTGCAGAGAGTGTTGAAAGTCTTATTCTAGAACATCAATTCTTAGATACGTCATGAAGATCCTTTAGAAATACACTTCGGTAATCATTTCTCTCATTCTAGAGTAAACGGCTTTCCTTACCATTTCAGAGAACTCATCTTTTGTCCATTGTTACACCGAAAAAAGAAAGAAAAGTTTTAATACATCAAAACTATTCATTTCGCTAGCCAGTTTTTCAGTTAATTTAATGTCCTAAGAACTCACGTGGGGTTTTTGGCAGTGGTTGTGGCATTAAACTGCATTTTAAGTGCCTATATAAGACGCAACAACATCATTACCTTGAATTAAAGTGCAAGAAGAACACTCTACTGGGAGCATTCTAGTATCCTACATGAAGAAAATAATTCATGAGTACTCTTCATAAAATTAGCTTTATTTCTCCATTCTAGAATAAATGATAGAACACTCTAAAGAATATGTCCTAAATCAGTAGCAAGCTGCCCCTCCTAAATCTCAATAACTGTCTAGGGTAATCTTCGACAGCTGGGTGCTATTAGGATTTGTTCTAATGGTGACAATGTGGAATACGCTAACACAGGGCTTATTGCCACTTATCCAGCAGGGGCATGAAATGAGGTGACATGGTAATGAGTTGATACAAATGACTTTTGTAACTTTCACACTGCTACCAGGCTGAGGCAGGCAATCAGAGAGAAACTATTGTCTGCCTTTCGTGATGGTTTTAATGTGATCCATTTGATTTAATACTGCTGGTAGGCAAAACGTGAAAGGAAAGTAGGTCAGTGCCTTTGCTTTGCTCAGATAACAGGGCAGTACTTACCTGGTTTATCCCAAGAGCTATATTTACTTTTGCTGATGACAAAGAGATACATTTTGAGCTGGGACTTACGCCATTCATTGCAAATACAGTTATCATGTAGTGCCAAGAATAATTATTAAGTGATAATAAAAAACCTCATTTCGCAATAATAAAAAAATTATCTATGTAAAGTTGAATTTAGCTACTTCCATACTCACTGAGAATAAAGGACTGTCATATCGGTAATCAGCTTTGCAACTTAGGACTTTCTTAAGTTAGGAGTCTGATACTGTTTGGAGCATGTGTAACTATAAGCCTTTTGAGAAGTGCCCCATTATCACAGCGAAACTCTTAAATCAGAAAGCTTGCTAAGTTGGAACGTAGCATTTGTTAAAATTTTAACTACCTAAAATCAAAAGGATGTTTTTTGAGCAGTCTTCTATATTCTTTTAATTGTCCTATTAATAAACACTTAACTTAGAATAATTAAGCTGGCAACTTTATAAAATGCTGACCTCATTAGTAAAATATGTCACATTTGGTGGCCTACTTCTGCTCGCAGAACTTTCATTGACTTTTATTATAAATGTTATTTTATATTCAAGTAAGCAAAGAATTAAACATCAATATATTGGTTTGGAAGTTTCTATATAGGCAAATAATATATTGGGAGGAGGGAACACTTTCATTTTGCAATGATTTCACATGTGTGGTTTTTGGTCAATTATTAGAGCAACTTGAAAAATTTTAGGAGAACAGCTAAAAGATAACTTTCATAATATTGGTAATCTTGAACGCATTCAATCTTAATGAATAAAACATGTACCATGTAAAGGATTTGTTTGACTTTTCTCCCCTTCCTTCCTAGCCCAAGAAAGGCGGGTCTGTGTGAGATTAATTAGAAGACACCGAACCTTATTTGCTCATTGTGGAGGGAAAAAGCTGTTCCTGCCGTTTACAGCAGACATTACAGGGATGCTCCCAGCTAGCCTCAGAATCGGTGCCCTTGCAGGAGGCAGAGAGTCAAAGGGAGCACAACCTGGGACAAATTGGGGGCAGAGCTGCTGCTGTTGCCCAGCATTTTCTCTGTCTCATTGTTCACCTGGGGAGAAATTATCTTTAAAAAAAAAAAAAGAGCTTTAGCTATTTACCGTCCATTGGCAGCCTCTCAGTCAGGCACAGCCAGGCTTTAAGCATTCATCATGATGAGACAGACTTTTGTTTGATATAACAGCCTGGCTGGAGACAGGAGAGATAGAATAAAGGTAGGAGAGTTCAATCCCCTTCACTTTTGTGTGAAGGACAATGGAAGCACCTTTCTTCTTAGGATGAAAAAAGATAATTTCCTCTATAGTAAAATTTAGGAAGAGAATTCATTTCCAATGCAAGGAGTTTCTGCAGAACATGTAAGTGAAAAGCAATATATAAAATACTGAAGACGTTGGACTGACTTTTATGCAAACAAAAAGATCTGAAGTTAAGCGCCACAAGTGAAAAGAAAACCTTATTCTAATTTTTTTTTTTTAAATCTCTGAAGAATTTCAAATTAACTTCATGCCTTTTGGGGAGCGTTATGTGCAAATTGTTGCAGGGATTTTTCTCCCAAATTTGAGGGCATGGTAGAGATTATTTGATTTTGAATACAGGCTCTGTGGTATACTAAATTTTCACTTTGGAAGTGGACATAGCTTTGAGTGCCATCCCAGACAGCATGACATCCTCCCGGGGAAAATGCCAGATGCATCCTGTTAGTGGGTGCTGAATTCTGCTTAATCATTCAGAACCAACAACTGCAAAAATAAAATAGGATAAAAAGAAAAAAATAGCACAGAACAGAAGATAAATAGGGATAAAAATACAATATGTAATATAATATAATATAATATAATATAATATAATATAATATAATATATAATGGTATAAAAATAAAAAGTCAAAGAGCATCAGAAGTACCAAAATTAATTTTATTTCCTGAACTTTTGCTTCAGCTGTGTGTGTGTGTGTATGTGCACATGTGTGTGCCCTTGCACCACACGTGCAAGTGTAATGTCTGTCATCGTTACAGTGAAATTTTTTTCCTGTGACTTTTGGTCACAAAAAGGTTTGAAAACCTTTGTTCCAGAGTCGCAGAAAGTGGAGTATAACAAGTTGTTGATAACCAGGATCCTGGTGTATTGTATTGTAATGCCAAGGATGGAGAAAACTAATCCTGGTTAAAATTTGAGTCCCAAACCGAAGGTCAGAGGTGTTCTAAATAGCCAGGCTTGACTAGCAAATTCAGCTGTTGTTTCAACAGAAAGTCCCCTCAGTGTGCTACAGGAAGTAGGTATGGATATTCACTCATTTTATATCAATAATTATTTCTCTATGTAGCACACTGGAAACTAGCTGGGATGAAATTTAGGTTTTCTTTTCTTTTTTTCCTAACTACAACGTATATTAAAGGAACACTACTCCAGGCTCCAGAATTAAGTTGTAGACAGTAAAAGAGTAAATATTATGTATTAATCATTTTTCAGTCCCTTAAGAATGGAAAATATGTAATAGGGTATTTATTTTAAGAGAAGGAGAGAGAGAGAAGGAAGAGGGAGGGAGAGGGAGAGAACGCCAGGGTGTGTGTTGGGGGTGAGGGCAGAGAGAGAGGGAGAGAGAGAGAATCCCAAGAAGGCTCTGCCTGCTAGCACAAAGTCCAACCCAGGGCTGGGAACTCACTAACCATGAGATCATAACTTGAGTTGAAATCAAGAGTCAGGCTCCTAACCAACTGACTATCCAGGTGACCCTAGAACACTAGAATTTTAAAGATATATATTAAGATGGTTCCATACCTTTGAAGAGGTCCTGTGTATAGATAAATAGAAAACAACTAGTAATATAGAAACTATAATACAATGTGTTAAGTGTAAATATACCACATTTAAAAACAAGTAGGAGGAAAAAATCAGAAACCATTATGAAGTACCATTTGAAATAAATACGATAAAATTATTAGAATTTGAATAAAATAAAAATTGTAAGGACTACAAATGGTAAAGGCACTGAAATATGATATATTGTGGGATCTTAAGTAAGTTGTCTAGTTCAACTAGTAATTGCATTGCGAATATATGAACACTATTTTACTTTATATAACATAATATACCATAATGTTTTATATCATTGATTATTTTATATTACATGCTATAAAACATTTTATTTAAACATCAATAAAACCTTTCCAAAATGATGCTGATTATCAATCAATTTGTTTAGGAACTTTTTTTATCATGTGTTAGGTGTTGTCCAGAACTCTTTACAAATAATAATCTTCGACAATATTATCCTCACTTTACAGATGAGACCACCGGGACCAGAGTGTGTAAATAGTCTAGCCAATGCCAGCCAACCAGTAAGCTGGAAATCTACCCCTGAGTATATAATTTAATTCAATTTGCTACTTTGCCCTTTCTAGTGATCAGTTCCATTTATCTTTACCACATATTTTCTATTTTTAAATGTTGCACATCAATACATAAGCAATTAGTTATATACACATTTAGACATTAATAATGTACATGTCCATCATCTCAAAAGTAGGTATGTGTCCAAAGAGCAATTCAAATCTATGAAATTCTGCATAAGCCTACTTTTGCCAGCCTTCATTTTCCACAATGAAACATTGAATGTGGACTAAATTTGATTATGCATCAGACAAGCACATACAGCATTTTGAAGACTATGGAACAGTTTAATAACCAATTCATATACTGAACTTTCCAAAAGGTAGAGTTGTAATTTAATTTAATTCGTAGCTGTCAAGTACCAAAGGCCACAAATAAAATAATAAATTCAAAAGAATATTAAAAATTAGACCTTAGAGTACCAGGCAGATGTTTGCAAGATTAATAACAAGTTATTAAATTTCTGTAGAACAGCAAAGTAGAGAAGCAATGGTTCTAAATATAACAGTATTTGGTTAGCATGCACTTATGAACCATTTTGTGGGAATCTTTATATAAGTAATTGAACTCATAGTCTTTATTTTAATGCTTCTGATTTCTTCTCCTTTTTTCCCAGTATTTGAATTTTTCTGACCCCCTCCCTTTTTTCCTATTATGCACTACTGTTTTCTATTTTTTCTTCTCTTTTTTTTTTCCTGGATCCTTATTATGAATGCATTCACCACTTTTTTGCCCCTTGTAAAAAATCTAGTTCAACCAAATTCATACACTGTAAATATACTTATGTCATTTACAACTGGTTCCAAGTTTCCATTTTTCTAAGTTTCTACCTTTTTTAAGCACAGTAAGGCTAGAATATCTTCCTTTATGTTCATGTTTTCTTGTCTATGATTCAGAAACCAACAGTACTATGGAGAAATCACACTCATTTTTAATTGAGCAGGCACACTTCATGTGCAGTGTCTATGATGACAAGAACTTTCAAAGTATTTCCGTAGAAACGTTTCAACTGTTTCCTGAAGTCGTATATTCTGTTTATTATCTGTTCTATGGGTTGTTCTCATTTGTATGGACAACAAACATGCCATGATGATATTTTTATTAATTAATAGATCAGAAGACAGAAAGCATGGCAGCAGATTCTAAAAATATCCAGAATATTACCAGAAAGTAGAATCAGTTTTGGAAGATTGTGTCACAACATAGGACTTTTTAATTTACAAGTTTTAAGTACAAGGTCTTGAACTTTGTATAATAAGTTCTGTCACTTTGCCAACAAAAGGACCAGAATAGATGGGATATAGTTAAAGGTTAATGTTTGCATGCCACCCAGGTTACAAATAAATGTTTTATTTCTTTGGGAATCCCAACTTTCATTGCTATAAATAATTAATTGCAAGCAGTAGATGATAGTTGCTAAAGGTCATAATGAAAACAGGGTTTCAGCAATCCTCTTGGTAGAATTGTGCAGAGGACTCAGAGAATCTACCCAAGCATCAGCTCCGTCCCAACAATTAAACTGAATGGTGAGGAAAGGAAGCTTTTTGTTTGTTCTCTGTTGATGTAATGACAGCACAGAAAACACCTCATAAGGACTTTCTTTCTTTTTTTTTTAATACTTGTGGCTTTACATGTGTAAAAGTGTTCAATGGCTATTTGTATTATGTGTTCATTTTCTTCTGTGACCCTTACACTTTGAAGTACCATTCCCACGCCTACGGGGCTTCTATTGGGCTCATGGCTAAACTCTGAAATCTCATAGGCCCAAGGACCTCATTGCTACTTCCCCTAAATTCTACCCCACCTCCAGAAGTTAATTTAATATTAAGTTATCCACAGTAAGAGAGTATTATAAGAAAAAAAAAGTGATTTTTTTATTTGCTCTTTGCAACTAATACATGGATACTATGTAAATTGTAATTGCATTATGGGATAAAATTATCTATTTTGTTTTACAAATCCAGAGGAGAGATAGGAATGCATAATTTTAAACTGACCACGAAAAGCTTAACTCTTTAGTTATGGAACTGTCTAAATTAGGAAAAACAAGAGAGTACAGTTTTAACTGTGAAATCCACAAATAACAATATGTATATCTGATTGACAATTACGTCTCATTTGTGAATTTAAAACCATTGTCTTATGTATAGATTTTATCACATCATTTTGCTTCATCTCCCTTGGCCCAAACTACTCCTTATTGGACGAATGTTAGCTGTAAAGTAATTAGATAGTGGAATTTTAAGGAAAGAAGCCAATGTAGCTATCTAGCATACATATACATTTATATTTTTTTGCTTCTTGCTTAGTGTTCTCTCTTTAGTTTCAACCTAAATTATACATATACTTTTCTCGCAGTCATGAAACAGGTGGAGGAGCTCACTTAGATTTTACTGTATGAAAACAGCTTTATTTTATAGTCACTTTTCAATGATAATTAAGCTAGTGTGTCTGTCTAGCTTGGGAGATACTTTTCCCTATTCTACCCGCTACTGAATGTATTATTGCTGATAAGAATTTTGCTATTTATTGCTATTTCTCTCTAAGGAATCCTCTCTTCGTTCCTGTTATGTTTAAATATTTTTGTCTTTGAGTTTTGGTATGTATGACTACTAGGCACTAAAGCAAATATCTCTCTCTAAATATGTTATATGGACATACAATATTTTTTAGGGAACTTTCTTTATTAAGTTTGAGAAACCATGATTTCCCTCAAATCTGGGAAATTCTTATTATTCCTTTAAATATTGATTCCTTTATCTCTCTATTTTCTCCTTTTAAGGAGCATGACTTGGGTATTCTCAAGCCAACCTTCATGTCTCCTCATTTCTTTTTCATAAATCTATCTAGATATTTCTCTGTGCTCTCTTATAAAGTATTTCCTTTAAATTTATTTTCCCATCCATCAATTTTCTTGTCTGTTCTGTTATGCTTATTGTATAAACTATTTATTATTAATTTCAATGAACATAATTTTAATTTGTAAACTGGTGAATGTTTTATCCCCGATGGTGAATTATATTTTAAAATGTTTTATTGAAGGGTTACATGAATATAGAAAAGTATACCAATCACAATTGAGCAGCTTGATCACTTTTAAAAAAAGTAAACACACTCTTAAAACCAACAATTCAGATAGCTAGGAGACTTACCTTAGAACTTTGACTGTATGTGTGTGTGTGTGTGTGTGTACTTGTGCGTGTGTGTGTGTGTGCTCTCTTATGCCTGAGAATTTTCCTTTTCTTGTTCTAAAGCTTTATTAAAAAAAAACAACTCTTCATTATATTCAGTATTTATCTCTTTCTGTGTGTGTGTGTGTGTGTGTGTGTGTGTGCGCGTGCACGCGCGTGTGTGTGTGTGTGTGCGCGCGTGTGTGTAAGGATAGGGCTCATTCCCACCTCAATTTAGTCCACTACATTGTCAGATATCCCCTGAACCCTCACACAGTGGAGGCTTATTTTCTTACTGACTATAAGAAAACTGGGTCCAGTTTCCAACTATAATTATCTATATCTGACCCAAAATATTTGCAAAAACTTGCAGTTTTACCACAGTTAGTTTTCTGATGAATACTTAGAGCTTCTTGTTCCATTGATTTTGAAATCCACTTCAACTTTGGTAAGGGACCCCCTTCAACAACCCCATGCTTATATCCTGAGTCTCTTTCTTAACCATCAGTAGCCATGGGAGAAAGAGGGGTCTGTGAACTTTTATCTGGTGTGCCTTTATCATTCCCCAAAAGAGACACTATATAATTCCTCTAAAGTTTGGATAATACTAACATATTTGGCACAGAATGGATAAGACTGAAAAAGTTGCTGAACACAATCACATCCTCTCGTGGTGTTCTCTTCTAGTCTGCATGTAGGCATATTCACTGAATTATCACTGATTCTTTTTCATTTCCTTTTCATTTTCAAAGATAACTTGGAGACTGAACCCTGAAGACATATATCAAAATTTTGGCTTAAGTTCTATTTTCTTAAATTCTATACCTTATTATAAGTGAAAATGGAACTACTGCGAAAATAATTTATTGTATAAAGTGAATATAATAGCTTGATTTATACTTAAAACTAATAAGCTTAGTTTATATTTTGTTATCTATTTTCTATTTCTCCCTTAAGTGATCATTCTTTCAAGATTACTTGAGTGGATTTCAGAACCATTAATTTAATACAACACTTATGGTTTATTGTAATTAAGACACCATTGAAAATATTTACCTACATTTTGCCAACAGATTTTAATCTTTTGGTTTATATCTAAAACTGGAAAACATTAACTTATATTTTTCTGATTACAAAAAATATTGTAATATTAAATAACTGTTAAAGTAAGTATTAGTAAGCCAATTGTATAATTTACCAAAGTGGTTCTCATATCTGGAGATACATTATAATCACTTGGGCATCCTTTTACATATACCAATATAAAAGGAATAGAATTACTGGAAGTGAGATGTAGATACAAGTGTTTAGGTTTTTAAAGTTTTTAAATTTATTTTATTTATTTAGAGATGGAGAGCGATGGACAGAGGGGGGGAGAGAAGGGGAGAGAGAGAGAGAGAGAGAGAGAGAGAGAGAGAGAACCCCAAGCGGGCTCCAAGCTGTCAGCACAGTGCCGTAGGAGAGGCTCGATCTCACAAACTGTGAGATCACAACCTCAGCCAAAATCAAGAGTTAGCCACTTAACTGAATAAGCCACCCAGGTGCCCCCAGTTTTTATGTTTTTAAAACTCTTCAAGTGATTCTAGCAGTTAACTGAGGTTGAAAATCACCCATTGACTATTATATACTATATTCTGGTATATAAACTATAATGAATTAGAGATTTCTAAAAAAATAAGAAATACACATTACTGTTTTGGATTCAGAGTACTATAAATTAACAGAAAGAACTGGGACTTGTGAGAAAACACAATAAAGTATAGGTATTCATTAAGAATTCGAAGGGATCCTACTTTAACACTGGAAAACACCAAAGGATGTACAAACGCAATAATTTGCAAGGAAAATTAATATTATTTTAAGAATTTTCACAACAGCTCATTATTACCTATTTTTAAATGATTTGTACATTTCCAATGAGTAAATCTTATAGACATATTCCTATTCTGGGAGATGATAGTTATAATCAGGATTTTTGACATTGAGGGAATAATTTTCCCGTAAACTTAACCTCAAGAACTTCCAGCCGGCTTACAGGGTTTCTTAGCTTGATTTTCAGCATGTATTTAACACTTCTGTTGTGCTGACAACTGTTTATTTTCAATATGATTCATAATGTTTTATAAATGTTTACATATATAGCCTAGGCTTCATCGTTACAATTTACTTAGGTCAAACCATAAGCCATAGAATAGCAGAATTGATGGTTAATAAACAGTTTTAACATTCTTGAATACTCTGACAAAATTGATATTTAGAATGTTGTTACTAATAAATTACAAATAAGTTTGATTATTTATTTAAGATTGTATATTTTGTTTACAATTGGTTGACTGGGAAGGGGTAGTACAAAGAAATTACATTACAAAGAAATGTGCTTTGAAATTTTGGAATGGAGACAAAGTGGAAAAATTGTTATCTTCTAGATTCCAAACTTTTGTATTAGGTCCCAACTGAACTACCATCTGAGTTGGCTTACACCACATTGATTCAATTTTCTAAGCCTCAATTCCTACATGTACAAAATTGGAAAATACTATTCTATATCTCATTCAGTTTTTGTGGTTCTTGGTTCTTAATTTTCAGAATTTCTTTTGTATGAACAATCACATTACCTGTGAAGAATGACACTCGCGTGTTTGTTCTAACATTGATTTCACTTAGATTTTTATCGGTGGTTGTATCGTTTCATCCAACAACCGGCAGTCTTGTTTTCTTTCTCTCCTCAAAATCCACTTTCCATCCAGCTATCTCTCTCACCTGCATGTTAGCTCCCATCCCCAGAACCTATTACTCTACCTTTCCTGGGGTGTCACAGTGGTCTACTGACTGATCTTTACTGAAATTCTTGCACCCTTAGAGTATATTTTTCCCACAAAGACCAAAGTTTTAATTTTCATGTCAGTTGCTTTCTCAAATTTACATAATAAATGTAATATTTTCTAAAATGTCATATAATATGTTGCTTGCTTTCTCACAACCTTGTAAAGGCTTCCCATTACATTTAGAGTAAGTCCAAACTTACGTGTGAATTTGGATATAGGCCATCCACTAAGATAGTCAATAAATCCCTACATTATCTGTCCATGACCTTTTCTCTATGTACCTACTCTTCCTCTTGATCACTGTGTTGCAGCCACACTTACATTTTTCTTTATTCTTATTCTCTCTTCCCTTTGCCTGGAATGTTTTACTCCAGATATTAAAGTGACTTGCTTTCTGCTTTTTCCCTTATGTCTCCTGAAACGTCACAGGCACAGAGATGACTCCCGTCAGCACACCGTCTAAAATAACATCACCCTGTCACCCTCTCTCTACTTATCTTTGTTTTTTTCCTTATACCACTTATCACTGCTGGGCATTATACCTTTTCTGTCTCTACCTCTAACACATAACTTCAATGGGGGCAGGAATATTTTTTTATGCTTACTCATGTGTCTGTCCCCTACCTAAAACCATGTGTAGCATATAGTAGGTATGCACTAAATAGTTGCTGAATGAACAAACTAATGCATAAATAAATTGGTTAAAACTTACTGAACAACACTGAATAATACTAGCGATACCTTGTGTTTCAGTTATGCATTGCTGCGTAACCAAAATTTAGTGGCTCAAAACAAAAATCACAAATCGAGACTTAGGGTAAGCCCCATAAGGGTCATCACTGCTTCACCTGGTATCAGCTGAGACAGCTTGAATCCTGGAGGCTGGAACAGTTCAAAGACTCACTTACGTCTCTGCTGACTTGATGTCAGCAGATGATGCTGACTGACAGTCAGTTGATGCTGACTGGAATCTTTTTTTTTTTTTTTTTTTTTGGGGGGGACAGAGAGAGACAGAGCATGAACGGGGGAGGGGCAGAGAGAGAGGGAGATACAGAATTGGAAACAGGCTCCAGGCTCCGAGCCATCAGCCCAGAGCCTGACGCGGGGCTCGAACTCGCGGACCTCGAGATCGTGACCTGGCTGAAGTCGGACGCTTAACCGACTGCGCCACCCAGGCGCCCCTGGAATCTTGAACATCAGCTGGGATTTGAGGCAGAACACCTACATGCAGCCATTCCATGTGGCTATTTGGCTTCTTTAAACTATGGTAGATGGATTCCAAATAAAATTATCATTATAGAGAGAAGAGAAAGACAGGTGTATTGCATTTTATCGTGTTGTCTCAGAAGTCAAACAATGTCATTTCTGCCCCATTCTATTTGCAAAAAGAGTGACTAAAGCTGGCCCATATTCAAGGGAAGAGATATTAGACTTGAGTTTTTAATGGAATGGGTGTCAAATTCTTTGCTGGAACATTTTAAAACTATTATACAATGCATTGTTATTTCACTCCCCATTTTAATGGAATTGTCTTTAGGGTTTTCCTATTATATATATATATATATATATATATATATATATATATATATATTTGCTCAACAATGGCAAAGACAAGATTGATAAGCCAGTTATAACCACAGAATTAATGAATATGACAATTTTGTATGCATGTAAGACTTACTTCCATATATTATCAAAGAAAAATTACACTTAAATCGCTATCAATGTCTATTAAACTAGTAAAAAAAATTCTGTGAAATATTTTAAAATACTATGCACAAGCAACTTACCTAGTGAAACGTATTAAGTATAATCTGTCCTTACTCTACATGTATGCATTCCCTTCTTCCCTACTTTGGCTTCTCTTCATCTGCCATTGTTATTACCAACTTGACAGCATCTTATGAATTTATTGAACATTATCGGGTCTGAGAATATTTTCAGTGTGATGGCAAAATTCATACCGGGAAAGAATTATCAGGCTATTACCTGGTGCTCCTTTTCCAAAAGCCAACCTTCTCTCAGCAAAGTAAATTTGAACAAAATGAAAGGCACTGGTATTTCAGGAGTAAAAACAAATAACATTTTCTATTTCTATCACTGATTATTGGATTATTCACATAAAGTATTTAGATACCATATTAATGTTCATGCAAAGTCTCCTCTTTCTCTTTCTAGTAGTGACTTAGTTTTAACATCAGCTCTTTTTTTTTCTTATTTCACTTAGCTCTTTTTTTCACTTAGTTCTGCAATGCTGATGTATTTAGGTTTTTGCTAAGAGCAGCTACCTGTGTTATTATAACATATTGTAAATGAAAAGAAAGCTTGGAAATGTTACTTCTCTTTAGCGATAAACAGATTCATTAAATAAGAAATATGATTAGTTTCAAATGTGTATCTCCTCATTAACAGATGAAAAAAATACTCCTTAAAAATGAAAATATAATTACAAAATAAGACCTAGTGAACAATTAATCAAAGCACAATCAACAATCTTACCACAAATTTGAGGCCAAAATTATTTCAAACTATGGAGAAAATGGCAATGTGAACATTTTAAGTTTTAAATATATTTATATTTTATAGTATATATAACAAATAGTTAAAATGAATGCTGCAATATCTTTCCATGATACTTCCTTATTACATTCCCTAAAAACAAAGGAGGAATTTAGATTATTGAAAGACAGATTTGATTCTCACAGGAGATTGAGGAACACTTGTCTTTTTTTTTTTTTTGAGTAGTTAGAAGTAAACTTCCATTATAAAAGTGAGATTTCTATCATTAAATTTTTAACAGACAAAGGATGTGTACAGCTTCAAAAAGCCAATGTGATTTTAGCTTCAAATTCTTTTTCCTCCTCAAATATTAAAGGTATTTGCAGATCCTTAGACCTGTTTGTCTACTTAGCCAAGTTAAATTAAAATGCAAGATGATAATCTATTGTTAGATTATTTTTTCCAATATTGACAATCAGTTCCCTTTCATAATGAACTTTTCTCTGTGCTAGCTACTTCAAATCTTTTTATCCTGTACCCATAGGATTGAACATGATTATGAAAGATAAACCTTAGTAATAAAAGATGAAAAGAGGTTATGACATTCTTATTAAACAGAAAAGGCAACTTCTTTTGATTCTAATCTTATAGTTACCAGCATTATTAGAACGTTATTAGAAGTGCAGGAAATAGGCATATTTATTCATAAGTCCTACTCTCATAAATTACACTTTGTAAAGAGAACTTTTATAAAACTGGTGTATTATGACTTTTATTTTTGTCTTATAAAATGCATAATCTAAATTATATTTTTCTATATAGAAAATGTTAAAAAATATGAATATCTGCTTGGAAATAAACTAAAGTGTTAGTGGAAGTCACTAATATCTTTAAGAGGGTAAAGTAATGGAAGAAAGGAAAATTAATATGTCTTACACTTGTGTATTCTAGCCAATTTACATGTTATTTTAACTTATTTTTTTAAATCTTCCCAACAAGCTGTAGAAGAGGTTGTGATACTTACTTATAGGCAACAGAATCCAAATAACTAGTTTAAGTAGAAAGGGATTCATTAAGTGGTAGAGATAGCTCACCAAATCATTGGGAGAGATGGAGGGAGGAAAGAACTCTGGGCTTAGTTTCCAGGATTGCAGAAATGGACCACCATCAGATCCAGCGTCAGGAACCCTCAAACTCAGGAAACTAGGAACGCCGCAAACGCCTGAGGAATCTCTTCCTGTGACAAACTCAAAACTCCCCGGTTGAAGAGTCTTCTGAAAACTTAGGAAATCGTCACTATCATCACTAGTCTAGAGCCACACTCCTCGGATTATGTTACTCAAATCCTAAATAAGCCCATCATGGGTGAATCACAGCCGGTGCCCTAATTGCAAGGTAATATTGCAAATGTAACTGGAGTTCAGGTTCTGTATGCTGAAAGGTGACTGGAGTGGGTATTGGAAAATATACTAGCTCTGTCCACCAAGGCCCCTCCTCCATTTACTGGTCACATAGTACCAGTGAAGATCTTGTTCCGGGTACCACGGTAGAGAAATAAATTATCTCAGAGCTTAGCAGCTTCACACACCCTTTATGTTCTCTCTCTCTCTCTTTCTCTTTCTCTCTCTCTCTCTCTTTTGAGTCTTTATAAAGTTGTAATCAGATACTGGTGAGGGCTGCAATCATCTGCATACTCAAGTGGGCTGAATGTCCAGGGTGGCCTAGTCACACAGCAGGCATTTTGAACCTCTCTTGCAGCCTAAAACCTGTAAGGTGGCCTGTCCCTGTGGTCTGGGCTTTCTCATGATGTAACAGTTCAGGACTCAGAGCATGAGTGTTCTGGCGTGCGAGAAAGATGCTTGATAGCTTTTTAAACATTGTCTCAGAAATCACATACTATCACTTCTGACATACTCTACTAATCTTAATGACCTACACGTGTATTCACATATATGATATATACATATATATGTCATAAAATACATATACATATACATATGTATATGGATGCATATATGTTTAATAAGTCATATATATTACACATATATACATATACACATACACATATATACATATACATGTCCTAAAATACTTATACATATACATATGTATATGGATACATATATGTTTAATAAGACATATATATGACACACACACATATATATATATACACATATCAGAGAAGAAGAAAAATAAGATAACTACAGAAGACTTGGTTGGTTTCTATAACAGTAATTTTTCATTACCCATTCCAAGTTCCTTTGACTCGTCCTGAGCTCCTCACCGTGTCATTGTTCTTTATTTGAAAATGGAGAGGCAGTTATTGAATTTTAATTCTGGAAAGTTCAGGTATCTTGGTTGTCATGCCAGTTGAGACATTTCCGGGCCACCAATGCACACGGCAAGACTAAGAAGTACTTAGGATGATCCATGGAGTTTGAGAAACACTACCACCTCTCCTGCTTTTGTTGCAGCAAACCTATTAAACCTTGATTTAAAGGAGCAAGCACCAGGGCTCCCGGGTGACTCAGTTGGTTAAGAGTCAAACCCTTGATTTCGGCCCACGTCATGATCTCACAGTTTGTGGGTTCAAGCCCCATGTCAGGTTCTGCACTGACTACGTGGAACCTGCTTGGGATTCTCTCTCTTCTCTGTCTGCCCTTCCTCTGCTCATGCTCTCTCTCAAAATAAATAAATCAACTTAAAAAAGATATAAATAAATAAATACATAAATAAATAAATAAATAAATAAGCAAGCACCAAAGCCACAGGATAATGCCATCTTTTGGATATTGTTCTGGTTCCATGAGATTTCCAAAATTGCCTGGTAAAAGTTTTGGTTTTCACTTTAATAATCTCATTCTTAAGTCCCTGTGGAAGTTTGGCATCGTTGGGTAACAAGTTATTAAAATATGATACCAAAGCTGAAGATACAGGAAGTAAACTTTTCTATTAATTATTTATTATTTCATGGATGGACCTAGAGGGTATGATGCTAAGTGAAAAATAATTCATACAAAGAAAGACAAATATTGTATGATTTAACTTATATGTAGAATCTAAAAAATAATAGAACAAACAACAAAACAGAAACAGAAACAGCCTCATAGATACAAAGAAAAATCTAGTAATTCCTGGGAAAGGGGATAGGACAAAATAGAGAAAGGGAATTAAAAGGTACAAACCCCAATTATAAAATAAATATGAGAGACACACTGTGAACCATAAGGGATATAGTTAATACTACATAGCAACTTCGTATGGTGACAAATGATAGCTAGATTTATCCTGGTGACCTTTTGCAATGTATATAAGTGTGGAATCACTATATTGCACACTTGAAGTAATATAATATTGTGTGTCAACTACACTTCAATAAAATAAATTCTTAGAACTCTATAATAATTGTCTATATAATTATGTAATTATAAAAATTATATAATTTGAGAGGTGCCACTATTAAGTGCACCCCTTCGTACCATAACACATAAACTCCGGCCACAGAGAATAACACACCCTGTAACACAAACCTTCAAAGGTACCAGGTGTTTTTGTTTTTGTTTTTTGTCTTTTTGACTTTTGTTTTTCCCCACCTATTTGAGACTAGTTGAGTCTTCAGTAGTATGTTCCTTCTACCATTCTCCAAGAGCATCAGCTTCTAGTGTATCAGTGAATCCTGAACAAAGCCAGTTGCCTTATTTATTTTGTGGTACAGTGTATTCCTTGATAAGAAATAAATTTGAAATAATATAATATAATATAATATAATATAATATAATATAATAATATAATATAATAATAAATAAATGTGAAAACCTGATGGTAAGTAAAGTACTTAGTAAGTCAGTTAAAGGTGTGTTTACAACAGCTTGGTGGAAAGAGAAGGCATCATTATTTTCCAACAAGTATTTATTACAGTTAAGAAAATTACTGAACTCTCTATGAAAAATATATATCTGATATAATCATTGTGCTGCTAGCTGGCTGGCTGACCCCCACGGAATATGATGTCATTTTCACAGTTCTCTGCAATTTGCAGATCAGGGGCTTAGCATTGGCAGTATTAGATATGCCTTGTTGTGAGGTAGTCCATGCTATTGAGGCCACGCACAACCTCTGTCCCTGATATTATGGCCACATTTTTAAAAGTGTTTATTTACTTATTTTGAGGGAGAGAGAGAAAGAGTACATGAACAAGTGGGGGAGGGGCAGAGAGAGAGGGATAGAGAAAGAGGGAGAGAGATAATCCCAGATGGGCTCAATCCTACTCCTATGAGATCATGCCCCGAGCTGAAATCAAGAGTCAGACACTTAACTGAACTGAGCCATCCAGGCGCCCCTATGACCACATTTTATAAACTCAACAAGCAAAAGCTGGAATGGATGTGGGAAGAAGCTGATTGGCAGCCTTAAGGTAGGGAACCTTTTTAATTCAATTATTGTGAACCTCCTCTACAGAATATGTCAGGCATAAATATTCTCACTTTCTAGCCCCATTTAGTTAGGTCTACACACATTCCTCTTCTACAAGCTGCCTTGTAATCAATCTTCCATGTTTGTTCTTTCCAAATTTTCTCACCATTTGGACAAATCATTAGCTACTGCTCATGCATTACCATGTATTTGTGTTTCTAGGCCAAATAGAAAACGATATGTAGATCTTGAAGTTTTTCTTACTTCTAAGATTTCCTTTTCCCACTCTTCCCAGCTATCTTAGACCACTGTAGCATTCTTCTTTTGGGTCAAAATTTTTCTCCTCACTTAACTGCCATAGGGAAATCCTAATGAGACTAAAACTGTGTGTTCAGAGTTGTGGCAAGAATCAAGACACAGGGAAATTAAAACCTGTTCAAGCTGAGTCTTAAATATACCACATCCAGGTGTGAGAAAGCGCTCTGGGTAAGACTGGCTTTATAGCTGTTGCATCAAATAACACCATGTTTATGATAAAGTTCAAGACTTACAGTCATTTGTTCCATGATTAGGTGTTCAATGTCTACCATGTTACAGTAACAAGCTAAGAATTATTTCAGGTGACTTCAAAGAGAGCCTGGCTTTTCTCCAAAACCTAACCAACTTTGCTCTGACTTGTCTATCCAAGGCAATGACAGGCTTCATGAATCATCCTGATCAGGCAGTCATTTAAAGTACCATCATATTCAGAAGCTCCTGGGTCACTCAGTCAGTTGAATGTCCGACTGCAGCTCAGGTCATGATCTCACAAATTATGGGTTCCAGCTTCTTATTAGGCTCTGCACTGACAGTTCAGAGCCTGGAGCCTGCTTCAGATTCTGTGCCTCTCTCTCTCTCTCTCTCTCTCTCTCTGCCCCTCCCTGGCTTGTGCTCTCTATCTCTCTATCTCTCTGTCTCTCTGTCTCTTTGTCTCTCTCTCTCTCTCTCTCTCTCTCTCTCTCTCAAAAATAAATAAATAAATATTTAGTAAAAGAAAAGGGTTTAATCTATTTTAAAAAATAATACATAAAGTATCATCACATTCAGAGGCTAATAAGGGCTAGATGGAAACAGCCCTTGAATAGATCAAGTCTGAGACAGCTGGAGAGACTTTTTGTATTCATTCCAACTCAAAACTGGGTTTGATGGGCCACTTAGTAAATATGTCAGAGCAGTATAACTATATATACAATCATTTCCCCCCAGAATCTAGACAGGTCATTATTCCTCTTTCCTAGTGCATAAGAAAGTAATTTGTCCTTTATTCTAAAGGATATATCCTAACTTGTCTAGATCTATAGATGCCAGAAACTATCAGATGCCTGTACTGTTGTAGAATATCATTCCCATATTCTGGCGTCTGTCAACTACTACTTCCCAATCAATAGGTGCTATCAGCAGGTAAGGTACGGTAAGATAGTTAAGGTCTCTGCAGACTAAATTATGACCAAGAAGAACACTGTTGCATAGCCTTAAGTGACCAAAGAAGATTTATTGCTGTTCCTGTTGAAGGAAAGCATAATGCTTCTTCTGTTCTTTTGATTATTGGGATACAGAAGAAAGCATGACATTTAACAGATCAATATCTGCATAACAGGTGCCAAGGGCCATGTTAATTTGGCGCAATAAAATAATCAAAGTTTAAAAAATATAGATGGTCATTACCTAATTAAGTTTGCAATAATCCCTTAGTATTTTCTAAGATCCATTTCTCTTTTCTGCACAGGTCAAAAGGTAAGATAAATAGCAGTGTGACTGAGGCCATTTCTACTCCCTCTTTGATGTCTTTGATAATGATCTTACATTTTGTAAAGCCTCCAGGGATTCATTATTGCTTTTGATTTACTATTCTGGTAAGGACAGGGAGCTCCAAAAGCCTCCAATTAGCTTGCCAACCAATAGCCCTCACTCTACAAGGAAGTACTGTGGGGATTTTACAAGTGTCTGAGTATTTGTATTCTAACCACACACTCAGGAACTGGCGAAATAACCGTGGTGTGAGTTCATAAACAGAGTAAATTCTATTTGTCATCTGACCCTCATAAGCCCTCAATGAAACACTATTGCATTTTAGATCCACGAGAACAGAATTAGTTTAGACTTAGTGTTGAATTACTCTAGAGAAGAATACATATACCTTTTTTTTTTTTTACTAGTGCAAGTTCCACCAGTAAATCCAAATAAATCTCTTAGGAGAAGACTGGGAAGTAGATATGCTGTGTATATTTAAAGTGTCTTTGTAGAC
The DNA here is from genome assembly GCF_046562875.1 of Panthera onca. NCBI lineage: Eukaryota > Metazoa > Chordata > Mammalia > Carnivora > Felidae > Panthera > Panthera onca. The sequence continues at coordinate 114,658,381 of NC_138342.1, forward strand.
TTCTTCAACCAGGTATGCGGTTTTCCCTTCATTAAAAGGACCTTATTTTTAAGAGCAATTAATGTATGAGAATTTGATGCGATACAATAAAGTTCCATCTGATATCTCTCTTCATCTGGCATAGAGAAGTTTTTTGATTAAGTAAATCAAATACAATCCTAATGGGCTAATGCATTTTTAGAAAATATGATCTACTAGCAACTGACAAAATCTCTCTTAATGAGATAATTCTGGTTATATATCTTTTTCTCTGCTACCTGGTTTTAATAATAACTGCCTCTATGGTTAATTGATGAAAAGTGGCATATTTTTGCCTATGCCACCATGTGAATTCTATAATTACTGTAGAACAAGGGATTCGTATCAACAGAAGCATCTTCAGCTTGTATCCTCTGCCCACAGGAGACGGACATTTATAGTACATCTCAAAGATGCTGATACTACCTTTATAAATGACGTTCATGGTGGCTTCGTAAGGAAGTTATCTTCTTAAAAATGATCTGAGGTTCTTATGTGTAACATGATGACTATAGATGCTAACACTGGATTTAATATAAGTCCTATTCCTTACATTACTGAGGGCATATTAAGCTTATACGTGAAAAGGCCAATACAATTAAAGAAAAAGCTGAATGATTATCATCATTCTGTATGCTTAGCTCTGCATGCAAGAATTCTTATATTGAATACAGATGGCAAATAAGATGGCTAATGGCTGTAGGATAATGTCATTTTCCCCTCAATTAGATATTATCAGTCTCTCGTTTCCTTCATGGGGAAAATAGTTTGGATACAACTTTGTCCATAAACTGTCTTTAATGTCTATATTTCCTATATGGTCTTTAAGATCCCAATCCTCATGATTTCCAGAGCTATACTGCTAGGGAAAGACAAATAAAAACATGACTGGAGAGGATAACAAATGATCTATGATCTGTGCCCCCAACACATTTTTGACAGCTATCCTATCTGTATTTACAAATCTTTCATACATGTAAAGGTCCAGCATGATGCTTTCTATGGCAAGAAAAATTCTTTAGTACTTCCAATTGACTTTAATCATTCCCTTCCCATCAGTCACATGCACACACACACACAACTTAGTCATTCCATTTTGCTTACATTTCTTTCATAATGCTTTGCATCCTGAACTTCTTTAAAATCAGGTGAGTAGGGGCATCTGGGTGGCTCAGTTGGTTGAGCACCCAACTTTGGCTCACGTCATGATCTTGTGGTTGGTGAGTTCGAGCCCCGCGTCGGGCTCTGTGCTGACAGCTCAGAGCCTGGAGCCTGCTTCAAATTCTGTGTGTGTCTCTCTCTCTCTCTGCCCCTCCCCCACTCTTGCTCTGTCTCCCTCTGTCTCAAAAATAAAATAAACATTAAAAATTTTTTTAAATGAGGTGATAAGCATCTTTAGGGCCTATTACCTATATAACTACACATTGTAGATGTTTTAGCTTAGCATTAATTTCTACTTCTATTATTGTTATATCTGTATTAGATTATATTTTAGGAAATACATGAACAGTTATTTAATTCTATCATGGCGTGAAAAAGATTCCCCCTTTAGCACATTTGCAGTCTCTACTCTATGTTGACTGAACACTGATTGGTTTATACCTGAATTTCAGAATAAAGATGATGTCTGGTCCTTGACACTATCATTTCCACTACTGGACTTTATATGGAGAGCAGAGGAAAAAAATCTTTAATTGAAAAAAAAAAAAAAAAAAGTTAAGTAGCTGACTTAAGCAGGGGACCAGAGGATATACCCATATGTTTTGGCTTGAGATAATTATGTGGATTTCTTTTTTTTCTTTCTTTTTTTTTTCTTTTTCATCTTTTTTTTTGTCTTTACCTGACATGTTATTTTTTTCCTTCCATCTGAAATCTGCTTAGAAAAACATTGGATGGTAGCGACATATGCCAAAAAAGTTGTTATCAAAGTTATGCCTGCTGTTTTTTTTATATCCCTATGCTGTTTATCCTCATCCATAATTCATTTTCTGAAAGAAACATAAGAAGAAACAAAGCAAAGAATAAATGGTGACATAGTGTCAAAGATCTCTTGAGAGTCTGACATTGGAACACAGTTCATTTTGCATCTTATGATCATCTTGTCACGTAAACACACATTCTCAGTGCTTCCTTATTCATTTAAAAAAAAATCTGAAGAATTGGGTTACTTTTTTTTTTTAAGTAGAGAAAAACAAACACAGTATTTTTACTCCCGTCCTTACAGAAAAGAAAAGATCCAAAGTACCCTAATTTCATGTATGACTTATATAAAGCTAGATTAATTTTTAAATTTTTGAATAATACATGTTGAATTATATAAAGGTAATCAAAAACATGCATTTTTAAACAACGGTTGCTGTTGTAGGTGAGAAAGCTGAGTCGGAAAGTAAAATACTTGACTACAGTTTCTTTGTCCTATAAGAATCCAGCATTACTAATTTGGAGCCAGAAAAATGGCTACTAAATGTGGAAATGTGTTAAGAAGAGAATTTCTTGTCAATTTTCAAAAGATAACTTACGAAGTGATAACAGATCATAGGAATGATGGGAGAACTAATGGTCAGCAGAACGTATCAATCCTTTTCCAGTTATACAAGTCTCCTTGCCAGAGACTAGGCCAGGGCAAAAAATGGGTTGTTTAGATTTTTCTCTATTTCGTGGACACATTTTTAAAAATCTACCGGCATGAGCAAATAGGTGGGTAAAACTTTAGTATTCCCAGTTTATACAGAAAGAAAGTCACAGAAAAATTTTGCCAGTTTTTAAAGGCCGCAAAACCTGGTAGCGACAGAAACTTCATCCACTGTGAAGGCTTTATGATAAATATTTGGAGTCTGGAGGAAAACTTCCTCATTTTTATTCCAAATCTTCAACTTAGCTGATGTGTAACCTTGGGGGAAATAACCTGCTCTGTGCCTCAGTTTCCTCATTTATATTGGGAAAATTATCGTATCTAGGTTACTTTAGGGTCAGTAAGATTTAATGAGTATAAATATTCAGAACCCTTCCCGGCACATATTCAATGCACAAACTGTAAATCTTGGCTGTCCTTTACTATCATTCTAATTTAATGTCTAGTTATTATAAAGCCTTACAAACTGAGAGTTGTCAGCCGCATACCAAACACTAAACCATTTTTCCACATGAAAATGGGATAGTAGGGGAGGGGAGGATAAACTTGATAAACTTACTATATATATATATATATATATATAATTTTCTGTGTAAGATAATGAATACATACCAGAGGTTTCTAGGTATTTATGTGAAAAGATCTCATTTATGATTCAGCTTTTGATATTGTTTCAGTTCCCTTTATGTGAATTGTTTCTATGAGTGCCTTGCAATCTTCAAATCCTCACATTGTCTTTTTTAAGCATAAGAAGAACCCACCATTGGGGCACCTGGGTGGCTCAGTCGGTTGAGCATCTGACTTTGGCTCAGGTCATGATCCCGCAGTTCGTGAGTTCGAGCCCCACAATTAGGCTCTGTGCTGACAGCTCAGAGCCTGGACCCTGCTTCGGATTCTGTGTCTCCCTCTTTCTCTGCCCCTGCTCTGCTCACGCTCTGTCTCTCCCTCAAAATAAATAAACATTTAAAAATTAAAAAAAAAAGAACCCACCATTCTTTCATCATTGTCCTCCCAAATGCAAACTATCCAAATGACAAAAGAGAACCAAGAGTGTTTATTCTGAAAAGAATATATAAGATAAGCTATGTGTATTTTATTTTATTTTTTAACGTTTATTTTTGAGAGAGTATGAGAGCAGAAGTGAGGGAGGGACAGACAGAGGGGGACAGAGGATCAGAAGCAGACTCTGTGCTGACAGCAGAGAGCTAGATGCTGAACTTGAATGTGCAAAGTGGGAGATCATGACCTGAGCTGAAGTCAGACGCTTAACCGACTGAGCCACCCAGCTGCCCCAAGCAGCACTTTTTAGTGAGGTGAAAGAAGAAGAAGAAAAAAAAAAAAAAAAAGCGACTATTTGAATATATTAGAAAATAAAGTGATTTCACAAATGACTGCTAGCTATAATAATTTAAGTGAGATCTGAGGTTTTATTTCCTTTAAATATATGCCTAATTATTTAAATGTTTCGGTGCTGATATTTTTAAAGTTGCATTATCCAAGGTGGCTTTATGTTTTTTATTTGTTTAAATGTCTTCTTAAATGAGCTTGAAACCTTGATGATAAGCCTTTAAGGTAAATCCAAAAGAAAAGCAGCTGAATCAGATATGTTGTAATTCATTTTAAATATTGAATGTGTATAGAGGGTCTTGTAAAACAGGTACAGAAACACTAATATTAAATTGGCCTCCAGGGAATTAGACTAAATAACTCCTGCAGTTTCAGTCTAATCTGATCACTGTGATATATAAACTCAGTTCAAGTGCTCACTAGATTAAATTAGTAGATGAAAGACAGACCCCTTTTCAATGGATAAAAAGTCAATCATTAGCAGCATTTGCCATCAAGAAAACAAAACTGAACAGTTAGATTAGCAAAATTACCTTATTAAAAACTTAAAGAGGTAAATTTCCCAATTTAGTAATTTTTGTCAATCTCTTAAGGAGAAAGCCAATCACTGTTTAAATATGCAGTAAAAAATTCATGGAAGGTTTTATGTGCTCGAGAACCTAAATATAAATCAAGATATATTTGTGAGGATAAGCAGTTTTAATTCTTTTCAGTGGCTGTTAAGCACATGCAAGGAAACTTATTGAGATTTTTGGAAATAGTGAAAATCTGGAAAGTAATGTTTTTTTTTAATTTTTTAAAATATTTATTTTTTTACAGAGAGAGAGAGGGAGAGAGGGAAAGAGCACTCGTGAGCGCCAGCAGGGGAGGGGGGCCAGAAACAGAGAAGGAAACAGAATCCAAAGCCAATTCGGAACTGTCAGCAGAGCCCAAGGTGGGGCTCAAAACCCACAAACCATGAGATCATGACCTGAGCTGCTGATGTCAAGAGTCTGATGCTCAACCTAGCAAGTCACCCTGGCACCCCAAAACAATACGTTTTGAAATACAGTAAAATCTTGGTTTGTGAGCATAATTCATTCTGGAAACATGCTTGTAATTCAAAGCACTTGTGTATCAAACGAATTTCAAGAACCATTGGCGCATTTGTGATCATGTGACATTCGGCATCAGGTACCACTCATATGGCAAGACATCACTCATTTATTAAGTTAAAATTTATTAGAAATGTTTGCTTGCCTTGCAGAACACTCACAGAACAAGTTACTTGCAATCTTAGGTTTTACTATGTATGGAATTAATCTTATAATTAGGTCCATATAAATTCCTATGGAGCAGTAACTGAAATGCATTCTATGAATAAGAGTTCTCATACATTCAGATAGATATAAAAAGGTGAGAATGTAATTTTACTCAATCTTAATAGATTAATGAATAAGTAGTGTTTTATTAAATTAATTAGAAAAGAAATACTATCATGATTCAATTTGTCAAAATAACAAATTATTAGAACTTCAGCTGTTCTTATTTGAGCTGTTAAATTTGTCCTTTTTTGAATTTGTCATTAAAAAGTATTAGGGGCACCTGGGTAGCTCAGTTGGTTAAGCGTCCGACTTGGGCTCAGGTCATGATCTCGCAGTCCGTGAGTTCGAGCCCCACATCCGGCTCTGTGCTGACAGCTCGGAGCCTGGAGCCTGTTTCAGATTCTGTGTCTCCCTCTCTCTCTGACCCTCCCCCATCCATGCTGTGTCTCTGTCTGTCTCAAAAATAAGTAAACGTTTAAAAAAAAAAGAAAAAAAAAGTGTGAAGCAAGCATAATTAATTAGAAATAATATTTTGAATCTAAAAATTAGGGAGTTTGTATATATATATATACAAATGTATATATATAGTTATGTGTTGTGTATATTATATATTATACATGTATATAATATTTAATATATGTATTATATGTTATTATAATGAATAGTAATATCGGTAATAATTTAATAGTGTAATCGAAGATTTAAAAATTATTATTGAGATACTTTAGTCACTAATAATATTTGAAATTTTAATTATATTATGTTTATCTGGGACAAGAGATCAGGAAAGTGAGTGATCATTGCGTTCATAATGAATTAAAAAGGGATAAAACAGAAGGAAATGAAGGTAAACATGAATTTGAGAAAAGTTGATCTGAATCTTAGTAAATTTTGAATTACTAGGAGAATGTGATTTATATATTTATTCTCATCCTAAGGTTACTTAAAAAAAAAAACAAAAGCATATGCCAGCTATATCTATACTTGTATCAATATCTATGTCTTCTATATTTTCAATTACTTGATTATATCAAAATAATACCCTATTTGATAAACTTATTACTTTGGTGGAAAGATTATAAGTGATTTAAATTTATTTATTAATCTCTAAGTATTCTATCATATGCACATTTTATATTTATGACTTAAAATCAGTATCAATATAATATAGAATTTGTAAAACTTAGAGCACAATAACAGAGCCTGCAAGGTACTTACTATGTAGGTAATGTTAACTAAGTTATTTAAACTATGATATTCAGAGTTTTCATTTGTAGAATGGTATGAATAATAGCTGGGGTGTAAACTTATAGTGATATTAAATGTTATAACATATATAAAAATCACCTAGCACAATGCTTGGTGCATATAAGATAAGTGATGATTTTTTTTTTTTACTGCTACTTTATCAACCACTCTTTTCTTATGTGTTAGCAACACTCTAACCATCAATTTCCTTTTATTGCCAATACCACTAAACTTTTATCTACCAACACAAGTCAGCTTTGAAATGACTTCCTAATATGATCTTTACAATTCTAGGAAAGTGATAATATTGTTAAGCTTTTCTTTTCATAAGTCTGATATTATTAAATATGAGTTTATGTCAAAATGCACATTGCTAATTATTCATATTTATATGTTTTACATATTTATCTAATGTAGTCACATGTATGGAATACCAATTATGAGGTAAAATTCTATGACTCTTATCTATAAACCATTTTTGGTTTTAATTTTTATTGCTAACAACTAATCTATTTTGTCTTCCTCTCTCCATGTGTTTCAAAACCACTGTCATCCCTTAAAACACAATTAAATAAATACATAAAATATAAGATATTTTACAGCATTTATACAGTTGCACAAGTAAAAAAGGAAAATCTCCAGGGACCAGAAATGAAGAAGAAACTCAGACACAGAGTATTTAACAGTTATTAAATTCAAACAGTGAAGACAGGTATTAGAGTCATTCCTAAAGACTGAGATTCTTACACCCATACCATGCTAGTGTGAAGGTGAAAATGAACTCCGCACAAAAAGCCATCAGTCCTGAAGGTCTGAGGGACTCAGAACTGGAGCAGACTGACCCCCCTCCCCGCCACCGTCCTTGGGCTATGGGATAGGAAAAGAGTCACTCAGAATAATTTGAAACCACAGGATCATGCCTTCTGCAGTGAGGGATCTGAATTCACACCACTCAAATTGTGTAGGAACCTGTAGCTCGAAAATTAACAAAAATCTCAGATATCCCTGAAACTCAAGTAAATGTGAAATTTGTTCTATGGGGGAGCTTCCACATACATATGCATATGGAGCTCTCACAGATTAAAAACAAACAAACAATAAAAAAAAACTAACCATTTGGTTCTAGTTTAATTTTTAAAACATGTAAAGAAGGAAACGGTCACACAGACACAACTAAAGCATAAAGACATTGTAAATTTGAGAACCAAATTTGGAAAATTATTTCTAAGACAAAATCGACCAAAGGAAAACTGGCACAAAAATATTTCTGTCAGACAAAACAGATTTTTAGACAGAAAATAGTATGTTTTAAAAAAGATTATTACTTAATTAAAAAGAAAAGTTCCAAAGAAAATATAATTTTGAATCTCTCTGTAATTAGAAATATGGTCTCGGAATCCATAAAAAAAACCATCAACAAAATTACAAAGCCAAATCCATAAATGTGTAATCTTGGTACAACTTTCTAATAGTCTTGTTGCAGAAACTGACAGAAAAACATACACTTTAATGCAAAGAATATATGAGCTACACAGTTAAGAAAATGGACATAATGGCAATTTATGAGCATTTGAAACTTGTGTAGGGGCACCTGGGTGGCTCAGTCAGTTAAGCCTCTGACTTCAGCTCAGGTCATGAACTCGCGGTTCATGTGTGTGAGTCCTACATTGAGCTCTGTGCTGACAGACCAGAGACTGGAGCCTGCTTCAGATTCTGTGTCTCCCTTTCTCTCTGCCCTCCCTTGCTTGTTCTCTCTCTCACTCTCTCTCTCTCTTTTAAATGAATAAACCGTAAATATATATATTTTTCTTTATATGTATTTTTTTTCTTTATATATATATATAAAGAAATTTGTGTAGGTATAATTTGACAATTTCATTTTAACTCACATAACTAAGGAAAGCCTTGAGCATGTGTTAGTGAAAACACAAGTAAGTTGTTTACTGAATCGTTATTTAAAACTACAAAAATACTATCCTTAAATAAGGAATGAGAATAAGTCACAGTGTATTGATACAATGGAGATCATACAGAATTTAAAATGAATAAATTAGTTCTACATTTTAAGATCTGATTCTCAAAATAATCAGAATCTCAAAAATATAACAGGGGTTAAAATAAGTTTTTAAAATGTACATTTATTTTTATTACACCCGTAACATTAAAGCTGAATATATAAGGGATTTTATTATTCATAGTTATAGATATAGACTTATATGTCATATACTCATAAAAGCATGGAGAGGATAAGAACTTATCAACTTGAATGTATTGCTGTGGAGAGGAAGAAAGGGGAATGGGATGCAATAGGATTTAAAAATTATAACATTGGGGCGCCTGGGTGGCTCAGTCGGTTAAGCGTCCGACTTCAGCCCGGGTCATGATCTCGCGGTGAGTTCGCCCCCGCTTCGGGCTCTGTGCTGACAGCTCAGAGCCTGGAGCCTGCTTCGGATTCTGTGTCTCCCTCTCTTTCTGCCCCTCCCCTACTCATGCTCTGTCTCTGTCTCAGAAATAAATAAACATTAAAAAAAGTTTAAAAAAATTATAACATTATTGTTTTTTAAATTCTAAGTAACATGTTATCATTTGTTAAATCTGGATAGTGAGTGTCTGTCATGTTATTTTCTACACTTATCTTTAAGTTTAAAATATTTCGAAAGTTTTCAAAATGAGATATTTAAATGAAAAGTGCAACTTCAATGCACATTTGCAACATACTAGTTTCTGCTTTGCTAAATGCATCAACTATATAGAGTAATTAGCTTTAATCATTCATTTACTCATTGTTTCATTCAATGAATCCCTCCTCTGGAGCCAGGCGCTGTACTGAGTGCTGCTTCATAGACCAATACATAAAAAGAAAGTGGGTCCCTTTCTGCATAAATTTCTCTATCTAATGGAGAAAGCGGATAGGTGATTGCAAAACTAGAGTGAAGTGTGATGATAGTTATATGGGAAATACTAAGTTCAGTGAGAATGCAGACAGGTGTATCTTCCAGGAGAAGAGAATTTTAAGCTGCAACTTAAAGAACAGGTAAGATTTAGGGGGAAAAAAAGAATTGTTGAGAGTTTAGTTGTTTGATAGGAAACAAAGATAATTGTTCCAGACACAGGAGGATCGTAAAATGAGTAAGTCTAGCACTTTGAGGTAGTGACGGTAGTCTAGCACAACTAAAGCATACCTGAATTTGAACAGAGCAATATAATAAGATCAGAATAGATTGGCAGTTTTAGAGATCTTGAAGGGTCTTACGGGAGTCGTAAGAATCCACTGTGGAGCTTGTAAAGGGTGAAGTTATATTATTAGATTTTATTTTTTGAAAGAGTAATGTGTGAATAATTAATATGGGAAGTTAGATTTGAAACAGGTGGCTTGACTATTATTCAGGAAACACATGTATACAGTCTCAACCAGAGCAGAAGGAGTCAGAAAGAGTGAGAATAATTGTTGCGCATAGATAGATACTTGACAGGACTTGACTACTGAACAAGGACGTGGTTACGGAGAATGGATTGGGAAATTCCTACCTTTACGAATTGGGACACTGGGTGACTTATAGCAACATAGATAACAGTGCAAAGAAATAGGTTGGTGATGAAGAGTGACTTTCAGTAAGGGACATTCTGAACTTAGTTGCATACAAATCATTGAGGTGGAGCTGTCTATAGGAAACCTTAAGGATAAATCTGGCACTAAGGAGAGAATTCTGGGCTGCTGGATTATCAGATTATGGGAGTCTTCACTTTACTGATGTCATCATGTGTGTGAACAGGATCACCTGAGAAGGTGGGAGAGGGGGCTGATAAATAAGCTTATAGTAATGAACACTGAGTAATATCAATATTTAAGATGTCTCGGCAAAATCAGTTTTTATGGAATTCTGTGCAAGGAAACCACAGTGCATAGGGTTCAAGAAAGTAGAAGATACAGAAGAGATGCCTAAAATCCTTTAGGAAGTTTGTGATAGTCTGGAGAAAAGCTGGCTAATAACTATAGTGTGCATGACACAAAGTAAGTTTTGGTGACTTATGTCTGTTTAAATACTGATGCAAGAAACTCACTCATGTTTTTGTTTGTTTGCTTGTTTCTCTCTCTCTTTCTTTTTCAAAGGGTGTTCACAAGAATTGTGTCTTCTACCCAAAATGTTCTTCTACTGGATATCCCTGTGGCAGTGGCAGGGCCGTTCCGCATTTAGATACTAGCTGAAACATTACCCTTTTAGGAGCACCTGGGTGGTGCAGTCGGTTAAGTGTCTGACCCTTGCTATTGACTCAGGTCATGATCTCACAGTTCATGAACTTGAGCCCACACATGGCTCTGCACTGTTGGCGTGGAGCCCACTTGGGATTCTGTCTCTCCTCTCTGCCCCTCCACTTGTGCTCGCTCTCTCTCTCAAAATAAAGAAATAAATAAACTAAAAAAACCCAAAAACACATTACTCTTTTAGAGGGGCTTCTCCTAAATTTCAAACTTGGTACGCGGTCCTCTCTCACAGAAGCCCCACTCACATCCTCACATCCGATCACATCACCATATTTCATTTTAATCAATATTATTTACCATTACCTGTTATAACTTTGTATAGTTACTGGATGGTTTTAATTTTTTCAAGCAATGATAAATGCTTCACTTTCAAATGCCATTTAATCTTCGCTTTCCTAGAGTAAATGCAAAATTATTATATACACGGCTTCATTGTGTTTGCTAATATCCTTTGAATATCTATTCTTGAAAAAAACCCCATTCCCAATTCCATTTATAAAATCTTTGCCAGATTTTGATACCAAGGTTTTTATAAAAAGTTTGGAAGCATTTATTGTTACATTCTCTGAATTAGGTTGACTGATTTTGTGGTGTTGCTCTTTTGAAATGTTTGGAAGCTATCGGTGAAACCATCTGGTATTTTCTTGTGGATCATGTATAAGTATACATTGAATATCTTTAATGCACATAGGATAAATCAGATTTTCCAGTTCTTCTTTTGTCAGTTTGGTAAGCTGTGTTTATCTAGAGATTTGTTTTTAATATGAATTTTAAATTTTATTGTCATAAGCTTTTTCTAAACCATTTATTGTCTTTTTGATGCCTATAGGTTAGCGAGTGACTATCCTTATTCTTTCTTATATGGACTACTCTGCCTTCTTCTTTGTTTTTTTTTTTTCTCAGTATTTCCAGGTGTTTAAAAATTTTGCTAGATGTTTTAAATGCCAAATTTGCTTCTTAAAATTCATTATTTTTGTCTATCACTTATTTTTGCTTTTATCTTTATTCTTCTTGGGTATGGTTGATAGTATTTTCCAATTTCTGTAGTTGAATACTTCGTTATTCATTTGTATCTTTTTTCTATCATATGCAATTAAGGCTAAATATTTCACTTTGAGATAGACTTGAACCACATCCCACAAGTTTCGGTATGCTATGCTTTTATTATCATTTGGTTCAAAATATTTCCTTTTCTGTTATACATTCATCCATTAATAAAATAGGCAATGTTTAATTTTCAAGTGTTTACACATTTTCAGGTTTTTTTTTTTTTTTTATTATTGAATTCTAGCTTTATCCTCCATGCAGTCAGAAAACATAGCCTCAATGATTTTTGTCATTTACTATTTGTTGATGTTTAGGGTCACAATTTTCCCTGCCTTGAATAAGACAAGAATGCAATAAAATGTGTTCTTTAACTGAGAATTGAGTTCCTCTGCCCCGCGTCCCCCTCCCCCGCTACAGCACACAGCATTGGAATATGAACAAAGTAACAAGACCTATTTTATGTGAGCAGTAAAATTACATGATCGGTCCAGGGACCAGTAGCTTAGGCATAATAAAGTGACTAGATGTGTAGAAAACCAAAGCAGAGAACTGTACTCCTCTGCATAACTGTTTCTTCTTGGTGATGGCTGTGAGGATGATGCCTGTAGGCAGCATCAGGCCCCACATGTACTCATCTCCTTGCCTGCATTATGTCCCGCCAGGGAGCCAGTTTCAACGAGGTCTACACATTGTTCACTATTACTTCCAGTCTTCTGTCTTTCTCTTGTTTATTCAAAGAAGAATTCCTGCAGCCTGAATTAGTGAGAATTAAAGTTTAGAAATAATAAATTGTGCTTATTTAAATTTTAGCTAACCCACCAGCATAGGACAATTAAATTTAATATTCTTGATATGGGCTTTTAAAAAGAAAACAGGACTATGTATAGGAATGCAGAAATTAAAAAGGAGGTAAAGTCACCAAATATTCATCCACCTAAACTTGGTGCCAGTGAAGAATGAGCTTACTTTCTTGATGTTTTTGCCGTGGTGGATACAGCTGGTGATGCATACAACCTAAATGATGCCTCTCAGATCTGAGCTTGGCTGCTGCTAAGACTGATCCTTCAGTCAATTTTTTAAAGTAGGGAGTCCATGAGCTGAGTCCATTTTCAAATTTGGATGCAGCAGGCCTCTCCAAACTTTGTGTAAGTTAGTCACTATGTGTATTATCCTAAAAGTTTTAAGAGCACCAGAAGTGGCCTCTGGATTACCAATACATGATCTCGTATTTTATTAATAAGAAGTGGGAGCATATTCCCTTAGTTTTTTTTCTTTAAGGCTTGCTTGTTAGAAACGATACCTGTTTTTTATTGTATTAACTACTTTTTCTTGCTTAAGTCATTGAGAATAAGTAAGCACATGCGGTCATTGATACTATGCAGTATAAAGAAAAACGTCTATTTCCTTATTATTGCCTATTAATTTTACATAAAATTGGCTACTGGTCCCTTTATTTATTTCACAAGCTTGACAATCACAAACTCATCTTTCAAAACCCTTATATGTGGCAAGACCATGTAAATTACCATGTATGTGAGCTACTTTTCAGAGTATGAGCAATATAAGGAGCAATAAAACATATAATATTTGAAATATAAATTTATTGATCTATAAATATATTGACTTGTATTCTTTGAAATAAAATATATTTTTATACAAAACCTATTTTCAAAATTAGAATTGTCCTATATATATGATATATAAGGTGTATATATTATATATACCCACACAGGTATATTATACATTAAAACAAAACTCAAATTTAAAAACCTAGTTTATAACAATTTTCCAAATATTAAGACATGACATAAGGAAAATTATTGTCTTCACATACAGTCTTATGCCTTAATTAGTCTCTTACTTATATTTGTCTATAATACATTTTCACTGGTATTTTTCTAAAGACCATATTTTTATACAAAGTTTCTCTTTTTAAAACATTTTGTCTGAATAGTCTTCAAAATTGCATTTTAGGTTAGTTTGAAATTGTGGAATCTTCAGTTGACTCTTCTTTGCCCAACCGTAATACTTTCTTTTAAAATGTTTCTAATGTTTATTTTTCAGAGAGAGAGAGAGAGACAGAGAGACAGAGCACGAGCGGCGTAGGGGCAGAGAGAGAGGGAAGCACAGATTCTGAAGCAGGCTCCAGGCTCTGAGCTGTCAACACAGAGCCCAACGCGGGTCTCAAAACCACAAACTGCGAGATCACGACGTAAGCTGAAGTCAGACACTTAACCGACTGAGCCACCCAGGTGCTCCATGACCATAATACTTTAATTGAAGAAACAATTTATTTATAGGTATTGAGGTAAGTTCAGAGCAAATTCTGCTAAATTTTATTGATGGATATTATTTTTTTAAATTTTATTATTGAAATATAAAAATATTTTAGCCCCAACATTCTTACAGTTATTGCTTTTTTTCATTCCACAAAACTTCAAAAACAAATTTTTATAATGAAAGAAACATTACAACTTCTGTCTATATTTAAGATATTTTGAATTTTTGCCAAACTTAAAAACCATAAAAATCACAGGAGTTCTCAACTTAATTCCATTCTGGCATAGACTATAAATGCATCCAATGAAAATGGGTGCTGTATCCAAACATTTATCCCACAAGTTAAGATATTAATAAAAAATACATAATTTAAGCAGAAAATCTTGTATATGGTTGCTGATTTTCTCATTTTGCTTTGCATAAATAAACATTAATGTGTTCTCGTTTGCAAACTTTGTTTCAACAAACATAATTCTCTAAAGCTGACAAGCTAAAAAAATTTGGGTGCTGCATTCATTAACTATTTTGCTAAAATTTTCCAACTCATTTTAAACAGAAATTCTAAACTTGGAAGACAGAAAATGAGTATCATTGTAGAACATACTTAAGTGTGTTGAACAAATAGTTTATTCAAAGGCGCAAACATTTCTAAAGTCCAATTAATGGCAGCAAAAAGAAAAATGACTTTTTTATTTTAAACTTCAGCTTTGTCCCCAAAATTTATAATGTAGTTATTATGTCTGCTTATAAATTATGTGTATATTTTGATAAGTGCAGCTTCAATATTGATTGCTAGAATGCTGTATCTTATTGAGATGAACATTTTTGTGTGTATGACAAAGAATTTCAAGTGTCTTTCTGTTCCATAGGTTTCTTAATTTAGTAACAAGAGGGTTTTTTCCTATAATGCTGTGCTCTACCTATATTTGTTTTCTGATGATCTTCTCAAAGACAAGTACTTTTGTCTTCAATGTTAAACCTATGAACTTTGCTTGCAATAGTATTTACAATAATAACAAATGCTTCATCTTTGAAGAATGATCTTTCAAAGGCTTTATAAGGATTCCATGGTAATTTCAAACCATTATTAAATTAACTGATTTTGCATTTGAAGCATCTGTTATATAATATGTTATAAAACTGGCAACATTTAGCGGTTCTGCTAATGATGCCAAGATGTTAAAAGCTATTATTTTATATTTCATATGTGCGCGAGAAAAACTGGAATACAAAAAGAGCAAAATTATTTGTGGGAGTCATGGAGATACGCCGTTTGATCTGCCTTCAAGAAAAAAAAAAATGTACCTTTTTTTCTGAGAGGAATGTAGTTAGATAAAAGTCTCCAGCTGCACTATTTGAGATCTACAGCATTTGAGCCGAGGCGAGGCCCTGCTCTTTCAGAAGAGCCACAGGCAATGATTGAGCACAATGACAATACAAGGACCTGGAGATTTGTGCGCAACTTGAGACTTGTCTATTGGGCAGCCTTTATTCTGTTCAATTGGTTTTACTGACACTTTGTCAGATGTACATTGCACTCTGTGTTACTCTTTGCCAATTCTCGTCCTTCTCTGTTATGGACTTACCAATGTGTTCCCCAAACACTTACGTTGAAGTCCTATACCTCCATAACTCAGAATGTGACTGTATTTGGAGATAGGGCTTTTAAGGAAGTCATTAACGGGGCCCTGGGTGGCTCATTTGGTTAAGCCTCTGACTTTGGTTCAGGTCATGATCTCTCCATTTGTGAATTCGAGCCCTGTACCAGGCTCTGTGTTGACAGCTCAGAGTCTGGAGCCTGTTTCAGATTCGGTGTCTCCCACTCTGTCTCTGCTCCTACCCCACTCATGCTCTGTCCCTCTCTCTCTCTCTCAAAAATAAACGTTAAAAAAAAAAAAAAAGAAAAAGTCGTTTAGTTAAAATGAGGCTATTACAGTGGGGCCCTAACCCAAGACAAGTAGTGTCCTTCTAAGAAGAGAGAAAATCAGGTGCTCTTGCCTTGAGGGATGATCATGCACAGAGGCCATAAGGGGATGCTATCTGCAAGCCAAGAACAGAGACCTCAGAGGAAACCAGCCCAACCAGCATCTTGATCTTAAACTTAACAGCCTCCAGAACTGTGAGAAAAAAAAAAAAAAAGTAGTGTCACCAAAAATTTAGGTCTCCATATCTGGGGTATTTTGTCGTGATAGCCCTGGCAAAATAATTTGCTCTTTTTTCATGGTATCAGACAGTATTTGCAATGCAGTCTGAAGGCTTTCCTCTACCGCATTCTTCTTTCTTCACGGTTCCCTCTGCTTCTGTAACTAAGCACCACAGCCTTCATGGTTTAGTACAACACCGGTTTATTGTCTTACAATTCTGGACATCAGAAGTACAAAACGGGTTTCGTTAGGCTCAAATCAAGGTGTTGGTAAGATTGCATTCTTTCTGGAGGTTCTAGCAGAAAATCCATTACTTTGCCTCTTCTTTCTGTTTCAGGCTGCCTGCACTCTTTTTCTCAACCTTACTCAACCTTTTCTCAGGATTACAATTAGTAGTACATCATCATTTTGGGTGCCAGTACCATTCTTTTTACCACATAGACAGTACATCTCCACTCTCCAAATAAACCAATTACACTTCTGTGGAAGGATTCAGACACTTTACAGAAACAAACTTATTTTAATAGGGGGGGAAAAGTATGTTTTCTGGAGTCACAGGCCGGTGCATTTCCAGCAGTTTCTACACTTTACACAGTCTTCTCTCAATATAATTTTCAATGTTTATCTGTTTATTTATTTTTGAGAGAGAGAGAGAGAGAGAGAGAGAGAGAGTGAGAGAATCCTAAGCAGGCTCCATGCTATCAGCACAGACCCCAATATCTGGCTTGAACTCATGAACTGTAAGATCATGACCTGAGCCCAAAATCAAGAGCCAGGCACCTAAACACCTGAGCCACCCAGGTGCTCTCTATTAAAATAGGAGGGACTTTTGAGGTAGATAATGATGCATCTTCAAACATTTACATAATCAACGATATTATTGAGGCCCCTATGGCAGATCCCCAATATCAACAAAAAGTTCTGTGAGTGTTGGACGTAAGTGATGAAACACTAAATTCTCCTCCTGAAACCAATATTGCACTATATGTTAACTAACTAGAGTTTAAATTAAAACGTTTGAAAAAAAAATAGTTACGTACAAATTTGAAGAATGAACTTTCAAAAGCTTTACAAGGAGTCCGTAGTAATAGTAAAAAGTAAAAGGTTCATGTTAAAATCAGCGTTTGCAAGAAATAGAAGTTTAGTAATTAATTATGCACTTCCCTACTTTTAAACTAACTGCTGATCAAAGAGTTTATTGCAGAATAAGATAGCGTTGCCAAACAATAAAATAAATTTAAAAATCTTGATTTATCCATAGAACGAGTGGTTAAAAACAAACAAAAGGCACGGTCCCATGAAGTCTAGACTTTCTTACCTTTTTTTTACTTCTGTTTCCTGCACATATTTCACATTCACCATAAATTATTATTTCTAACACTTTCATTGATTCCTCTACCAGATTACCAGAGGCTTTGAACATCACAGAAAAACTGGCTGCTGCATCAAAGAACTGGCAGGGCCAATAACATTAGTTCTACCACCAACTCTCCCTCGTAGACCATGTTTATCAGTGAGCATCCTGGATGGAATGTTATTAGTTATATCAAAGCCAGAAATTAAAGAATTATCACCAGTTTTTTTTTCTTTAGAATTAATTCCTTATTAAAGTGAGAAATCGGTTCATTACAAATACCCCTCAGATATTCCTACTTAGAATGTTGCAACAATTAGAAGTCTACTGAACTCATACCAGCTTATTTTTATTGTAACTACTAATAAAAATATCTTATTAAAAATAAAATATCGGGGAAAAAAATTAAACTGGACAGGAGGCCAAGACAAAGGAAACTAACCCTCCCATCCCTTCTTTTACTCACTTCTCCCAGTACGAACTATATTAGAGCAATTCTCCAGGGATTCTATTTCTTTCGAAGTAACTGATGTTACTTGACAGAATGGAGAGTCGATAAGTTGTCTATCTGCACCTCAGGTAGATCAGTCTTTGCTGTTAAATATGTAAAGCAGAGTCTTTCATGTTTTCGGCTTATGGATGGTTTTCCTCCTAATAATGAACTGGATCTTTTCAAGTGGATATGCAGTCAAGGGAAGGGTCAGAAAACTGTCTTCTTTTTGTTGTCTTATAGTTAAGTCTTCTTAATCAAAAATTATTAATTTCTGCCCATCTTGTCATTAATTGAATGATTTATCGTTGTGCATGTCAATGTCTGAAAAAAAGTATGCCTTCTCATACATAATTTTTCCTAGAGGAAGATTTCCAGATTCCCTATTGTGAGAACAGTGTGCAAATTTTTTTACCTATTATGTAATTATCATCTGGTGGCCATTTTATTTATGATTCAACAATTTCAGTGACTCACATTGCTTCTGTGAGAATATCAGGACACTCATATATCTCCTTGTCATACATAGCACTAATCACGTCTTGATAAACCTCATTGGCTATGACATTGCCACTGCGCAAAGCTCTACTTGTCCTAAATGAATCTCTTTTATATTCTTGCATATTATTCCATAATATTATTTATTCTTAAATACTGAAAATTGCTAGAGAAGACTCTGTTTTACAGAGTTGTCCCCTTTGGGGACAGATTTTAGTCCAAAATCGTGACAATATAAGTTATCAAGAAACATTGTCCTCTAATTCCTTTTCCTATGATTTGTTAAAGAAAAATAAATATATATTATAAAGTTTTTCACATAATTTATTTACATACTGTATTTTAATTCTCAATAAAACCTTTGTAAACATACCTATTTTATGTATAAACAAACTGGGATTCACAGATTTTGTTGAATTTCCTTAGGCCCGTATCTCTAGGTGAAAGGACTAGGAACAGAGGAGGATTTCAGAACCTCACACACATGTGATGTCTGTCACAGTGAGGAGACAATGCTTTTAGAGTGTTACATTGAAGCCACATATAGGTATAATGGAATGAAAAAATCTCTAAATGATTAATAAATAGTAACGTTAAAAAAGCACTATTAAAAACTTTCATTATTGGGGCGCCTGGGTGGCTCAGTCGGATAAGCGTCCCACTTCCGCTCAGGTCATGATCTCATGGTTTGTGGGTTCAAGACCCGTGTCAGGCTCTGTGCTGACAGCTCAGAGCCTGGAGCCTGCTTCAGATTCTGTGTCTCCCTCTCTTTCTGCCCCTCCCCTACTCTCTCTCTCTCTCAAAAATAAGTAAACATTTAAAGGGTGCCTGGGTGGCTCAGACGGTTAAGCGTCTGACTTCGGCTCAGGTCATGATCTCAAGGCTTGTGAGTTGTGAGTTCGAGCTCTGTGTCGGGCTCTGTGCTGACAGAGCCTGGAGCCTCTTCAGATTCTGTGTCTCCCTCTCTCTCTGTCCTTCCCCCGCTCACACTCTGTCTCTCCCAGTCTCTCAAAAATAAGTAAACATTATTTTTTTTTTCAAATAAACTTAAAAAAAACTTAAAAAAAACCCTTTTCTTATCTTTGACAAGAAATTGATGCCACTGGCTTAAAGGAGCAGAAATTAATAGCCTATCTAATGGTTAAGAAGCTCCTTATGTTTCTGCTCCCTAGGACATCCAGAGACAAAGCTTAACAGCGGCAACATCAAGAATAAAACCACTAATTTATTGTAAATCATGGCATAATATCCTGACTCATTGGGAAATCAGATGACAGTTTCCGAGAAATAAAGTCAACATTTTAAGAGACAAAACCACATGAAGCTAATCTGGAAATGTCTTGCTCTTCAGAAATGTTTTACTAAGAAATGACAGAGAGCATGCCAAGATTTGTCAAACCTGCCAACCCCTACCCCCTTCTGACTGGCGCAAGAACAAATGATAGAGCTAAAATAAACCTGCAGTTTTATCTAGTAAATTGAATTTATTTATAGGGGGATACAGCTGGTGTTTTTATCTCATGTTCCCATTGAATAGTATGACTTTGAAAGTGAAAAGAGTGTATTAAAAATGAAGTGTTGGCTCAGCGGATGGTGCTGAAGATGTGAATTTGGTCGGGAGATTTGGCAGGGATTGGACACTTCTCCCATAGCCTGGAAGGATGGATCTGGAAGGAATTTGGTGATATGATTAAAAGCACTTCCTTTTTTTTCAATTTTTTAAATGTTTTTATTTATTTTTGAGAGAGAGAGAGAGGAAGAGTGAGACAGACTGTGAGTGGGGGAGGGGCAGAGAGAGAGGGAGACACAGAATCCAAAGCAGGCTCCAGGCTCTGTGCTGACAGCTCAAACTCATGAACCGTGTGATCGTGACCTGAGCTGAAGACGGGCGCTCAAATGACTGAGCCACCCAGGAACCCCTGAAATCACTTTCAAGCTAAAACGTGGAGAGAAGGCAGAAAGTGTGAAAATAAACGTGAAGTTATTCTATGGTTAAGGATAAAAAAAAAGGAAAAACAAAACAAAAAAAAACAAAAAACAAAAAATGCCAAAATTGCCCATTAATTAGCTTAAAAAATTATTCAGAAAAGGTTATGCGATTTCACATGCTTATAAACAAAGTATTAAGAATCACAAATAATATATAAAATTTTCTCAGTCAGTTAGTATAATTTAATTAAAATATGTGTTAGTGATTTACACGCCAGTTATCCATACAGAGGAAGCAAAAACATTAACAAATTAAATAAGCATATATGTTAAAATATATACATAGAATTTTTTGAAGTTTGATAAATATGCTGTTTTCAAATTGGAGAAATGGTTCTGTTAATAAAGTTACCATGCATTACGTTTAAACACTGTACATTCCTTATCTCAATATCATCTTCCTACATATTCTGTGTTTGGTATTTCAAATTCCCTCTGTTACTTACCCATTATGCAAATATGGATATATTTCTTATCAGAGAAAGAGGCTTACAGACAAGTTTTGGCTCCAAGCTTACTGAAGGTCTTTGTAAAAGTTCTTCCAGTATATGAGAGTCACTATGTTTTTCTGAAAAGTTTTAGTATAGTTCACAAGGGAAAAACAATAGCTAATATTTATTGAGTGTTTACCATGCAATAAATCCTATGTTATATGTTTTCATTTAGATCTTTAAACAAACATGATATAGATACAGCATTAAATACTTATTAAAGATAGATACATTAATTTTTATAAATTAAGTGGAAATCACACAATTAATTAGAAGCAGAGGCAAGGTTGGAGTTCAGGCAACCTGACTTGAACATTCTTATTTTTTAAAAAAATTTTTAAAATTTTTATTTTTGAGACAGAGAGAGACAGATCATGAACAGGGGAGGGGCAGAGAGAGAGGGAGACACAGAATCTGAAACGGGCTCCAGGCTCTGAGCTGTCAGCACAGAGCCCGACCCGGGGCTCGAACTCGCGGACCGTGAGATCATGACCTGAGCTGAAGTCGGACGCTCAACCGACTGAGCCACCCAGGCGCCCCAAGAACATTTTTATTTTTAAAAATTACACTTTGCTGCATGCAAATATTACTGTATCATTTTCTTGACATAGATTTTCTATTTGTGAACAAATTTAACGTGTTTACCAGGGTTTTGATTGAACTCAATCTCACTAGAATTTCCAATTGACTGCACTGTGTGCCAAATCAGCTATCACATTTTCTTGATGCCTGGAAGGCAATGTAAGCAATAGTAGCTCCCATTCAATCACTCTACCACCAAAAGTGTTCTGATCCTCTGTTCGCTTTTGTGCTGGATAGAGAAATTGGTCTAATTTATTTCTCTGTGCGTCTGTTACTTTGCTGTTAAAATGGGGATTTCACCACAATTTGTTTGTCAAGAGTCAATTAAAATAGGTTTTGCATATGTAAAATAAGCAAAATTAGAGACGTTCAGTAAGTTTATTTTTTCTGAACACTGAAAGTAACACAGATAATGGAATACATTTGGGGAAAATTGATGCATCCTTCGTGAAGCCATGAAAAAAATAGTAGTGTTCAGACTAATAATTATTGCCTCTAGGAATTCAGATTTGTGTCTGGGCTTAAAGGTGGCACATTGTCTCTTACTGTCATTCAGTGTCCTAAGAATGAATCTTGTGAACTGAACTATAAGCCTAGTAGTAGCCAAAAAATTAGAACAAATTTTGGCCAGCTTCCTATCCGTTAGTTTTCTTTTGCACTTAGCTTGTGTATAGATTAATAAGTGTATTTGGAACCAAAAAAAAAAAAGAAAAAGAAAAAGAGAAAGAAGAAGAAGAAGAAGAAGAAGAGGAAGAAGAAAAGAATACTCATAAGTTATGGCAGTGGGTGAGACGAGTAGAGAGAGAGAGAATAATACTGTTAGGATAATTGAAAGAAATAGCCTACCAACTTATAAAAGTAAAGTACAATTTTGTATAGATTTGGAAATCGCCAGAAAATAATACATTAAACATGAGATAAATAAGAAAAGTATTACACAAAATGAAAATGCACCAAAAACCTTTAGGAGAAGTAGAGGTTGACATATGATGTTCCAAGAGTCTTTTCAACTGGATTTGAGGGCCTTTGGAAAAGCCTCAAAGACAATGATCACTCCTTACCTTTAATTCCCCAGCACTTTTCCAGCTTCTTTCTTGCATTTGGTCATCTGTCATAACTGTTTAAAAAGTGAAAAACTGAGCTCAGAGGTGGTATAAGAAAGTAAGAGAACTCAGTGGAGTTAAACTACCTGGTTTCTTTATGAAAAGATAATTAAGATGCCTTTATTAAAATAAAGTTTTGTGATATATTAAGTTGATGATTTTAGAGTTTCTCTTAAAATTGAGCCTGTCAGATATGTAGACTTAGCAACTGTTAGCATTCACTATTGATGGTGAGGAAAGAAAGAAAAACAGTAGAAGTAATAATAATAAAAAGTTGCAATGAAGCTAAAAAAGTTGAACTCTTTGTTCCACTTCCTCATCATTATTTTCAGTATCCTGAACTTGAAAGGCTATTTTCTCTAGTCTATAAACATATTGAAACCCACTCATTTATTCATGCACTTTTATTTATTCAGGACCCTTTTTTTTTTCCCTAATGCTTGTATAATACTCAACTGCTAGAGCAATTAAATATACAAACAGGCATTATACTATTTTTTCTTTTGTAATTCAAGTGGCCAAATAGTTTACTTAATTAATTATTCATTTCAATAAAATTAAGCATGCATGTGGAGCTAAAAATAAATGTGAATAAAACTGTAACGTTAACTAACTCTTGAGCAAAATGTCCAGGCCTTGCCAAATCATTTTCTGTACAGTAAGTTAACTCTCAGTCAGTAAAACTTCTTCAAATGGAAAGGGTAATTATAAATTGTTTTAAACATGTACATAAGTGCAGGGACTTCTAATAAAATATCTTGACCCAATAAAGTTACAAAACCTGCTGATCTCAACTGAGTGGAAAGTCTGCCAAACTTCAAATTCATTCACAAGGTGAAGGTAGCTTAAGGGGTTTATGGAACAACATCAAATTACCTAAAATTTGCATCATGGGGCTCCCAGGAGAAGAAAAGAGGACAAAAGGGAAGAAACTTTATTTGAAATATAATGGCTGAAAACCTCCCTATCTGGGGGGAAAGAAACAGGCATCCAGATCCAAAAAGTCTGGAGAGTTCCAAATAAGAGGAACTAAAAGTGACCCAATAACAACATACAGACTTGTGGCATCACTATTGTTGTATACATGAGACTAATGTTACATTGTGTGTAACACCCAATTGGGTGTTACACCCAATTAAAACACACACACACACACACACACACACACACAAAGTGGCTGAATGGATTTTAAAAAATCAAAATGTATCTGTACCCTGATTGCAAGAAATGAATTATATGTAAGAATACACACAGACTGAAAGTGAAGAGATGGAAAAAAAAATGTTGCATGCTAATGGAAACCGAAAGAAAGCTTGCATAACTATACTTATATCAAACAAAGTAGACTTTAAGATAAAGACTATAACAAGAGAAAAAGATTGTTATATAACAATAAAGGGGTCAATACAACAAGAGGATATAACATTTGTAAATGTTTATACACCCATATAGAAGCACCTGAATTTATAAAACGAACATTAATACCCAAAGGGGAGAAATAGAGAGCCATGCAATAATAGGAATTCTAAATACACCACAACAATGGTTACATCATTCAGACAAAATTCAATAAGGAAACATCAGCCTTAAACAACGCGTTAGATGAGGTGAAATTAACATTTACAGATCATTCTATCCAAAAGGAACAGAATGCACATGTTTCTCAAGTGTACATGCAATGTTTTCTGAGAATGATCACGCATTAGGCCACAAAACAAGTTTTAGTAAATTTAAAAGAAGTTAAATCATATCAGGCATCTTTTCTAATCACAGTGGTATGGCACTAGAAATTAATTTCATGAGCAACACTGGAAAATTTACTAAAATTTGGAGACTAAACAACATGCTACTGATCAACTAGAGGGTCAAATAAGAAATCGAAAGAGGGGGCACCAGGGTGGCTCAGTGGTAAGCATCCGACTTTGGCTCAAGTCATGATCTCATGGTTTGTGAGTTCAAGCCGTGCATCAGATTCTGTGCTGACAGCTCACTGCCTAGAATCTGTTTTGGATTCTGTGTCTCCCTCTCACTCTGCCTCTCACCCGCTGGTGCTCTATCTCTGTCTCTCAAAAGTGAATAAACATAGGTAGGAATGTCAACTGGCGCAGCCACTATGGAAAACAACATGGAATTTACTCAAAAAAATTGAAAATAGAACTACTATGGGATCCAGCAATTCCACTTAGGGGTATTTACCTGAAGAAAATTAACTCTTAACTCAAAAAGATGTCTGCACCCCCACATTGATTGCAGCATTGTTTATAATGGCCAAGCTATGGAAACAACTTAAGTGCCTATACAGAATAGAATGTTTTTTAGCCACAGAAAATAATGAAATTGCCACTTGCAACAACATGAATGGACCTCAAGGGAATCATGTTAAGTGAAATAAGTCAGACAAAGAAAGACAAATGCTATATAATCTTTCTTATATCTGGAGTTTTTTTTTTTTTAATTTAAAAACAAGTTTATAAAAAATTATTCACAAGGTGATTGAGTCTCTTTTTTCTCTCATAGACTTATGACAGAAAAACTCTATTAACTTTCACATGTATTGGGGGAAATATTTATTCTGCATACTTGGTCATAGAACAAATACAGTAAATTCTAAAAGCATCTGAAGCACTTAAAGACATTTAATTAAAGATCATTTTTAACGTAGGAGGAAGACTTGCTTCCCAGACCTATATGACACCATAACAAATTGAAAGTAATAAATTACTTTTTTAATTTATATGGAAAAATAGTACAGTATAAAATTTGGACAATCTTATATAACTGAGAACTAATTTTAAATTACATTTGAATATTAGACATAAACTTTCCTTTTTATTGAAGAACTCAAATTAATTATTCCAGTTTCCATAAACTCTAAATTCCCTCCAGCAAACATAAATATTTGAGATGATTTTGAAAGGGAGCTAGTCTTTTACAATCCACACAGCGCTAACTAGGAAAACTATAGCGCTTATGCTACTAATATTTTTCCAATTAACCATAACAAAACTCATTTGAAACTATATGAAAGCGCCTTATTAAATTTTCTTACTCCTTTGTGGGCTTTTATAACCCAACATATTGTCTAAAGTCCTGTTTTTATGCAGATATATATTATTTGCAGGCCTACGTAAATTAATTGCAATTAGGATTAGTTGACCAAACTGACAATTAAGCAACTCTTCAAACTTTATTTCATTTTGATATTTGAAATATCTCGTAAAAGCTTGCATCAAAGTAATTCAAGTTGAAGTATAAACATAGCAGGCTCTCCTGTTTCTTCAAATTCTTAAGCAAGTTCCTATCTCTTCTTTTGTTTTGCTTTTCTTGTTTGTTTGTGTAAGAGAGAAATATACACACTTGTATATTTTGGTTCCTATGAAGACAGTGCCAATCTACCATAGGCTGCTGGCTCCTTCCCTCAAAATCAATAATGAAAAGGATCTAGAAGCAAAAGGGAAAATAAACATGAATTCCAGGAACTCTGGAATTATAAAAACTTGAAAAGTCTCTGGGGATATTAGACAGTGTTTTGAATTAATATATTTTCGAAAATTGAGTTGCTATAATGCAGATAAGAGAAATTTCAGAAGTAGATATAACTAAATAAATTGGAGGAAAACTTAATTTTTTTTAACCTCTCTTTGCATTCCCTGTGACAAGCATTTGCTGGTTTCCTCCAGGTAATATTAGTGTAGCACAAAATCTGTGCTTGGATGACAAGTTGAAGACAACATTTAATGACCAGCTGCCCTTAGGCATTCACTGTCACTGCTCCAGACTCTTGGAAGGCACACTGTGGAGAATGCCTCCCCCCCCATTGCTGCTTCTCCCTACGTGTTTAAAGGTTAAACCAACCCTAGGATATTGCCCTCATCCACATGGTCCATGATACTTCTATCCTTATGCCTGTTCCAAATAGCAGAAAGGGAGAGAGAGAGGAAAAGGATTCATCTTATCCCTTGAGACTACATTATAGATGTTGCACTTCTCAGAAGTTACTTCACATCCCACAGGACAGAATTCACTCACACTGCATATGACAATACATGCTTACAAGAGAAGCTGGGAAATATAGCATATACATTTTTTCCTAGGAAGACATATGTCCTATAAAACATTAGCGGGCTTAATTACTAAAGAAAAATGGAACATGTTTATTGGGTTCGACTAAAAGCTTTTTCCATAGTCCAAACTGTTCCCTTCCCAAGTATTTTTACACAATCATCTCATCTTTTTAAAGAATATAAAATCTCCCATCCCCTGTATAAAACAATACAGACCTCTTTTATTTACTACATCTGGCTCAAAGTTCAGGATTTTGGGGTCATGTGTGAACTTCCTCAGGTTATCTTCTCACAACATATCACATATACAATTGTGTATTAGTTACCACAGTAAAATTTCATTTAGAAATGGGAAGAATAATACATCTCACGGTTACTGATCAATGTTACATTCCAATTCTTATGGAATAGCAGACTTTCGTGTCAAGAAGAAAAGTATACACCTTGGTTCAGCCGTCTGGCTGTAACTAGTGCCATTTTCCGGGAAGTTCTTCTTGCATCGTTCCCTCCGTGGCCACATCTGTGCCAACATTAGAGAGCACATAAGTCTGGGCTTTGTGTGGCTTTCATGGCTTCGTTGCTACTGATATCAGCTTGACAACCGGAAATTGGGAAATGCTACAAATCAGGTCTGGATAATATGTTAATAATGTGGATTAAACTTATAACGTTGTCATGTTTAATAATTACTTTGTAAGTGGTCCACAAATTTTTGAGGAGATATCTTTCCAATACTTGAAAACTATAATCTTTTTCAGCAAAGAAATCACACACATGGTCAATGAAGAATTGAAGTTCCAACATATGCTTTATTTCACTTACATCTTACTTGTTAATGTAAAAGAAGCATCAACTTTTATGTCAAAATTATACTTGTTCAATCTTAGTTTGTTAATAAATATGAGAGCTTGGCCAAAATCAGCAACAGTAATCTGTAAGAATTGGTTTACTATTTGGAATTTTTAATGTGTTTCTATATTTTATAATCATTTATAAATTATATGCTACACATCTTTAATATCAATAATATTTGAATTCTATCATCTATCTGTAATTTCTCTATCTATATATCACCTATATGTATGTGAAGAGCTGGTTGTTAAACATTTATCAGCACACCATTGGCCATCAGATGGGTAGCTTATATAGCTTATGCATCTTCATTTATGAATTACACAAAATTATATTGGTTAAAAGAAGAATATACACAACATGATACTACTTATGTAAATGTATATAAATATCCAGAGGCATTATGTATATGTACATATATTGCCTTTTGTTGGAAATACATGTAGATAATAATTCACATGCATTATTAGCTACATATACATAATTAGCTTACATATATGTATTATGCATGCACATGATTAGCTATAATTCATTATATTTTTTGTTCAGCTGAGCTTTTGAGAATAAAATTGAGGTATGCTAAAAAAGGCTTCAAACATGCTTTTGAAATTTTAATTATTAAGATGAGCAGTGGGTATCTGAGTATGTACTATATTATTCCTTATAGTATATATGGCCAAATTGTTTCATAATATTAAAAACATAGGAAAGAACCTTGGTCTTTAGTATGTTGGAGTCTTTTAAACAATGAAACTAATAAGAGTAATCTTTCTATTAATAAAAACTAATATTTCATTCAGAAGACGTGGGAAAAAAGGCCGTTGCTGTTTTTATCCTATCCTTCATTTCATTGAATGAAATGTGTATGTGATTAAACATTGAAGTCATCTTGGATATGGATGGTATAAGGGAGACCACATGCTAGGATGCTAAGGTAAGAAGATTGGGTGCTTATGGATCATGAAGTCCATTTTGTCACACAAGACTACTCACTTCAGAATATTTTTTTTTCTCTAAAAGATAAATCATTGTTTTTCTTAAGACAGTGCTATTTTGTTATTCATTGTTGGACAAAGTTCTTAATTGCATATGAAATAATTAATTATTAAAATCCAAATCTAAGATAAAAGAAGACAAAGCAGATGGAAAGCAATAGTTCCAATACAGGTTTTCTTAACTAATAGCCTACAATTTTTAGAGCAGTCACGGGTTTTAAAAAATTGAAGAAAAGTAGAGAATCTCCATATTCCCCCTACTTTTCTTCCCCACCTTCAGTTTACCCTAGCATTATTGTATATTTTTTAAAATGGATGAATCAATATGGATACATGATTAACTGAAGTTCATAATTTATAAGGGTCACTTTTTATGTTGAATATTCAATAGGTTTTGATAAATGTATACTGACAGATAAATACACTGTTATATGTGGAGTCAAACAAAATCAGATAAAAATATTAGTAAGATTAAGTGAATGTTGTATTTATTCGATTATGTGTTTGCTGTATGTCTCTTCCTACCAGAATATAAGCCCCTTAGGAGTAGATTCTTTGTATGTTCTGTTTACTGTTGTATTTGTAATGCCTACGGCAATTTCTCACACAGAACAGATTCTCAGTAAATATTTGTTGAATATACAAATGTAAAACAGAGTTGATATTCTCTAATACAAAACAAAATAAAACACCAGAACAAAGAAATTTAAACATTGTTTGAAAATCTCAGAAATTTGGGAATGGTGGGAAAGAAAATAATTTGAGGGCAGTCAAAGTATCTACAAAGGTTTGGGGAAGAGTTTTAAAAAAGAAGCAAGGGATAATGCAGTACCAATGCATAGTATAGTAACAATAAGGAGTTATTTCCACCTGTAATACTTAATGTGCTAGGAGGAAAAAAAAAAACAACAGAGGGAGAGGGAGAGAAAGAGAAGGTTAGGAGGTGGGGAAGAGAAGGAGGGAGAGAGAGAGAGAGAGAGAGAGAGAGAGAGAGAGAGAGATGGAAAGAGCTACCACACAAAAACTCTCTTTTTTATAAGATTGAGACAGTCAACGCTAAGGGATCTGACATAATAGAAGATAGAGAACCAAATGCATCTAACTTTTTCCATTTTGTAGATCCCCTGCCAGTATCTTTTTTGTTGATTTTGTTGTTGAAACTGAGTCATAAACTGAGAAGTAAGGTAATCTATCCATGTGGCCAATAACAGCCAACCTCTCAATTTTAGAACAAGTTGCAATAGAACAGCAGAGGATAGAGAATATAGAATATAGAATAGTGCATTGAATGGTAGAGAATGACTTTATAATGACAAACAGAAAATGTCCTTTTCAGTCCTGTTTTGTTTTGTTTTGTTTTTGTCTGACTCAAAACATTCTTTGGTTAAAAATTTTGTATACCAACACAGAGGATACAAAATATCCTATTAGATACCATATCTTGTGGGGTGTTGGCAATTGCGTTGCATTCTCAAGCGAAACCAAAAATTACTCACCATTGATGTTCTTCATATCAAGTTAGTAAATAAAAAAGAGGATAAATAAATAAACATAAAACATAGCTACTATAACTGATTATAAGGTTTCAATTTATATTCACGTCTTTTCTACCACACATTCTGTTTCCTTTACCCTCTACAAGCACCTAGGACGGACCTGGCTTTTTATCTGGCTAAATGATTTAAACCACTTGAAGATTTGAGTCCTCGTTAGTGTTGTCTTTATATAGTCTCAGTACATTTTCATTGGCAAAGACTACCAGGTAGTAAGTGACTTACTGAAGCCTCTGGGCTCCATCCATAATTGGCATGGTACAAGCATAGAGTGGAGTAACTCATTTCCTACTTTGGAATCAGAACCAACAAGCCAACACCCAATTTAATGATCCTCTTCTATATTCATTGGCTCAATAGCATAAGAAACCTCTAATGGCCAGAAAATTGTCTCAGCTTCCAGATGAGATCATTGCCATAGTCCATGGTATTAAAGAAACTGAAGCATTTCTCCTTTACATTCTACATGGGTAGAAGGTTCAAACCCATGGAGTCTAGTGGGTTATTTGATCTAGTAGTTAAGAAGGGCTGTTCCCACCCTGCAACTCTTTATGGATCTATGTTTATGGCTATGGAAGAGACAGCACCAAATATGGCTACTGATAATGTTATAAACTGAATTATTTAGAAAAGCACTTCAATCCTGAAGGGAGTTGTCTGCCAGCTGGCATTGAAACTGAGCATTCTGTGGGTTATAACATAATTCTGTCAAACCAGCTGCTTTTGGATTACTGAGCACATGGTAAAAATATTCTGTGGGTGGGACTCTTTGTCTGTGCTCTCTTTGTCAGACAATCTGTCCCTTCAGTGGAGACAATGTTTTACAGGAAATTATGACAATGGATAAGACCTTCTGGCAAAAGCCATGTGAATAGGGCTTGAAATATTTTTGCATGAGATATCTTTTCCCTAAGGTGGGTTGAGGTAGAGGTGGGGAGGATCATTGCCTTATCTGTGACAGAAAGTGCTCTTCTTTACATATATATACATATATATGTAAATATATATATATATTCCCACATCATATATATATATATATGGTCATATATATAATCATACACTATATCATATATATAATTATACATTATTATATATAAAATATGTGTAAATATATACGTATATGTATATACACATATATATATACATATATATATGTACATATATATATATATACACATATATATATACATATATATATGTACATATATATATGTGTATATATAGTATCAGCTATTTCTTTTCCCTATTGACAAATGAACAGATACCCAGGTAAATAGGCAAAGACTGGTCCAGGAAGATGTAATACAGGCACCAGTGGTCACATGCTAGGCCTCTACTTCAAAGTGAACCAGCTCCATTGGAGTATATCCTTGTCTGTAAACCAGCTTGGTTCTAGGAAGTGAATATGAGGTGAGTTCGATTTCTGCTAACCACACTTGGATATTCCCTCATAAATGTTTAGCACCGCTTTACCAGAGAAGTCATCTGTTATATTTTCAGGGACCTCATCTTCAGTTAGTGATTGACATTAATGAAGCTCAGGGCCAAAGATGAATAAGAACACAATTATAGTCAATCACAGTTATTATGTTTATTATTTTGCCTTAGGAGGGAAAAGCACATTGGAGGAATCACAACACTCTGCAGGAAGAGGAGATTATAGGATGTGAACTAATGGGGAGGAGTACACAATTTTGCTGTTTCCTCTTTTTTTTTTTTTTTTTTCTTTTTTCCTTTAAAAAAAGAAAGGTTTAAGGCCGCCCTGCTGGCCAGGGCGGGTGCAGTGTGGAGTTCTCCAGGAAGGAAACAGGGGTACCGTTGAAGGCCACAGGGTGCGCTACTTGGCTTCGGGTATATGGGAGTAGTGAGAGCGGGTCCTGAATGAGAGGCAGGAGAGTGCCGGCTGGAAGACCTGAACGTCAGGGGCAGCTCAGACAATGACGCGATCAGGCTGCCACCACGCTCTTCCCAAGAAGCTATACCGCGAAGTCAGATCTCGCGGGATCTTGGGAGTTCTGTGAGCGCCAATAGGGACTCCTGGGTGCGAAGCCCCTGAGAGCCCTCTCCCGAAACTTCTCCATGAGGAGTCTGGTTCACACCACCTATCAAGCCAACCCCAATCCCTCTCTACCCCCACGCAGCACTAAGTCAAAACGTCGCCAGTGCCGGTACCCAGGGGCATCAGCCGTGGTGTGCAAAACCTCTGTCCCAAAGGCCATGCCGGAACAAGACCTCTTGAGACTCACAACGAGGGAGTGAATGGCAGCGCCTACCAAATGTGCACAGGTATATATAGCCTTCCAGGACACCCTGAACGCAAGGTTAATTTCTGAGGGTGTATAAATAGCATCTACAAATCAGGCTAGGCAGTCTCTGAAGAGAGCAAACTGGTTCCAGTAGCAAGGATCGATGCAACGTTGGTTTCCCCTGGTGAGCTTTTCAATTTGACAATTCTAATATTATTTCGGTGAAAGCATTTTTTTTTTTTTTTTTTTTTTTTTTTACCTGGAGTGGAGGTAAAAACCAATACTTCTAAGACTGAAGTTTGAGGTTGATAATGATAGGACAATTTATATGTCACAAGAAACCTGTTGAAGAAAATATGCTTTCAGAGTGGTGAAAGGAATAGTTATTGAATTTGCGTCATCAGCATCACATGAAAAATAACAAATTTGGGCATCAGTTAGATTTAGAGCAGAAATGATAATCTGAGAAAAAGACCAGAGTTTTGTTTTTTCTTAGGTGAAGTAAGTAAGGCAGAATGAAATGAAGAATAATATGGTGGAGATATGTAAAAACACCCATCAGAGGCCAAATGGCCACAAAGAGGTATCAAAATACAGTAGTAACTGGAATAAATAGTAAATAAAAGGAAAAATCAAGTTGATTTAAAAATTGTGTTTTATCATTTTGCGTGGAAGCTGTTTTGTCCTACATCTGCTTCATCCAAGAATCTTTTTTTTTTCCAGCGTTATTGAGCTGTTATTGACATAACATTGTGTAAGTCTAAGAGGAATAATGTGATGATTTGATACGTGTGTATTGTGAAATGTTTACAATAGGTTATTTAATACCTCCACCTTGCATAATTACCATTTGTTGTTTATATGAAGACACCATTTAAGATTTACTTCCTTAGAAACTTTCATATATGCAATATAGTATTGTTAACTATGTTCACCTAGAATTTATTCCTTCTTTAAATTTGTACCCTTTGACCAACCTCTCTCCATTTACCAACCCCCTCCCCCCCAGTAACAACCAATCTCTCTGTTTCTATATAGTTCAGCTTTTTAGAATCCATGTATAAATGAGATCATACAGTATTTGTCCTTCTCGCTTTGACTTTACTTGGCATAAATGTCTCAAGATCTAATCTTGCTGTGGCAAATGGCTGGATATTTTTAATGGATAAATAATATTCCATTGTGTGTGTGTCACATTTTCCTTGTCCATTCATCTGTTGATGGACATTTATGTTGCTTCCATGTGTTTCATATTGTGAATAATTCTGTAATGAACATGGGTGTGCAGATATTTTAATGAGATAGTGATTTCATTGCTTTCAGATAAATGCCAGAAGTGTGTTTGCTGGATCGAATGGTAGTCTTATTTTAATTTTTTGAGAAACCTCCATAAGTGTCCTATAATGCAAAGACATCAATAGTATAAGGATTCCCTTTCTCCACATCCTCACCAGCATTTGTCATCTCTTAAATTTACAATAATAACCACTCTATCAGATGTCAGGTGATGTCTCATTATGGTTTACATTTTTCTGATGCTTAATGATATTGAGAAGCTTTTCATATTCTTGTTGTTTCTTTTGGAAAATATCTATTCAGGTACTTTGCCTATTTTTAAATCAGATTGTATGTTTCAGTTGGTATTGATTTGCATAAGTTTTTAATATATTTTGGATATTTACCTCATCAAATATATAATTTGCAAATATGTTCTCACATTCTGTAGGTTCCATTTTAATTTCGCTGATGGATTCTTTTGCTACACAGAAGCATTTTTTTTCTTAAGTTTGTTTACTTAGAGAGAGAGAGAGACAGACAGAAAGCAGGTGGGCTTGTGAGTAGGGCAAGGGCAGAGAGAGAGAGGGACAAAAAGAATCCCAAGCAGGCTCCACACTGCCAACACAAAGTACAACGTGGGGCTTGATCTCATGAACCAAGAGATCATGACCTGAGTTTACATCAAGAGCCCTACACTTAACTGACTAAGCCACCCAGGCACCCCAACTGCACAGAAGCTTTTTAGTTATGAAGTTTATTATTATTATTTTATTTATTTATTATTTATTTAGTTATGAAGTTTATTATTATTATTACTTGATTGTGATTTCAGTGTCATATCTAAAAACTCATGGTCAAGACCGATGTCAAGGAGCTTTTTCCCTTTGTTTTGTTTTGGCTTTTTGTTTTTCCTTAGGATTTTAACAGTTTTGCGTATGACCTATTAGTGTCTAATCCATTTCAAGATAATTTTTTATGACTGGTAGAAGATCGGATCAATTTTGCCTCTGAATATCCAGTTTTGTGAACACATTTGAGGAAGAGACTACTGTTTCCCCACTGAGTATTCTTAGACCCCTTGTCAAATATTACTTGATCATATATGCATGGGCTAATTTCTGGGCTCTCCATTTCATTGGTCTTTGTGTCAGTTTTTTTTATACTGATATCATACCATTTTGATTACTATGTCTTTGTAGTAAAGTTTGCAATTAGGAATTGTGATGTCTCCAGCTTTTTTCTTTTGTAAGATTGCGTTGGCTATTTGTGGCCTTCAGTGGTTCCATATGAATTTTAGGATTTTTTTCCCATTTCTCTGCAAACTAATCTTGGAATTTTCATGGAGATTGCATTGAATCTATACGTGAATCTATTATATACATTATGGATGATAGCAAATGCTAGTATGACACTTGCACAATAATATTTTGGGTTCCAGAGGGAGCAAACCACTAATTCTAACAATGTCAGTAATGTACATCCTGGGAAAAAAGAAAGTTATCTTTTTCTCTAAATTCTAAATAATTGCTATTATTTATGATATAACTTATATATGTAAATATGTGTTTAGACATAAATATATGGGTATACACACAAATATGTGTATTTATATGTGTATATCTAAATATATATATATATATACACATACGTGTATATTTAAGTATATATATATATACATACATATATTTTATATATATATATATACATATATATATAATATGAAAAGCTCAAATTAGTTAATCTCACTACTTCCATTAATCAGAGTGTATTCTACATGGAAGTTAATTCAAAGAATTCCAACCCATGTGGTACTTCATATTTCTGTTTTACATAGTAGAGCCAAAATGAGTAATAATGGCACATTCATTATTTTGTGAAATACACTGTTTTGAAATTTTCTTCTTTTGTAACTTTTTTTTACCTTTGGAAGGGAAAATTATTCTTTTCAGTCACCTCATCATTAAAAAATTCTGCAAAATGTAGGAATACTTGTGAAAGTATTTTCCTAGACCAGATGTAGTACTTAGTATTCAGCTATGTTCATGATAAAGATATGTTTCGGACAACTCAACATTAGAAGTATCATCTGAAATATTTTTTTATTTTTTTAAGTTTAAATAAACTTTATTTTTGACATATATAGAGAGAAAGAGGGGCAAAGAGAGAGAGAGGGAGATAGAGAATCCCAAATAGGTTCTGTGCCATCAGTGCAGAGCCCAAAATGGGGCTCGGTCTCATGAACCACGAGATCATGACCAGAGCAAAGATCAGGAGTCAGACGCTTAACCAAACAAGCCACCCAGGTGCCCCTCATCTGATGCATTTTAAAATGCAGACATGAGAATATTAGAACCAATTGTGGTCTCTGCTATATGCAGTTTTTCGCTTCTGAGAAATTTTTTCTGACATGGAATTTTAGATGAAGTGAATCAGACACAAATATTTGTCAATAGCCAGATTTAATCTTCAGTAATGCCCAGTGAAATGCAAATTTTAAATAGTTTATTGAATATTGATGTGCACAAATTGCCCAGAGTTAGCTATGTAACAATAGCATGTAAGGAAAGGACAATTTACATACATAAAAAAACAGAATTCATGGACTTATATTTTTAGGAAGGAAAAAATCAACTGTCAGTGTTTGAAAGCTTCAATTATTTACATTATGCACTGGATGCTTTTATTAAAGCAATTAATCAGATGAATGTCAAAGTTCACTCTAATCCTTATCTTTAATATTTATTTTGTAGATTAAAAAATCTTTGGAAGTCTTTAACTTAATAAATATAAATTTATGATAAATTTTCTGGTGAAGCTATATTAGTAGAAAATTTTCAATTTAGAAGATATTTGAAAACTGTTAGAAATAGTCCCAAAGAAAAATAAACATGGGGAGTATTACAATTTTAGAAATTTATTATCAAATGAAACTTTTACAAACACAAACTTATTCTCATGTTTGAGACTTTCCCTGATTATTTTTGTACCTGCTGCTTTATTTGGGAGAAATCTTTGAGAAATAAAATTTATGAAACCTGTTTGTCAATCAATTATGAGAGAAGATACATTGATTACTCTGACTCTACTGTCTACTGAACATGCATGTGCAAATAAAACTAATTTTGAGAATTCCACTGACAAATTTGCACGGGTTAAGTTATAAAAAGAAAAAAAGACCCAAAAATAAATAAAAACATTTAAAAAAAAATTTAAAAAAAAGGGGGCGCCTGGGTGGCTCAGTCGGTTGAGCAGCCGACTTCAGCTCAGGTCATGATCTCGCGGTCCATGAGTTCGAGCCCCGCGTCAGGCTCTGTGCTGACGGCTCAGAGCCTGGAGCCCGTTTCAGATTCTATGTCTCCCTCTCTCTGACCCTCCCCCATTCATGCTCTGTCTCTCTCTGTCCCAAAAATAAATAAAAACATTAAAAAAAAATTAAAAAAAAAAAAGAAAAAAGAAACTGTAATGTTGCTATGCATTACTGCAACAGACCATTGTAAAGGTATGTTTTCCACCCTTTCTGAAAAAGAATAGTGTTATTATTACCTCCTTTCCTATAACTATAATTTTCTTTTTGTCCATATTTATGTTTTCATAATCTCTACTGGCATTATTATGTATACAAACTTATGCATAAGAAGATTATCAGTACCTACATTTCTTTTCTGTACATCGTCATAATTGTAATTTTATAATTATTGCTAAAGATAATTTTGCTTTAGAGGTTAGGGTTGTGGGGCACCTGGGTGGCTCAGTTGGTTAAACATTTAACTCTTGGTTTCCACTGAGGTCATGATCTCAGGGTGTGTGAGTTTGAGCCCTGCGTTGGGCTCTATGCTGACAGTGTGGAGTCTGCTTGGGATATTCTGTCTCCCTCTCTCTCTGTCCCTACTCCACTCATGCTGTCTCTCTCTGTTAAAAATAAATAAATAGGGGCGCCTGGGTGGCGCAGTCGGTTAAGCGTCCGACTTCAGCCAGGTCACGATCTCGCAGTCTGTGAGTTCGAGCCCCGCGTCAGGCTCTGGGCTGATGGCTCGGAGCCTGGAGCCTGTTTCCGATTCTGTGTCTCCCTCTCTCTCTGCCCCTCCCCTGTTCATGCTCTGTCTCTCTCTGTCCCAAAAATAAATAAAAAACGTTGAAAAAAATTAAAAAAAAAAAAAAATAATAAATAAATAAATAAATAAAAATAAATAAATAATCATCTAAAAAAAAAAAAAGAACATATCATAGAGGTTTGGTTTCTTTTTTTGCAACCATTTAGACTTCAAATATATTACATATGCCTCTGGTTGTAGGGCATTTTGTAGGTAATAAAAGCCTTGCTCTTGTTTATTTTCCCAGAGTTGAGGTTCATAAACAGGAAATTTGCCTAGATTATATAAAGAGGATGATTGTGACCTCAGAAAAATTTAGCACTTAGAACCAGCAATGCTCAGCTAGTCTTAGACATCTACAAAATTAATTTTTGGTCATTGAACTAGGAACATTTTGAATAGCTTGTAATCTCTTAGGATTCTATATTATTATATTTCATCTTGGGTTACACTATGTTTCAAATAATGAATTTTTTTCCAGCAGAATTTCAGTTTCTCTTCTGAGCCTTCCTTTCCCTTCTGAGGTAAAGCTATTAACAAAAGAATCAGTTGCAGAACTGGTTTTTTTTAAGAATACCAATAGGCTGTTTATACATTGTATTAAACAAGAGTCTAAGAGAATGTTAAGGTCATATATCTTGATCAAGGATTTGATAGAATAAAATGGGGAAATGCTACAGACATTTCAGTCCAAGAATATTGTTGATTATCCTATGAGAAAGCAAACAAATACTGATTGTGTGTATTTAAGTGAAAAACAAGGAAAAACAAAAGTCTACCGGTCCACCAAAAATGAATGGCTACAAGAACAGAATTTTTGTCTTAGGTCACCAGGAAGTGTAAGCTCTTAAGTTTGTTTATAGCTCAGAAATCTGAGAAGCTTTTTGACAGGCCACGTAGGAGTATTCAAGATCTAATGAAAAAATTATGTTGCTTTTTTAATGAAATCTTCCACAACAGGTCCAGTCCTTTGTGTTTGGATCCAGTTGATGTACAAATGATTAATGTATGGAAGTATCCTCGACTATTTCCTGAAAGAACCTGTGAAGAGCTTTGAATTCACTGCCCTATTTCCATAAAAGTTTTCTTTCTATTAAGTTTTCTGGAGTGGTGTCACAGAGAAGGAGCATATGTTGGCTAGAGAGAGGGCCAGGAGTTATAGTTACAGGCTTTTTAAGGGATTAGCCACAGGGGCATTTTAAATCTCTACCACCTGAAGTATTCTTGTGACTCAAAAAAGTGGTACAAACAATGGTAGGAAAATCATTGTTTCAGGAGAATCAATGGACATTAGGTACCACAGTCCTGCTTAGAATGAATTCATATTCCCTCAGGTTTAGGAGCTTCTATTACTTTTTCTACCCAGTGAAGACACATAAAATAAATTTTCACTGGCAATTTATTAATAATGTCAGCAAGTTTTCCTGTGAAAAATACTTAGTTGTTTTTGTTACTGTTGTTGCCCATTAAGGGAAGAGCAGATTTATTAAGCTGCTTAATTTTTAAGGCCATTATTTTATTTTGAGCTGTATTTAAAAAGCATTTTTTTTAATCTAAAGTCTCTTAATACTGTTTAGCCAAATGCTGAAATTCACGTAGTGAAGCAAGCTGCCAGCCTATCATTTGTTTACATACGAGAACTGCAATTTCTGTTATTAAGCCACTGACAAAAGAGTAGAAAGAGCTCTGAAAACATCCACATCACAGGCCTCCCTAAAGACTCTCTCAAGATTATCATTAATTCTACAGGTTTGCCCTTTTGCCATTTGCAAGACTGGATTAATATCCAATCTATTCTAACAGGAAAGTCATGCAGTATAGTTCCTTAAAGTTCTTCTATCAGATATGCTCTGAGATATACTAATTAACTAAAATTTACTTAATTATCTTCAAGTATTGTCAGTTGTTGGCTGTTTTAGGTTGAGGGGCCTTTTTGGCCATGTTAAGTATGTCAGTTGAAACCTGTTGGAAACACTACCTGATAAAGACCTGGGACCAAAGACCATGAGGTCTTTGAAACATGTCTGTGATTACATAAATTTGAATGATTACCTGACTGCAATAAAGAAGAACACACCAGAGGAAATGTGGAACATCTTGGTAAGAATGGATTGGGGGCAGGACAATTGACTGCTTATCTTAATAAATTTTGTTTCCCAACTAGGAAGAGCTAAAGTAGAATAAGTGTTTTCATTGGAAAAGATACAGTAGTCAATCATGTTAGAAGAAAGAGGGAGATGTTTGGTTATTTTGTGGCTGCATGATGTGGGTGCAGCTGTCCATATTCGGACATGATCAAGGTATTGTCTTGTTTTTGTCTTGCTTTAACAAGATAATGGAGTGATATTGTCTGACATTATTGATATTCTCAAAATTTGTTTTCTGTTCTGTAGAGAGTGTAACTGTTAGCTTAACTGTTAAAGTTAGCTTAACTGTCTGCTAAATGGAAGACGTTCTTTTTTTCGAATCTCACCACAGATACCTGCTAGTGAAAACACTGCTTGTAATTCCATTTTACAGATGTTATTACATCCATTTTCTCTATGATTATTAACAACTGCCCCTGTCCTCTGCCAGTTTGGGCTTGCAATATTCTCACTGATGTCATGGAACTGACATGTGGAGTATCCCGCACAGTAATACCTTTCATAAATTTTAACTCCCTTCGTAGTTGTCAAAATGCAGAAACTTATGATTCACTCAGTAATTAATTTACTAATGACTCGGCAAAGGGTGTGTTTTCGATCTCCCCCCCCAAAGGGTTGGATTAGGAGTGACTGAAACATTTCCTGCATTCCTGAACCTTGGACTTTAATATAGCATAAGCCAGGATATCTCATTGATTCTTGGCCACTTTTGAGTCCAGATAATAATTAGCCAAACTAGCAGATTATCTAACATTTCCTTCTGTGTGAGCCAATATGTTAAATCCAGAAACACATGTCAGTATATGTATCCCAACATAAGATTATATTTTGTCCTTCTTTGTCTAATATTCTTAGAAATCATTTCAATACAGGCTCCCACAGACTCCTGTTGATACATATTAATAAATTACATAAGTATTTCTATGTAGAGGCTATTTACTTCCAGCATTGGCCTTGAATCTCTGTTTTATGTTGTGATCTTCTGCTATCTTTGAGACTTTGTTACAAGGATAGGAACAATGCCAATGGTAGATTTGGATTGTTATGAGTATCTGAATCCCTTGAGGGAACTTCCCTTGGGAAAGGGGAAAAAAAAAAAAAAAAAAAACTTCACGAAGCAGAAAGCTAAATTGTTCAGAAGAGGTATGATGGGTTACCACATGGATAAGGCAGATTAAAAATGGTTCAAAGTTCTTATCCTAATATATGTAAATCCAAATATCCCTGTACCAATTTTCCTTTATTACTAGGGTATTCATCTTAGAGTGAAATGCTTAGAGTTGTTTTAACACTTTTACTGCACAGCATTTAAATAAAGCCCTAGATTTGAGCCTTTGACTATGAGAGGCAAGGGACTCATGAAAACATGTCATTGAAAGTTTCTCGTTTTTCTTTTGTGTTTTAGAGTAAGAAATTTACAGCGTGTAATTTATCTTTTTCTCAGATACATTAATTGTTACAATGAAAAGAAGTCATCTGATAATATAACCTGTATAA
Source organism: Panthera onca (assembly GCF_046562875.1). Taxonomy (NCBI): domain Eukaryota; kingdom Metazoa; phylum Chordata; class Mammalia; order Carnivora; family Felidae; genus Panthera; species Panthera onca. The sequence goes on from NC_138342.1 coordinate 114,699,895, forward strand.
TCTGTTTCCCACATAACAATTAAGTGTCACAGGTCCTTAACTACCAAAGGTTTTTTCTTCCATTTATACTTTATTCCATACCACTACTGTTGGTAATTTTAAACACTGTGATGCTACTCTATACAATAGATTCTTAATGTCTGCTTCCTCCTGGGAAGTAAAGTATCTCAGTACATCTCCGTATTGAGTATGGTGTGAGAACGTGGTCCAGTTTCATTCTTTTGCATCTCGCTGTCCAGTATTCCCCACACCATTTGTTGAAGAGACTGTCTTTTTCCCATTGGATATTATTTCCTACTTTGTTGAAAATAATGTACAATATAGTGGGTTCATTTCTGGATTTTCTTATTTTCTTCCTTTGACCTTATGTGTCTGTTTTTGTCCCAGTATCACACTGTTTTGATTAGTACAGCTTTGTAATATAACCTGAAGTCTGGAATTGTGATGCCTGCAGATTTACTTTTCTTTTTCAAGAAACCCTGTTTTGGTTATTCAGGGTCTTTTGTGGTTCCATGCAAATTTTAAGATTGTTTGTTCTAGCTCTGTGAAAAATCTGGGTGGTATTTTGACAGATTGCTTTGGGTAGTATAGAGATTTTAATAACATTTGTTCTTCTAATTCATGAGCAAGGAGTGTATTTCCATGTCTTTGTGTCCCTTTTAATTTCTTTCCTTAGTTTTTTTGTTTGTTTTTGTTTTGTTTTGTTTTGTTTTTATAGTTTTCAGAATATAGATCTTTCACCACTTTGGCTAGGTTTAGTCCTAGGTCGCTTACTGTTTTGAGTGCACTTGTAAATGGGATTAATTCCTTAATTTATCTTTCTGACACTTCATCATTGGGGTATAGAAATGCAACAGATTTCTGTATGTTGATTTTGCATCCTACAAGTCTGCTGAATCTGTGTATCAGGTCTAGCAATTTTTTGGTGGGGTCTTTCAGGTTTTCTATATAGAGTATCATGTCATATTCAAATAGTGGAACTTTTACTTTTTTCTTGCTGATTGAGATGACTTTTCTTCTTTTTGCTGTCTGATTGCTGTGGCTAGGCCTTCCAGTACTGTGTTGAATAAAAGTGTTGAGAGTGGACATCCTTGTCTGGTTGCTGTTTGTAGAGGAAAAGCTCTCAGTTTTTCCCCATTAAGGATCATGTGAGCTGTAGGTTTTTCATATATGGCCTTTATTACATTGAGGTATGTTCCCTTCAAACCTTATTTGTTGAGGGTTTTTATCGTGATTGGGTGTTGTATTTTTTTCTAATGCTTTTTCTGTGTATATTGAAATGATCATACAGGGCTGCCTGGGTGGCTCAGTCAGTTAAGTGTCCAACTTCAGCTCAGGTTATGATCTCACAATGAATGATTTCCAGTCCCACATCAGGCTCTGTGCTGACAAGCTCAGAGCCTGAAGCCTGCTTCAGATTCAGTGTCTCCCTCTCTCTCTGCCCCTCCCCCACTCATGCTCTGTCTCTCTCTTTCTCTCAAAAACAAACATTAAAATAATTAAAAATAATGAAATTATTGTGTGGCTCTTATCCTTTCTGTTATTATTATGTTGTATAATGTTGTTTGTGAATATTGCACTACCCTTGCTTGCATCCCAGGAAGAAATCCCACTTGATCATGGTGAATGATTTTTTTCGTTTATTGTTGGGTTCAGTTTGCTAGTATTTTGTTGAGGACTTTTGCATCTAAGTTCATCAGAGATATTGGCCTGTAGTTTTCTTTTTTTATGGTGTCTTTATCTGTTTTTGGTATTATGGTAGTGAGGGCCTCATAGAATGAATTTGGAAGTTTTCCTTCCTTTTCTATTTTTTGGAATAGTTTGAGAAGAATGGGCATTAACTCTTCTTTAAATATTTGGTAGAATTCACCTGTGGATCCACTGGTCCTGGACTTTTGTTTGTTGTGAGTTTTCATTAGTGATTCAGTTTCTTTGCGGGTAGTTCATTGGTTCAATTTTTCTATTTCTTCCTGTTTCAGTTTTGGTAATTTAAATGTCTCTAGGAATTTATCTATTTCTTCTAGGTTGTTCAATTTGTTGGCACATAGTTTTTCACAATATTCTCTTATAATTGTAATTCTGTTGATTGTTATTTTGTCTCTCATTTGTGATTTATTTGAGTCCTTTCTCTTTTTCTTCTAGATGAGTATGTGTAGAGTATCAATTTTACTGATTTTTCAAAGAACTACTTCCTTATCTACTTGTTTCTTTGATCTGTTCTTTTTTTTTTTTTTTTTTTTTTTTTTTAGTTTCCCTCAGCATGGAAATCTTCCATTTAACTGTGCTTAAATCTTTTATGTTTAATTCAGTTATTGATTTGGTTGGCTTTTAGTCTTTTTTTTTTTTTTTTGCTATTATTTTTGCTATTTTGCTACTTGCTTTCTGTTTGCCCGACTGCTTTTTTTTTTTTCTTTTCTCGCCTATCTCCATGTCCATTTTAGATTTTTTAAATATCACGTCTCTTTCATTCTTGGCTTACTAGCTATGTTTCATTGTTTTTTATGGGTCACTCTAAGGCTTAAAATATTTATATTTAACTTAACATATCTTCCTTATATAAGTATTCTTTGGCTCTTACTTCTCATCCTTGTAATGTTGTTTAATAATTTTAGTTCTGCATGTATTTTAAATGATACAATGCATCGCCATTATTTCTACTTTAAAGAATTATCTTTTGAAGAAATCTTTTGAAAAAGTTCTGTTTATTCACATGTTTACTAATTTGGTTAGTCTTCTTTTCAGTGTGAAGTTCTGAGTTTCTACTTACTATGATTTAATTCATCTTGAAAAACTTTATTTAGTATTTATATATTGTACGTTAGCTGGCGACAAATTGTCTAAATGCTTTGCTGGAAATAGTATTTAATTTTCCTCATTTTATGCAAAATATTTTTGCTGGTTCCATAATTCTAAATTATAGAATTGCCCCATGTGGCCTTACCTAGCACCTTACAGATGATTTTTCTTGTCTGTGTCTTGCATTCATTCCAACAAGAAGAATTTGAACGTATCAATCTTTGTTTCCTAGTATTTAATGGAGTCTTACTGAATGTTTTCATTATTCAGTGAGATGTCTCTGGTCTGTGCAGAGAAAACATGAATGTCTTCTAGCCCTGTGTAAACTCTGGAAATGATTAAGCTTATTACTTCCTGACATTTATTTTCTCAGTCGGTTAGAGTTTTACCTTCTGCATAGATAGTTTAATGTTTAGCAGTTTCCTTCTGGAGCTCTTCTTCATATAGTTTCCTCCACAAATGAAACTCTGCCCTGCAAATGCCAGCTTTCCCCTTTCTAAATTAGACCCCTTGTCTTCTCAACTCAGACCCTGGCACAGACTGTCTAGATTTCTTCTCATGTGCTACAATCCTGAGATAGAGAGAATGGGCTATTTTAAGGCTCACATCATTTAATTACAAAATCAGTTCCATTGTTTTCTAGTTTTTGAAAGAAAACTCTCTAGAATTTAGGAATGAAGAATGTATCAATCTAGAAATTTAGAAAACAAAATTTAGAATTAGAATTTAGAAAACAGACTACTGACTTTTAAATTACTCAGAAAAAAAAGTGAAGACACTTGAACAGAGTGAAAAAAAAAAAGGAAAGAAAGAAAGAAAGAAAGAAAGAAAGAAAGAAAGAAAGAAAGTATTATGGAGATATGTTAGGTAGATAATACAAGTATTATGTTATTTTCTGATGTTTGCAGAATTAGCAAACTTTTTAAAACTTAAAATTTGGTATGAGTTATTTTCCCATGCTAATTAAATATTTACTTTGCTTCTATTTTATAACCATGATATTGTATTATTTTACTTAAAATAATGCCATTAAATTATATAATGTTCAATCCCACAAACCTAGACTTACATTAGAGTGAGATGTATACTGTTACCTGCGGAAAGGTACCAGAGAGTAACCCTGCAGGCAATGAAAGCCAGGTAAAGAGGGCAGTAAATACTCTGAACATGTCACCAGTAACTACAAAGTTAAATTTCAAGTTAATGTGTCCATAAAGTTCTGAAATTTCTATCCCTCTTTTAGTGAAGTAAATTTTAAGCACACTTATTTTTTAAATATTGGTCATATTTGTCACAGAAACTATTTGTTCTGTGTATAAGTAAATTATATTATTTGATACAGCATGAGTTTGCTTGCATATTTTGAAAAGTTGTTATATTTCTCATTTGGACATAAGCACACAAAAGTTCTCAACTTTTTTTTTTAATATTTTTAAACACTGGTTTAATTGATTTCTCTTTATCTTTCTTTATCTCTCATTTATCTACTTATCTTTTAATAAATATAGAAATAAAATATATTCAGGTTTTTTTTTTTCGTCTGCTTCAAGGAATATAGTAAAGCAGCGACAGCAAATGTGAAAATAACAATAATCTCCAGTGTAAGCAAGATTAGTGGCAAGTAGTGAGGACGGTTGCTCTGGTCACCGTAACCATAAGAGAGTAAGGATCACCTTCCGAACCTTTTTTTTTTTTCTCTATAGAGTCCAGAAAGCTAGAGTTTTATGTTACATGGCTTAACTTTTAAATGTTAACTTATTGAACATTATCTATTCTAAGATCATTTTATTCAGTGCATTTAGTCTGAGAGGCTTTAGATTGTAACTCGGCTGTTCAAGGGTCCATGTTTGTATGTATTTCTCTTGCCATGGTTTTCTTAAATTGATGTTGTTTAGTTTAAAGAATGCAATTGAAAAGAGATGCTCTGCTGCTAAATGATAACTATTTGTGCAACATAGTTCCAGAAATGTGCAAACTGTTATCCCCACATTGGTTATTCAATTAATGCTAGTATAACTACTACTTCAATAGCTGCTGAGATTTAAGTAGCATCAAGTAATTGTCAAAATCTAATGAACTCAGTTACAGTTGCCAGATCAAAATGATCGATAGTGTCTCGTGTCTTCCTAATCTCAATGTGCTCCTATTGCCAACAAGCAGCCAAAATATCCCATCAAGATATAAAAAGAAAGTTCTGTTAATTATGCAGCAACAGTGTTGCTATATGTCACTGACCTTTTCACAATTTTTTTTTGTAAGTGTTTTATAAAGCATTTCTGCAGACATAAAATGTAAACAACAAAAGGTCATTGTTTTAGGCTGTTTTTCATAAACGATTAGGGAAAAGAGAGCTATCTTAGTTCTGCATTTTTGCAATCTTTTGCAAATTATATTTTTTCAGTACAACTTTCTTGGAAATTTTGTATTAAGTATAAAAGCTAATTAAATATGTGGCATAACAATCACTCAGTTTTCAAGCCCTTTGGACCAGCTACTAGGATAACATAAACCTTTGCTGGGTTTGCATGTTAAAAGAAATCTGCCTTTTATTTTTGATGTGAAGACTAGATTTTTTCAGAACAGAATTTTGCACTTTCACTTACTGGTTTAGTGAAATGTGGCTGAATAATTTTTAAGGAAGTTTATAAAAAGAAAGTGTTTTATTAATTTTACAGATGAGCTAATCATAAAGTATATGTTTCACATATGTGTAAACACATATTTCTATGTAAAATCCTTGATTCAATAAATTTTTATTGAATATCTGTCAAGTAAAACACTGTTCTTTGCACTGGAAATACTGTATTGAGGTGGGGGTGGGGGAGACAAAGTCCATGCTGTAATAAGAATCCATTCCAGTATTGAGAAAGAAAATTTATAAATATGTATATGTAATTTAAAATACATAAAGGCCCAAAGGTTTAAAGAAAAGAAAAGAAATTTCAGATGGAGTGGGCAGCAATCACAAATGCTCTGAGGTGAAGAGAAACACACCTGGAGTGTTCCAGAAACAACAAGGAGACTGATACAGTTACAGAGTGACAGAAATAATAGGGGCCAGATTATATGGAACCATGTAATTCATAGAATTTGACATCTATCCTGATATTCTAATTTGAGTTAAACCTTAACAAAGTCACTTGAATTGCTATGTCAAAAATGCATGAAAGGCATTCAGGGGTAGAACCACTGTAACAATGAGGAGACTATTACATAACACAGAAGTGTGATGAGAATGTGGCATTCTCCAGGATAGTGACAGATGGTCAAATTCTGGATATATGTACAAGGATAAGCCTGCAGGATTTAAATTAAGACAGGAGAAACGTGAAATAGCCTGCTATATAGATATCTGGGGAAAGAGTGTTCTAAACAGAGAGGATTTCACCTGTCAGGGCCTTGAATGGGGACACACCTCGGAGTACAGGAACAGCAGTAAAGCAAAATGGCAGGAACAGAGTGAATGACTGAATGTTGGAAGCTTAGGGGATGAGGTCAGAGAAATAACAAAGGCCAGGTTAAGGAGGACAAAGTATGGTGCAGAGAGGAAGAAGACATGTAAGATAGCAACCAGGGCTTTGGTAACAAGAACTGTGTTGGTAAACTGAAGTGAGTAAGGCTACAGGTGGTTGCTGTTGGTTTGGAGGAGAGTATCAGCTTGGTGTAGCGAAGGCTGTTTGAAATGTGGAAGCTTCAAGTATGCCGTTAGGTATTCTGATATAAAGTTTTTATAGGGAAGAATTTGTCAGACAATATAAATAAGTGAGTTATCAGTATTTAAATGAGATCAGATAGAGAGTAAGATAGAAAGAGAAATGGTACCCAGACTGAACCCTGGGCTTTCCGTTATTTAGACACTGAGGAGATGAATAGAAGTGAGAAAAAGAAACTGAGAAGAGCTCAAAATAAGTGAAACCAGTAATTCCAGATTGCTTCCTATTCCTACTGCTTTGGATCAATTTTGAAACGATATGCTAGCCATATTATGTGTGTTGATGTGCTGCTTTCCATATGGTTTCATAGTGTTTTAAGATATAAAAATATTTAATGTTTAAACAATAAGTTTGTTCTAGTATTTTCCTGAAGTTTAAATAAAAAAAGTAATTCTAAAAATGTTGCCTGTAGATTTTGGAGAAAGTAGGGGGAAGTAGGGAATGCTGCAGTAAATACCTTTTTATATTCTTCTTGAATTTTGAAAAAGACAAATCCATTCAAAAATAAAACAAAAAATTTAGAGCCATGTTTACATTCTTAATGTTAACAATAGCTGATCTTCCAAGGCATGTTTTCCTGGTAGTTTTATATTAGAAATAAAACCCAATTCTACTCAAAACACATTATGAATTTAAGAGATAATCTACATAAAGTAGTGCAAATTGATTTCAAGTTTAAATGATTTCTCACGTTTTTCTAAACTATATATTTAGCATTTAAAGATTATATGTTTAGAGATGTTTTAGCAAACTGTTTTGATTCTCTATGAAGAAAGGTCCAATTATCTTTTCCAGTCATGTATTTTCTATTAGTTTTGACTTCTTTAAAGGGTGGGAGAAACACATTTTAAATACTTGGCCTTTTCTGTGTGAGGTGTTTTTAAAGGTAACAGACTTAAGGTTTCTATTTTGCATGCTTTCCACATTTATAAGCTTACTGTTAACTATTTTGCTGTTTAAATGAAAGACTGTACTGACAATTAAATGGAGGCTCATGCATGCTTCACTGCCGTATCTTATTATCATCCGTGTGAAAGGAAGCAGAATGCTGAAATTACTGGTTTTAGCCTGCATCTGCATTGCCTTATTATGCCTACCAAGGTGAAAATGTCAACTCTGAAGAATGTAATTATAGAACTTAAACTGCAATAGTGGCAAGGTTAAGTTCTTGCTTTACTGGTCTTAAAAGGAACGAGAACTTCTGGGTCTGGAAGTGCCTTTTGTTTATGAATTTAACCTCCCATTTTATCCCTTCTGCTAAGTTTCTCTTAGATAAAGTTTTCAACACAGGTGTTAATTCAGTATAGATTTTTAGATTTTTGTTCTATTTAATACATACTGTTTCCAGCAACCAGAAAGCATGTAACACATTTTCATATTTGGCTACTGCCATTTCAGGAGATAAAGTGTACAATGCATTTGAAGATGCTTTGGGGTAGAGCAACCCAGGTTTTTGCTAATAATTTTAATTTTAACATGTAAGTTATAGTCTAGGTTAGTAAATACTTTTGAAAGAAACAATTGCTAAATAGTAAATAAATGTCTGTAGTTGGCATTCAATTATATATTGGAAACTCAATTATGCCAATAAATTCTTTCACGTGGGGTCTTTTTTAGTAATTTAAAAACCCTAAAATTTTCACTATTATACCTGACTTGATTTTGCAACTGCAAGTTTAGAAATAATAATTTGCAGTTAAATATGAATTTAAGATATTGAAAATAATTCAAACTTTCTTAGTATTTAAGGGAAAAACATTATGACTTTTAAATATGTTTCTTAATAAGCATGTAATTTATTAAATATAACATTTAATACATGCTCTTGGCCCATCACTGTGGAAAATACAAGGCTGATAGTCCCATTCAGATGTTATTACTTAAATGATGGGGGTAGACTTTAAATATATTGCAAAGACATACAGATGAAGAAGCATATGAATAATGTAAAACACAGTAAGGAATTCAAGGAAGGAAGACTGTACTTCTAGCCAGGAGGATCCATGAATGGTTATTAGATTAAGTGTCATTTAAAACTAGTGTTGCTTGATAGGTCATTCTGCACGTAGGAAATGGGAAGAATAAAGGTATAGTGGCTAGAAAATATATTAGAGACTTATTTATTGTATCCCTAGTCCTAACATAGGACAACATATGGAAAAAATGTTTGACCACAATACCTCGTTAAAAACAAATGTGTAGATGGTATACGTTCGGGATGTATAAATGACAACGAGAAATGGATTTCTGGAACTAGCCAAAATATGGTCTAACAAAAAAAATTAATAACTGATTTATTTTTTTATTTACCTTTCAATAGAACACATTTTTAAAAACTATTTTATTTTAAAATAAAAAATACTCAAAGATGAAAATGCAACTTCTTCAACTTTGAAATTTATATTTAAATGACAAGCATATTTACTAAAACGATAAATATTTTAAATATATTAATATATATTGTGCATAGTTTTATGTTGTATCCATATTCAATCATAAACACCCTCTGCCTTACAATTGAAATGCTGAGAGAAAAACAATGAATATAAACTTTTAATTTCAAAAATAGGAATTTGAAGTGAAACATTTCTGAGCCAGTATTATAGGTCAAGTTTTGTTAAAGAGAAATTGAGAAGTTTTCTTACTACATCTATACCTATACTTATTCCCAGAAGTATGCCTATATCTATATCATCTATATATCATTTATGTCATTTATAAGATAGAATATGATGTTGTAAAGGAGTATCTACCAGCTTAGAGAAAGCCAGAAAAACTATTCCAGCTGGTGAAAGGAGAGAGTGCTTTAGAGGGAAAAGAATGGAGGCAGATGCTGTCTGGGCCCCTTATAATGTGGAATATGTATGTTCATAAAGCTAGACGTGAGTTCGAGTATGTGTTGATCAGGAAAACAGTCGAAATCTGAATTCCATTAGTCAGAGACAATCTGCAGACAGAAAGGGCTTCTGTTCTGTTTCCTATTAAGCAATGTGCTGATCATTTTCCAGTTTGCTCTGAGACCCATTCTACTTCCTTCCTAGCCTTTCATCAGCAAAATTAAAAGTGTAGTTTTTCCCTGAACCCCATGAGTCCCACCTGTACCACCATCAACAGAATATAATGAAGGAAGTTCCTTTTTTTTACACTTCTCATTAAAATACAGGCAGGTTTTGGATATGAAGCAAGTATCACAATAAAGTGAATCAAATGATGTTTTTGGCTTCCCAATGCATATAAAAGTTATGTTTATACTATAATGTAGTTGATTAAATGTACAATAGCACTGTGTCTGAAAAACAGTGTGCATACCTTAATTGAAAATATTTTATTGCTAAAAAGTACTATCTGAGCTATCAGGAAATCATAATCTTTTAGCTGGTGAATGGTTTTGCCTTGATGTTGATCGTTGTGATCAGGGTTGTGGTTACTAAAGGTTAGGGTGGCGGTGGCAATTTCTTAAAAGAAGACAACAATGATGTTTGCCATGTTGATTAATTCTTGCTTTCACAAGTAATTTCTCTTACCATACGACAGTGTTGGATAGTATTTTACCCACAGTACAACTTCTTTCAAATTTGGGAGTCAATCCTCTCAAACCCTGCCGCTGCTTTATTAGGTAAGTTTATGTTTATTCTAAATCCTTTGCTGTCATTTCAATAATCTTCACAGCATCTTCACTGGTAGTAGATTCCATCTCAAGAAACTACATTCTTTAATCATTTCCATGAGAGGCAACCTCTTTTTCCATTAAGGTTTTATCATGAAGTTGTAGCAATTCAGTTACATTTTCAGGCCTTACTTCTAATTCTACTTCTCTTGCTATTTCCACCACATCTAAATCGGGAAGAGGGTTGGAGTCAGCTTCTCACAAACTCCTGTTAATGTTGATATCTTGACCTCTTTCCATGAATCATGAATGTTTTTCTTGTCATCTAGATTGGTGAATCCTTTCCAGGATATTTTTAATGTACTTTGACCAGATGCATCAGAGGAATCACTATCTATGGCAGCCTTACAAAATGTATTTCTTTAATGAGAAGTCTTGAAAGTTGAAATTACCTCTTGATCCATGGGCTTCAGAATGGATGTTGTGTTAGCAGGCATGAAAACAGCATTAATCTTGTTGTACATCTCCATCAGAGCTCTTGGTTGGAAACCAGTTCAATGCATAACATCCTCTTATTTCCACGTACAAGAATGTCTCTAGTATAAGTGCCCCTCACCTTGGGTCCACAACTCAATAATTTTTCCCCATAAAGGAGGAATGAGATACCAGCTTGGTGAGCAATAGACTTGGACCCATGTCTGTCATTGGATCTCTTCCACTTAAAAGCCACACATCTTGTGATTTTATTTATTTCTTTATTTATTTGATTCCTTCTTACCCTTGGGCTAGGAAAAAGAAACTGCATGTTCCAACTTCCAGCAGATGGCAGCTTCCAAGCCTGCTCAGAGAGAGAATAACAGGTAGAGAATAGTAACAGGCCCATTAGCCCCTCCTAAGCCATTGTTTTAAAATAATTTTATAAAAACAGCAGTTGTATTTGGCTTTCCTATGTCTGGCATGTATCTATTAATTAGAATCACATTTCTGCAGAGAAAAACATTGCTCTTGGTCAGACCCTATAGTTTAATTCATTCTGATATTTCCTTTGAAAATGCAGTTTAAGATCCAAACATTTGTCTCATTCATTTGCAGCTCCCCTTCTTTTATTCATCAGTTCGTGAAAAATTAGTCTGCATGCCATATGTGATCTATGTACAATAATTTGGACTATTATAAATTCTGAGTTTATAAGACAAGAGACATTATATTTCAGTAATAACAATTATTTGCAACTATAGCATGGTTAATAGAAAAATGCATTAATGCATATATCAGTAGTAATTTTAATTGCTTTATTTTATGACCTATTTTCTGCTTTTATTTATTTTTTAATTTTTAAAAAAATATTTATTTATTTTTGAGACACAGAAAAAGAGCGGGGGAGGGGCAGAGAGAGAGGGAGAAACAGACTCTGAAGCAGGCTCCAGGCTCTAAGCTGTCAGCACAGAGCCGAACATGGGACTCTAACTCACTAACTGTGAGATTATGACCTGAGTCAAAGTCGGACGCTTAAATGACTGAACCACCCAGGCGCCCTTATTTTCTGCTTTTATATGCCTTTAATAAAAACACAAAATGTTTTTTATTGCTTTTGTAATCTACAGATTATCATGCAATTTAGAGGAGAAATTTCACTGACATTTATTTCTTCAAAATTGATGTTAATATCTCATGGGGCATACATTTGATAAAATATAATCTGAAAAAATTATCTGTCTTTTCATGTACTGTTGGAAAATTCAATGGCTACTTCTGTGACAATTGCAAAAATAAATGATATATTTCATAAAGATTTTTAATACTACCATTTATATGTATATATGTATACGTAAATCAATAATTAAGAATTCTTTAGAGTACTTAAGGTGGATAAATGCATAACCTTGTGTAAATTGAGAGCCAGTTGAAGTAGTTTCTAAAATCCCTTAGTGTTGCACTGTCCAGCAACATAGCCAATAGCTACATGTGGTTATTTAAATTAAAATGTATTAAAAATATTTAAAAAATTATTTCCTTAGTCACTCTAGCCATGTATAAAGCCACATGTTGTTAATATCCATCAACGAACAGAATAGTTTGTAAGACAGTTCATCATCACAGAAAGCTTTATTGGGCTGTACTTCCTTGAACTCTAAATAGTCTATGGATTTAATTGAATATTAATTCTTTAAATGATTTCTAATAAATAGGTTACTCATAAATGTCAGAGTTATTTCAGCATCCTTTTCTTACAATACCACACCTAATGGAACTCAGACTCTAGTGGGGGTTGTCACTTTAGAAAGCATATGCTATATTAGTTCTAAGATAATGAGGCATGGTAGCCATCATGCATCATGCAGTGCTGCTCTGAAGGTATGTAGAATTTAAGAAGATGTGTAAGTTTTCTCAGGGTATCATGACATAATGAATTTTGATTTCAGCCTATGCCCCAAAACACAAATGGCCTTTCCTTTCTATGAAACAGAATATCATTCTCTTTGATGAAGGATGATAGAAAATGCAGATCACAGCAAAGAAAATATAGATGTAACAAACATTTAGGTCACAGAGAACAGCTGGACAAACACAATTTTCTCCAAGTGTTAATGAGAATAATACGCCACCAGCTTTGTAAAGACCGTGTTTCAAGGGAGCAAAAGTCCATGCTTGCCGTTTACAAATGCAAAGATTACGAGCTATTCACATCTATATAACAAGACTCTAAAAGACATTGGCATCTGAGGGAAAAATGTAACTATTTACAGAGGATGCCAGATAGCACATAGAAAATGGAACCGAATTTAAAAAGAGCCAAGCGAAGAGGAATTTATACAGAAAATACACTGGCCATTATTATCTGACCCTTAATGGGAAAAACTAGAGGTTTATACAAAAAAAGTTTAATAAATCTGTTACATTATTTTAAGTCTTTGTATGTAGAAGCTGTGGGTTAATGCATAATTTGCATCTAGGTGATTTTGTTAAGATTCTTTTAATTAGTTATTCCCAATAACCTGTTTTGTTTATTTTAGAAAATGAGTTGACACATTGCCTTATGCAAGACACATTTCCTTCCCAGACAACTAGGGGGACCGAGCTATATTTGACCATTAAAAATAAAAAATTTCCTTTTTGAAAAGGAAACACGAATCCTTTTCTTTTGCTCTTTATAAAATGGCTATTGCATTGTGGAACACCATGATGTGTTATGCTATACAAGCGTTCTTATTGAATCTTATTGAAGAACTTGGATTTTGTAGTAATGAAGAACTCTGTTTGAATCTTGGCTGTGCTCTTCACTACTTGATTGACCTTTGAAAATGACTTAAATCCCTGAAACTTGATTTTCTCATCTGGAAAATAAGGATAATAATATCTCCTATCTAACTAACTTGTTATAATATTTGAATAAGGTAATGATTATATACAAAAATTGCTAAAATTAACACTCACGTGTTCCTTTTTTATTTAGACATATTATTTTGCAGTAATTATAACAATACATATTTTGTTGCATGATATAAATTATTTGAAGAAGGAACTATTCTGGGACTTTGAAAGGAGAGTGTTGTTACAGGTATTGGCTTGACCCACATTGACAGGTAAATCAGCTACTCCTTTACTCTCCCAAGGTCATTCCTTCCAGTTGTTCATTCTACTTGGTATTCAGGCTTGCAAGCCATCCTTTGAAGTTGTAGATTTGTCTTATTCCTGATAGATCTTAAGCTTCTTTTAAACTGGAGTGAAGTTTGGGTAACATTTCTAATCACCGAAGAATTCTTTCTAAGGAGTGTGATTTTTTTGCCCCTAAATTTCATAGGCTTTGCATTATCTTATAAAGGAAGAAAAGAGATTTTAAAGATGTACTACGCATGTGACGCTTTACTTAAACTTTCAGACTTATGATCATTCTAAAAATGATGTTTTGGGAGGAAAATAAAATAAAACCATAGGTCTTATGATGATTTCTGATATTCCACAATAAAAAATCAATCACTTACATTTACTTTTTACACAAATAAAGACTGGCATTGGAATACTTTGTTTTGCATAGCATTAAAATGAACTTAGTTTCTCCTATAATCTTTGTGATCTCCTAGGAATCCTAAGAAAATCTTACCTCTACTTTTTCTTAGATCCCGGTTATATTAACCAGGAAACTCTTTGTAATATAATTAAAGGACAGAATTTTAAAGCATGAATAATTTTCGAGTATTTTGTATTTCAGCCATTTTTGAAGTATTATGTACTTCAATTTATGGAAGAGAATACCATAAACTTACCAGACATATTAAAACTATGTGCTAGAGCTAGGATTTGGACTTGGTTTAGGGGTGTGTGTGTGTGTGTGTGTGTCACTTTTTTTCTTTCACACACACATATCAAATGTGTGTGTGTGTGTATATATATATATATATATATATATATATATATATATATATACATACATGCTTTTATACTTAGTAATGTACAAAATATAAGTATATTCTGTAAATCAAAGCACATTAGTTCACAAAGACCTTCAATTTTTATGCCTTCATTTACCTCCTTTTAAATGTGCCCTTATTTTTATTTGTTTACATACAGCTTGTAGTTATGTTTATTCAAACCATTGATAGATGGTTAAGAGATTTCCAGTTGCTTGTAATTTCCAGTGATGACAACATAAATAACTTGAAAATATGTTATTTCATGTGTTGGAGGTGATTCTTCAGTACAGATTCCTAAGATTGAGATTTTATTTTGTTCCTCTGATAGAAGAGCCTTGTTCAGGAAACAAAACAAAACAATAACAACAAAAAATGTGGGGAAATGTATCTTAGCCAAAAGAAGTCCCACCTGTACCTTCTGCCAAATAAACTCTGATGGCCCTCCTTTGAGAATGGTTTCCTCTTCTGCATAAGACTACAGCCTCCAACTTCATGGAGGCTGTAGTCAGCATTCTCTGAATCATCTGAATAGGATTTGCTGACTCAAACATCCTTATCATTTATCCCTAAACATTAAATCCATGTAGAGAGAAAATCATTATTAGCCTGACAGTGAAAAAATAACCAAAATGAAAATTCAGTATGTTCTGATACAAAATAAAAGGTATGTTTGCTTATTGACAAACTGATGATGAAGTATGGATATTTATATAAGCAGTAATGGCTGTATGGTTCAATAAAAACTAAACCTATCAACAATGAACATAATCCTCTTAAGTTGCTTAATAATAGCTTTTGACATTGACATTCATGGTTTCATAACCTCTCATCTTGAAGATTCTAACAAGCTTGGTAACATTTTTTAAGCATGTTCTAAAAGACAAACCAAACAAAGGGATTACTGCAACACACTCAGAAACAGAAATGCTCACCACTACACAACTGTACATGACAGAAAGTAAAGAAGCATGCAACATCCAATTGAAACCACATTAAAAATTTAGGTGAACAGGATTATCCAGATTGGAATGCAGCCAGGAGAAGGATAAAGAATTTAGAATTATCATAGAGGAATAATGTGAAAATGCTAACTGCTAAACCAAAACATCAACTTCTGTTATTAAAATAACTTTCTGGCACTGAGGATACATGGTTTATGTGTTTTTAATTTAGTATATTTGCGTGTTAAAATTATTTCAACACTGTGGATATTGTGAAGGATTTACTTTTTATTGTAATTCAATCACAGTTAATAAACATTACATATAAAAGACACTATCTAAAATTATTTAACCTGAATTATATTTTTCTTCTAATTAAACTAATTTCATTGTTTAGTAAGTTATAGGTTTAGAATTGGATGATACAACTTTTAAAGTAAAAATTATAAAAAATTGCATATAGTAAAGTAACCTTAAAATTGAACATGCATAACCTTAATGCCTTAACTATTTCCACTCCATATTTTCTTATCTGTATCTATGTAAGCATTTTATATAATTTCATATATATAGGGGAATATAGTTTTGAATCTTAATATATTTATAATGAAATATTTTACATGAAATCTAAATAAATTTCCTATGACCTTCAATAAGGACTCTGGGCTCCTATTTAGCTGGTGCTAAACATCTAACATGTTCAGATTTTGAGAGCTTTTAGGTATTACTTTTCATCTGACACATGATCTCTCCTAAGGAAGACATATAATGTTTATTTATCCAAATTCAAAATTTTAATTGATGAATCAAGATCTAGCCTGTCTTAATTTGTCAAGATAGGAAACAGAGTCTCAGAAGAACTAGATGGTAAGTTTAGAGTTAGCAAGTGGCAGAGTCTGGACTTGGACTCCTAAGAGCTCCTAAGAGCTCTCTGCATTACAACACAGTCTCTAAAAGAAAATTAATCTAGTTAAATAACTTTGTTATCCATTAAAAAACTACTCTAGAATAAAATTATATGGAAGAGAAAGGTTTTGAAGAAATGCTTTATGCCAGTTGTTTCATGGAGAAGGCCACATCAACTAGTTGCTACGTTCACTAGAGTACTGATGTCTTTAGTGGAAAATGCTGTCCATTTCTCTTTTCTTTCTTCAGTTAAGCCTACCAATAAAGATAATATTTCTGGATTTATAAATGCCATCCTCAAAGATCAAATATCATGAATATTAAAGGCATACAAAAACTAATTCCTTGAGTAAATTGTAAATTAGTGGCAGAAGGGGAGCAGGAGACAGGCATTTATGAAACAGCTAAACAGCATTGCAATTCAGTGTGATTACTTAATACAATATTTACATAGTATTTTGTAGTTAAAAGTTTTGCTCATGTTAGTTCAAACTTGGCCTCTTAAAGGAAAGAAGTCAGAAGAATCAAAGAGAGCAAGACAGCCCATCGTCATAGTTCATAAAATTCAGGCTCCCAAGGATGAGAGCTGCAGGGAGCAGGTGGAGTATAGATCTAGGATATATGTGGTCCACAATATTTAACTGATAAATTCCAACTGTGATAATTTCTTGCAGTAATTATAATCCATCTGTGAGATGACATTAGGCTACCTACTTTACTGGAAAGAAGCATTATATCATGTGAGCTCCTGTGGGTTTTCTATCAATGCATTATAATTCAAAAAGACATCTATGGTCAAATAAATTGCACAAATGTTGTTGTAAAACAGTCAACATGGTGAATAGACAGAAGAGGATAATATATAACTTTTTCAACCCAGAAACAATCTAGTTCTTTACTCACAAAACTCTTTTGTGGTTATGTTCTATGTTTTGGTACATTTTTAAAAAAAATAATGTTTGTAAAAACATCTATACCATCTGTAGACATCTATACAATGACAAATCCAGTATGAGAAATAGCAGTTCTGTTTTGGCCTCCATATTGTAAAGAGGTTTAGAGATTATAAAACAAACAGACACCTTATTTTATAGGCTATTCAAAAGTATGTTTTTCTTTAGTGTTCATTGTAGGAAATTATTTCAAACACTAAAACATTGTTTTACAGTTATAGTCAACATAATTTTGCTGATGTAATGAGAAAACCTTGTTTTAATTAGTTATGTACGCCAAACCTATGTACTATATTGTTGGGCTGGACAAAAAAAAAAAAAAAAAAAAAAAAAAGGACCTTCTCATATCTGATTTTACAACATATGTGACCGTGACAATAGTGATTCTAAAAATCCATATCATTGTTAAAGAGGATCAGATAGGGGCGCCTGGGTGGCTTGGTCGGTTGGGCGTCCGACTTCGGCTCAGGTCATGATCTCACAGTCCATGAGTTTGAGCCCCGCGTCGGGCTCTGTGCTGACAGCTCAGAGCCTGGAGCCTGTTTCAGATTCTGTGTCCCCCTCTCTCTCTGCTCCTCTCCTGTTCATGCTCTGTCTCTCTCTGCTCAAAAATAAATAAACGTTAAAAAAAATTAAAAAAAAAAAGAGGATCAGATTACTAAATAGAATCATTAAGAATGCAAGACTTTCTAAGAATACACTTTTCATTAAAGCAGTGATACAACTTACTGTTTCTCAATTTGTAAAAAGTGGTCGGGTCATGGCATGATTTCTGTTCCATGAAAGATAAGAATTCTGTGTTATCCAAGTAGCTTGCCATGGGACAGATGGTGAGAAAAGGAAATTAGAATCTATATATTTAAATGAAATATTTTTATTAGGGAAAAAAATCTGACTTCTATCTGATAATTTATAACTTATGAAAAAATATACAAATATTTAGCTACATTTTGATTTTTTCTTATTTATTCATGTATTTGGACAAACTGGGGAATTTTTACTCTTAATTTCCACTATTACACACTGATATTTAACTTTTTACCATTAAATTATCAGTTCTTTGTTGATCTCATTCTTCTTACAGTTGGATCGTTTATTACACACTTGCTCAACATGCTTGGAACTAAATTGAAACGTCTTTATATAGCTTTTTCTCGTTGAACATATCTAGAATAAGTATATGTTTAGAATTGAACCTCAGAGATGATTTACAGAGGGTGATTGATACCCATTGTGCTTGATGTCTGCTTTACAAATGATCATTCAAAACATTAGGTTAATTGTTTTTTAGTTCTGTCAATCCACTTAAGCAGGCAAGGAATTTCTTTCAATATCTAATGCTAATAAGGCAACCTTATAAAACCTAGAAAAAAAAATGTCAAGTACACTGTTGGGGCCCACAAATCTGGAATGATATTTGTAGTTTAACATGTTGGCAAAATAAGAGCTAATGTCTACCATATACCAAGTAGAGCTAGATATTCCATGTAGGATGTGCATGATGTTGTGTGCTCCTTCATGTACCACCAATTCCAGGACTTGCTCTGTCGAATGCAACACAAATTGAAACTCTGATGTATAGAATGATTCTGTTGCATAGTCTCTAGTAATAAATGTAATATAGTTCTTTGGAAGTTCAAAACGTCACATGGGAGTGCATGATCATGAGCAACATACCAAAGCAAAAGCAATAGTGCATTCCATGTGATAATAGGCTAAATTGGCATTAACGTTGATTCTTTTCTTTTAATTTTTATTCATTTTTAAATTTAAATTCAAGTTAGTTAACATACAGTGTAGTCTTGGCTTCAAGAGTAGAACCCAGTGATTCATCTCTTACATATGACACCCAGTGGGCATCCTGAAAAGTGCCTTCCTTTATGCCCATCCTCCCATTCACCTCCCCTCCAGCAGCCCTCAGTCTGTTCTCTGTATTTAAGAGTCTCTTTTGGTTTGCCTTCCTCTCTGTTTTAATCTTATTTTTCCTTCCCATTTATTCTTAAGAGCAACACTAGCTGAATAAAATATTTTAGGAAAGCTATCATTATTGTTTGCAGACAGAGAAAGGACTTTCTAACTTAGTTTATAGGGATTAATGCTAGGTGCTATGAAGGTGGATTTACAAAACGCTATACACACACACACACACACACACACACACACACACATATATATATATATATATATATATATATATATATATATATTCTACTTTTAAACTATTCTGGTGGTTCATAACTGTTATATCTAGTTTCATCTTCTAATCTTAGTTCTCTGAATTGAATAAGAGAAGGAAATGGATGATGAGAAAGGTGTGATCCTAGAGATAGAATAGTGATGAAGTCAGGCAGTGACCTGTAGAAATAAATGGTCATTGAAATTTATGAACTTAATGATTTATTTATCTTTTATGGATGCAATTATACACGCCTACAAATTTTTTTTTCCTTTTTATCTTTAAAATTCCTTTAAAATTATTTGACTTCAGGAAATATTTATGGTAACAGTGGAAAATTATTAGGTTATTGATTTAGAGCTATCAAGCTAGCCATATTGAGATTTCATTCAACAAATAATTTAGGAGGAAACACAAGTCTCTAAAACTGTATGTGATTGTTCATTTATTTTTTTCATTACATGCCTACAAGTATGAAGAAAAAATTATGTTTTCAAAAATTATTATGAAATACCTGCCATCATTTTCTATGTATATTCTAAGACTATAATATATTGATGTTAGTCATATTAAAATATATATTTGATTGTTCTATTTTAATATAAATAACTTTGTCCAATAACACATTCTTTTTTTTTTGTAAAGTTTATTTATTTTGAGAGAGAGAAAGAGTGCAAGTGCAAGTGGGGGAGGCACAGAGAGAGAGAGGGAGAGAAAATCCCAAGTAGGCTCCATGCTCAATGCAGAGCCCAACACAAGGCTCAATCCACAACTGTCAGACCCTGACCTGAGCCATCAGGAGATGGATGCTTAACCAACTGAGCTCCTCAGGCGCCCGTCAAATAATCCATTCATATTCTATAATACACATTCACTCTTCATTCCTATTAAAAAATTTAGAGGGGCTCTCAGCATGGAGGATGCTTAGGATTCTCTCTCTCCCTCTCTTTCTGTCCCTCCCCTGCTTGTTCTCTCTCTCTCTCTCTTCCTCTCTCAAAATAAATAAATAAACATTTTAAAAAAGAAAAAGAAAAAGGTACCTTCCTAGTGGTTATTATATAAGAAGGCAATTTCAGTTCATGTCAATTTTAAAGTATAGTTTTATGTTGTTTTATATTTTCTAGATGATATTAAATAAAAAATATTAGGATCGAATACAGTTGACTAGAGAATCAGGTTTTCTTATATTTATTTTACAAATTTGAGGATTTAAAAGTAATCAAGATGCTTGCTTACTTAAATATTTTAAAGTAAGATGAGAATAATTTGAGTCCTTATCATTTCCGGTATAAATGAATTCTTGAGGATTTTTACATATCAGTGTAATGAATTAGCAGAAAAATCGTTGGCTATAATGTGTGAAAAGTTTAGTAAGTTAGTAATTAATTTGTTTTATATTTCATTTTATTTGTTTTGTTAATTTTATTCTTGCTACAATGAATTTTTGAGGTTTATTAAAATAGTTCTGAGCTAGACACAATGGATTACTTAAATTGAATAAAATTGACTGTTGAATTTACACCACCAAAATGATGACTATTCCATAACCCCACAGATTTTTTTCCTTTGAAAAATACTGGCAGATCTGAAAGTAAACATTAGCTGTGAGAAGGAATGATTTTATAAGTAACTCTAAAAATGATTAATTTATAATTATCTGTAATGTAATCCTGAAACTACTGGTTTTATGAGACTATCTCTACCTCAAAGGTCCACAGTCCCATGACTATCTCATTCTGTTTTTAGTAATTAGCTAACCTGAGAATTTCCCATTCTCTCTGTAAATTAAGAAGAGCTGTGTTAAACTCAGTTAAGCAGTAGTTGTTATTGATGAGAAACAGTAATCATACCAAGCTTGTATACTATCAGCTAATATTCTGTACCTACCCATAACTTCCATATGTTAGAATCAAACTATTATATTTTAAAGTTAGTAGACAATCTTCTCCTATAGGATGATTTACAATACATTTTCTGTAAATAGACGAAATATGCTTATTTGGGTAGTTTTCCAACACGTGAAAAACATTAAGACATCATGTCATTAATCGCATTTTTAACTTTATCTAATTTGCTGAGATCAAAGTTTATATAATTGAAAAGCACTATGCAAAGTTTTTTTTTCAACTTTCTATAAAGAGAGACCCTGTACCAAGTTTAAACAAGATAATTTCATCTCATAAGCTGTGTTGTTGCCATCATTATTGAATTTGTTTGATCTGAATATGTCACTGTATTAAAATATTATCTCCTCTTCAAAAAAAAAAAAAAAAGAGAGACCCTGTAAAATACTTCTGTAATTAGGTCTTTATAAAGGTCTGAGTGGAAAATACAAGTTTGCTCTTTGAAATAGATATAAGTATTTGAATCAGTGTTACTTATTTTCCTAGTGTGAATAATCAATTTTCAAATATAAATACTAAATGAGTATTATGATTCAGGCATTTACTTACTTCACAAAGTTGTACCACAAACTAAGAAAGTGCTTTTAGAGACTTAAAAATATAAAATGTAAATTCTGCTTATTTTTAAAATTTATATCTGTCTAAATTTGCACATTTCTCACTTGCCATTTCCCCCACTTCTCTAGACTCCCTACAGTGTTTTAGAATGGTTGAACTTTAAATTCTGTGCTCCAAGAGATCTTTAAATTGTCTTCTGTTGCACAAGTACTAATGCATAATGCAGAAGACTTACAAAACGTCAAAGAATTTCAAAACCACTGCACCTACAGTTGAGTGGGTTGTAAAGTATACCAGTTGCCTTTAGCCACTAATAAGAAAATCATTTTTTACTTGGTTTAAATAGGTTCCCTCATTTGAGGGCAGTTCATCAAGCTTAAAAATGAGCAGAATAGCCAAAGGTGCAATAGACCAACGTGATGGTCTAGAGAAGGGCTTGCAGGATTCTATGGGACACCCTTTCTTCAGTTCCCAGTTCAAGTTCTCCATTCTTTTTCTTCAAAGCTTCTTCTGCATGTTTAATTTTAGTTCATTGCCTACCCATTCCTGGAAAAGAAAAGTAAAAAAGTAAAGATGGAGAAGCATGTGAAAGATCAACTGGCAGTTTCCTTTTTATTTGACCCCATATTCTAACCTATAACTCAATTTATAATAATTACTAAGTAAATAAATATGGCAAAGATTTAAAAGAGTATATTTTTGTATGTATTGTTTGATTGACCGATAAACAAATTAATCAAATTAAATCCGGCATAGAAAGAATGTCCTTAGCACCTTTTTGACAGAAAATTATAATAAAAAATATTTACTGCAATGATAGTTTAAACTATATCTTAAGACATCAGTTGCATATTTGAATACATGAAATGTTTTACCACAAAGTTCTCTTTTAAAGGGGACAAATTTAAATAACTATAGCTTTAGGATAGAAGTCCTAAAATTAAAAGCTATTATTTTATTAAAAGAAGATGGCTGGTGGATGATATCCATTTGCAGCACAGACAAAAATATAAAAATAGGGAGATTTAGGATTCAGATATAAAACATAAAATTCTACAGTTTATTCATACAGTTTCATACAGTTTACTATGTATTGTCTTTTTCCCATGAATCATTTTTATGAAAGAATAAAATTCACTTTGCTCTATATAGGATTGAATCCCACATTTTAATAATTTTCTATACATCTTTTTGCTTTAGTTTTGTATTCCACAAATGCTATTAGTGTTGTAAACTACTCGTCTTTCAATGACTCATAAAGATACTTAAAAATTATAACAAATATTGGAGGGGAGAAGCTAAGATGGTGGAGTAGTAGGAGGACCCCAGGCTTTCCCTCGTCTCTCAGACACAGCTAGATAATTGTCAAATCTCCTGAATACCCAAGAAATCGATCTGAGGACTGACAGAACAAATGGCACAGCTAGAGGGAGAGAAGAGACCGCACTGTGGCATGTGGGAAGTGCAGAGATTTGGTTTGGGGGGAAAAAAGGATTGAGGGTGCTGCAGAAGGATAGGAGCCCTGATTACAGAGAGAGCAACAGAGAAAGAGGAACAGGGAGAGAGGAAGGGTGGGGGGGAGAGAGAGAGAGAAGAGAGAGGGCTTGGCCAAGGAAAACACTTCCTGAAAGCAATTGACTAAGAAAACAAGAGGGGCTGATTTTCATGAAGTTTTGCAAACAATGGGGCTCAAACACTGGAGGTTTAGAGTTTCAAGGTGTGGATGGTATAGAGAGCTCTGAGGGAGCTACAGTACTCCTATAGAGAAGGCAGGCAGAGCCCAGGGGTAGAAGGCACAAACTGAGGATGCCCTGGGATGCACTAGGAGAGATGGTTCCCCCTTCTTAGAGTGCATCTGAAAGAGGTAGCATTACCTCTCCTGTGACAAAGGAGGTGGTGGGCACCATTTTCCTCCCCTGTCCCTCAGCATAAGTGAAGAGACCCTACTGAGGGTGGCTAACCCAGACGCTGGTTGTTTACTGTGCTTTGCTCCAAATCTCATGCTCCAATGGTTTGGTGTGACAGTTCTTCTGGGTCAAACCTGCATCAGTTCCAGCATGGTGAGACCAGCCCCCAGAAGACCAATGTGGGTCCCTTCCACACCAGGTCCCTAAACTCATCTGGCCTGGCTGGTCTGGCTGGGATAGAGGCCAAAGTGCAGGACAATTCTCCAGGCAGGCAAGCAACCTGGACACAGTGTGAAGACAGCAATCTCAAAGACACCTATGGCACAGAGGGAAAATTGTTTGCTCTTATGGAGGAGTCTCAGATGGCAGCAAGTGTGACTCCTCTCTTGGGAGATGAAGGAGCTGGCTGGTGCCATTCGTCTCTCCCAACCCTCAGCATAAACTAACTTCAGTGACAGCACAATGCCGACACTGGTGGCCTAAACTTGCTTACACCAAGCCCCATCCTTCTGCACCCTGCAGGTCCTGCTTTTCTTAGGTAAGTATGCCTGAAATTCAGCACAGCAGACTCCTCTCCCAGAAGACCAGCACAAACCCCCTGCATGTACTGCATCTACTGACCATGGAGCTCTGGAAAGTCAGCTCTAGGGGAAGTGGCATCAGGTTTCTTTTAACAAGTTGACCAAAGCACACCTAGTTAAAACTCGTCACACTCTGGCCAAGGTCCACACACTCCCCTCTGCAGGCAAAGAGAAACTCTGCAGAGGACTGACCTGAAGGATAGAGCAGCCAAAACACAGCAGCAGAGTTCATACAGCATACACCAGAGACACTTCCTGAAGAACTAGGCTCGGAACAATATATGACCTCTTCTTCATAAAGCTATTATTCTCAGGAACAGGAAACATAACAAGCTTTTCTGACACACAAAAGGAGATAGAGACCTGGACAAAATGCTAAGACAAAGGAATTCATCCCAAAAGAAAGAATAAGAAAAGGTCATGGCCAGAGATCTAACCAAAACAGACATAAGTTATATGCCTGATCCAGAATTTAAAGCAACAATCATAAGAATACTAGCTGGTCTTAAAAAAATCATAGAAGACACCAGGGAGTCCCTTACCACAGAGATAAAAGAGCTAAAAACTAATCAGGCCAAATGCAAAATGCAGTAACTGAGATTTGAAACCAACTGCATGTAATGATCACAACGATGGAAGAATCAGAGGAACAAATAAGTGATATAGAAAACAAAATTATGAAAAATAATGAAGATGCACAAAAGTGAAGAAAAATCCTGCATCATGAAAGTAGACTTAGGGAACTCAGGGACTCTATAAAGCATTACAACATTCGTATCATAGGAGTCCCAGAAGAAGAGAGGGAAAAGAGGGCAGAAGGTTTACTCAAGGAAATTACAGCTGAAAATTTCCCTAATCTGGGGGAAGGAAACAGACGTCTAAATCCAGGAGTCACAGAGAACTCCCATCAAAATCAAGAAAAGCAGACCAACACCAAGACATATTGTAGTTAAATTTGGAAATATAGAGATAAAGAAAAAATCCTAAAAGTAGCAAGTCAAAAAAAAAAAAGTCCCTAACATACAAGGGACGATGAATAATATTAGCAGCAGATCTCTCCGCAGAAACTTGGCAGGCAAGAAAGGAGTGGCATGATATATTCAACATGCCAAACAGGAAAAATCTGCAGTCGAATATACCTTGCCCAGAAAGATTATAATTCACAATAGAAGGGGAGATAAAGAATTACCCAAACAAACAAAAACTAAAGGAGTTTATGACCACTAAACCAGCCCTGCAAGAAATTTTAAGGGGACTCTTTGAGTGAGAAGGAAAGACCAATAGTGACTAAGACTAGAAAGAACAGAGAACATCTACAGAAACGATGAAAAAATAAGTAACAAAATGGCACTAAATTGATATCTACCAATAATTACTTTGAATATAAATGGACTAAAGACTCCAATTAAAAGACATAAGGTGTCAAAATAGAAAACAAAAACAAAAACAAAAAAAACATAAACAATAACAGACCCATCTGTATGCTGGCTACAAAAGACTACTTTTAGATCTAAAGAAACCAGAAGGTTGAAAGTGAGGGGATAGAGAAACATTTACCATACAAATGGATGTCCAAAGAAAGCCTGAATAGCAATACTTATATCAGAAAAACTGGATTTTAAGCTAAAGACTGAAATAAGAGACGAAGAAGGGCACTACATCACAATAAATGGGTTGATGCAACAGGAACGTCTAACAATTGCAAATATTTATGTTTTCATCTTGGAGGCACCCAAATATATAAAACAATAGCAAACTTAAAGGAGATTATTGATAATAAAGGTGAGCCAGGTCTTGGGGCACCTGGGTGGCTCAATCGATTGGGCATCTGACTTTGGGTCAGGTCATGATCTCATGGTTCATGAATTTGAGTCCCACATTGGTGTCTGCAGTAATGGTGTGGAACCTGCTTAAGATTGTCTTTCTCCCTCTCTCTGTGCTTCTTCCTCATTCATTCTCTCTCTCTCTCTCTCTCTCTCTCTCTATCTCTCTCTCAAAATAAATAAATAAAAAACAAATAGGTGAGCTAGGTCTGGATATTAAGGAGGAGGTGCAGCAAAGACAGGTGGAATAGTTTCTGAAACCAATTGATGTGGAGGACATAAGGTCTACAATGGGTCCTACCTATGTAGACATAAGGTCTATAATTGCTGGGTCCTACAATAATAGTAGGTGACTTAAACAACAAATTTACATCAATGGACAAATCAACTGAGCAGAAAACCAACAAAGGATACAGTGCTTTTGAATGATGCACATGACTAGGTAGATTTAACAGATACATTCAGAACATTGTATCCTAGAACAGCAGAATACACATTACTTTTGAGTGCACATGAGACATTCTCCAGAATAGATCACATACTAAATCACACATCAGCCCTTAATAAATACAAAAAGATTGAGATCATACCATGCATATTTTCCAATCACAATGTTATGAAACTTGAAAGTCAATCAGAGGAAACAATTTGGAGAGACAAAAATACATGGAAGCTAAATAATATCCTACTAAAGAGTGAAGGGGTCAACTGGGAAATTAAATAAAATATAAAAATATACATGGAAACAAATGAAAATGAATGCATGACCATCCAAAACCTTTGGGATTCAGCAAAAGCAATCATAAGAAGAAAGTATATAGTAATACAGGCCTACTTCATGAAGCAAGAAAAGTCTTAAATACACAACCTAACTTTTCCCCTAAAGGAGCCAGAAAGAAAAACAATAAATAAAGCATAAGTCAGCAGAAAAAGGGAAATAATAAAGATTAGAACAGAAATAAATGATACAGAAACAACACCAATAGCAATCAATAACATCAATAATGATTTTCTTGTTTATACCTGCTGGACATTCCATGGTTTATATAATATAATTTGCTTAAGTATTCTGCTATTGATGAACATTCATATCATTTAGTGTTGATATTCTATAAAGGGGAATTACTGATAAAATTATATGTATTTAAATTTAATAAACATTAAAAAAAATTGCTTATATTTACCACTCCACTGAACAAACAAACAAAAATCAATAGAGAAAACTTTGGTGCAAAATAGTCTCAGTGATCTGTTGGAGAACTGAGAACAATCTTCCTTCCCTCCTCTCTCTGACATACATATTTTTAGTATAAAGTAGTATTCTTTGGTTCCAAGCAGGTAAACAAAAAATGATTAGAAATACATCAACTACACACAAGGAAGAAACAAAATGAAGTTTTTCTAGAGATTTTTTTACAGCCCACTAGAATAGTTGTGTTTGTAATTAGCACATTTGCAATTGATAAAAAGCTAAATGGTGATGGTGTAATGCCTAAGTGACATTGGTACATAGGTAATTTTTTTCTATACAATGGAAATAGAAATAGCTAAAATAGATCATGTTTAGCAAGGCAGACTATATTAACAGCAGGAGTAATTTTGACTGTACTCTGGGTACACCACTTTAAGATTTTAGTTCATATCATCGCCTCCCAGGTACACCTTGAGAATAAAACCACGGGCTCATAACTCTACTCCCTTCTATGTTTTCAGCACCCACTAACCTTACTCTTGTTAAAAAGTTACCATTATTGGGGTGCCTAGTTGGCTCAGTCAGTTAAGCGTCTGACTTTGACTCAGGTCATGATCTCACAGTTTGTGAGTTCAAGTCCTGCATCAGGCTTTGTGCTGACAGCCTGAAGCCTGCTTTCAGATTTGGTCTCCCCCTCTCTCTCTGCCCCTCCCCTGCTCACACTCTGTCTCTCTCTAAAAAATAATAAATAAACATTAAAATTTTTTTTAAAAGTTGCCATTATTTTCACTTCATTTCATTTGTGTATCTGAGATGCTTTCTTGGTCTGAGTTATCTCACAAGGTGCTAAAAATAATTGTTTTTAAGTGCTTCATCTAGAAAGTTGTATAGGCTTTGATTTATCTGCTCTGACTCTATTATATCATAGTATACTGTTACTTCTATCACATGGGTTTAGTGGAACATAAATCTTTTGAAGGAGCACAGCTTGGTTGGCACCCTTGATTTTGGACTGCTGGCCTCCTGAACTTTCAGAGAATTAGTTTCTGTTGTTTAAATCCACCAGGTTTGTGGTAATTTGCTGCCACAGCCACAGTAACTAATAGAATTTTGTTTAAAAAAAATCAAATTTACAGAAGAAGATATCTGAATAGCTTATCTAAGCCAAGAGGAGGTAGAACAACTTGACTATAGACTTTCCACATACCCTAAAATAGAAGAAGGGCATTTCCTGAAAGGAATTCAGGAAGTAATAAAAAAAACAGATAATGGAGAGACTCTAGGAAGAAGAAATAAGCAAATAGACAAAGGAGTTCTGAATTCATTAAAATACAATTTAGAAGTTTTGATTATTAGCACTTACAAAACTAACATGATTTTAGATATATCCTTCAGAAATACCGTATTCAAAACATATTAAAACTGGTATTATGGCAAAATATATATATATCTCATTTTTATATTTATCCAAGAGATACTAAATATATTTTATTACTTTTAGTTGCATATTTTAAAGGTGTTTATGTATTGTTTTCAACTTGATTACTGACCTTAAAGATTTGACATCTCCACAATAGATGGTTTAATCAAAATCACCATTATGATCTTATGATCACTACTTGCTGTTCAAGGCAAAAATATTAAGTTAATCTTTAAGGAAGCTTCAATATTTATGAGTTTTGTTGCTTTTGATGTTTTTGTGTTGCTTAAACTGACAATTGTCTCTTCAGTTAAAAAAAATGCTAATGATTGATCTTAAATATCACTATCAGAATATTTCAGAGTTTCTTTTTCCAAGCTTTCTCTCATAATACACCAACGTTAGGATAATTTGTATCTCCCAATTAAAGAAAATATACTTGAAAAGAATGTTAAGTACTTTCTATAAATTTTAAACCAATTACCACTTACTACTATTTAGTAACTGTAGTTGGGGGCGTGTAATAATATTCTTTATTGTCATGGGTGGTATGGAAAACTTAGAATATGTGTGTCTGTCAAACC
Organism: Panthera onca; assembly: GCF_046562875.1. Classification (NCBI taxonomy): domain Eukaryota; kingdom Metazoa; phylum Chordata; class Mammalia; order Carnivora; family Felidae; genus Panthera; species Panthera onca. The sequence continues at coordinate 114,729,368 of NC_138342.1, forward strand.
TCTCAAATTTTTCAGAATATTTTTAATTTTTATTATGATATTAAGCACTTTATTTTCAAGATACATTGAATATTCCTCTTGTAAGATTGTATTTTGCATTTAAAAAACAGACTTTACACTTAAACATATATCAAAATATAATAAAAAATCATACAAAAGCTAGTTTTTTTCCCCAAAACTCATGTTAACAAAATATTTACTGAGGTGGAAAAGCAATGAAAAATAACCATGTGTATATAAACAAAACAATAAAATAGATATTTCTACATTCAAAAATTATATAGAATATATTCAATAAAGAGACAGAGTTAATTAGCAAATTTCTACCTATACAACCTCAGCCAAACCACTGATATTCTCACATCCAAGCCAAAATTAATTTTGAGTTCACATCAATTTAAAATCATTTCCAAGAAATCTACATATTCAATGCAATCCCTATCAAAATAACACCAGCATTCTTCACAGAGTTAGAAAAAAATAGTTCTCAAATTTGTATGGAATAAGAAAAGGCCCGAAATGGCCAAAGTAATGTTGAAAAAGAAAATCAAAGCTGAAGGCATCACAGTTCTGGACTTCAAGCTGCATTACAAAGCTGTAATCATCAAGACACTTGATACTTGCACAAAAACAGACATAGAGATCAATGGAACAGAATAGAGAACCCAGAAATGGACCCACAAATGAGTGGCCAACCAATCTTCAACAAAGCAGGAAAGAATAACCAATGGAAAAAAGAGAATCTCTTCAGCCAGTGGTGCTGTGAAAACTGGACAGCAACATGCAGAAGAATGAAACTCAACCATTTTCTTATACCATACACAAAAATAAACTAATAATGGATGAAAGACCTAAATGTAAGATAGGAAACCATCAAAATCCTAGAGAAGAAAACAGGCAACACTTCTTTGACTTTGGCCGCAGCAACTTCTTACTTGACATGTCTCATGAGGCAAGGGAAACAAAAGGAAAAATGAACTATTGGGACCTCACCAAGATGCAAAGCTTTTGCATAGTGAATGAAACAATCAGCAAAACTAAAAGGCAACTGATGGAATAGAAGAATATATTTGCAAGTGACATATCAGATAAAGGGTTAGTATCCAAAATCTATAAAGAACATTATCAAACTTAACACCCCAAAAACAAATAATACAGTGAAATAATTACATGCAAAAGATATGAATAGACATTTTTCCAAAGAAGACATCCATATGGCTAACAGACACATGAAAAAAATGCTCAACATCACTAATCAGGGAAATACAAATCAAAACCACAATGAGATACAACCTCACACATATCACAATGGCTAAAATTAGCAACTCAGGCAACAAAGGATGTTGGGGAGGATGCAGAGAAAGAGGATCTTTTTTCCACTGCTGGTGGGAATGCAAACTGGTGCAGCCACTCTGGAAAACAGTGTGGAAGTTCCTCAAAAAGTTAAAAATCGAACTACCCTACCAATTGCACGAGTAGGTATTTATGCAAAGGATACAAAAATGCTGATTCAAAAGGGCACTGTCAACAATAGTCAAATTATGGAAAGAGCACAAATGTCCATCAACTGATGAATGGATAAAGAACAGGTGGGGTGTGTGTGTGTGTGTGTGTGCGCGTGCGTATGTCAATGGAATATTACTTGGTGATCAAAAAGAATGAAATCTTGCCATTTGCAATAACATGGATGGAAGTAGAGGGTTTATGCTAAGTGAAACAAGTTAGTCAGAAAAATACAGCTATCATATGATTTTACGGACATGAGTAATTTAAGAAAGAAAACAGATGGACATAGGGGAAGGGAAGCAAAAATAAGATAAAAACAAAGAGGAAGACAAACCATCAGAGACTCTTAAATACAGGGAACAAACTGAGGGTTGCTGGAGGTGTTGGGTGGGGGATAAGCTAAATGGGTGATGGGCATTAAGGAGGGCACTTGTTGGGATGAGCACTGGGTGTTATATGTAAGTGATGAATCACTAAATTTTATTCCTGAAATCGTTATTATACTATATGTTCACTAACTTTGTTTTGAATACATAAATTAAAATTGCTTCTCGGCCTTTTGGCTAAGATCAAGTGTAAATAAATAAATTTTAAAAATAATATCATTTCCATAGCTTTAACCAAAATTGATACTTCAAGGGAAATATATTGTTTGCACCACCGTATACACAAGTAAAGGCTTGTATATCAAGTTTATCATGAGAATATTTTGAAAGCATGACCTATTTCCTATTCTTTCAGTAAAGTCTGGTACAATTTTGTAATAAATTTCTAAAGATCAAGTATGATTCCTGGTTAACAATATGGTAGAGAGTCACTGTTTTCCAACAATGGATTTATTGATTTTATTGAGATGATACTGAGGTTGCTACATATGTTATAGGTGAAACCCAGAGCATACCATTCCAGATACTCAACCTGATTGAACCACAAAAATATACAGTTTAAATTTTTTCATATAATATTGGTAAGGCATTCCTACTTTATTGGTAGTTTTTCTAAGGTTTTTATTAAAACCTTAAAATTTAAAATTCTTAGGAAAATTAATCTAGAGTTTTCAATTAGGATTTCGAATTTAGAATTTTGTTTATACTAAAAAATAAAATGTGAAAATAGAATGTCCATATTTTTTTCAGCAAAAAAGGAGAAAACTTGAATCAAATATAAAATAGGTGTTAAGTAACCTAAACCTCTAAAACATATTTTTTTTGTTTTTCAAACCTAAAAAAATAAGTAGTAATTCTGTATTGTTAAAAAAAAAAAAAAGCAAAGAAATGAAACTATCTTTTACGCTAATGAGAATATAGGAAAAACACTCACTAAAGAAAAGCAATTTATTTACAGTTATTTTAGGCAGAAATGATAAGTCAATCAACTAGGCTAATAAACAAAACAGGAATATATACTCTTTCATGCCACAAACTATTGAAAGATCAGGAAACATGTGAAATGACTGCATCCAGTATTCCAAACCATGTTTCTCTCTCCCTCTCTTACTCTTGCTCTCATTCCCCATCTCTGTATTCCATGTTGGCATATGTCTAATTCACAACTTCAGTATATTCTGGCGAAACTAAGCTTTCTGCATTTTGCAGAAAATAGGACTACAAGCAGTTCTGTGGTAAAACCCGTATCCTCCCCACATTTCATAATTAGAGGGGAGCAAGAAGTATTCCTACTAGCCTTGGTAAATGGGTGGAGGAATGTGGTGGAGTCTGATTGCACTGGCCTGTGCATCCTTGTATCACAAAGTTTGAAAACTAGGATACTGTGATTGGTTCAGCTGGTGTCATTCACCCATTCTTGAGATTGGAGGTGACAAATGCTGTCTGCTTCCCCGGAAAGGGGTGGAGTGGCAGAGACAAAAACATTTGTCAGTCGCTATGCCCTGGAACACTACCAAGTTTCTTACAATAAGTATAAAAACTACTTGAAAATTTGACTTAATCAAAGGAGCAGAAAACTCCATCTATTTAATCTGTTTCTGTATTGATAGGAGGATGAAAATTGGGGTAGTTTTCCATAATTTAGCTATTGTTGAGAGTACTGCTATAAACATTGGGGTACAAGTGCCCCTATGCATCAGTACTCCTGTATCCCTTGGGTAAATTCCTAGCAGTGCTACTGCTGGGTCATAGAGTAGGTCTATTTTTAATTTGTTGACATGCGGGAGGGGAAGGAAAAAAAAATGGTTAGAGAGGGAGGGAACCAAAACATAAGAGACTGTTAAAAACTGAGAACAAACTGAGGGTTGATGGGGGGTGGGAGGGAGGAGTGTGTGGGTGATGGGTATTGAGGAGGTCACCTGTTGGGATGAGCACTGGGTGTTGTATGGAAACCAATTTGACAATAAATTTACTATTAAAAAAATAAAAAAAATTTAAAAAAAATTAAAAAGAAAATTGGGGTAGTTTTTTGTTTGTTTGTTTTCATTTTTTTTTTGAGGATGCTGTTGGCACAAGCCTTAGAAATGTTAATTCCCTTTGTCACAACTTTTAGAATTTTATCCTAAGGTAATAATGTTAGGTAAATACAGGCTCACTTGTAACCTTTTTTGTTTTGTTTTGTTTTGTTTTGTTTTCATTCAAGGATAGCTCTCTTAATACAGGAACAGGTAATGGCATGGAAAAAAATTTTCCTTCCCTGATTAGATATTTAATGTTAGATAACATCAATTACTCCTGAGACTCTCATCCCAAATTTTATTATGCATTTCTTTCCTCATTTCCTTGCTTTCTAAACCTTTTGTGTAGCATTTAGTTAGTATTATTCACTACTTTTTTTTTTTCCCCCTGAATGGTGGGAGAAATCTCCTTGCACAGTAAAAAGGACCAATCTATCACCTTTTTACAGATTGAGGTCAGTATGACAATGTTATTCCGATTAGTCTTCTAAAAACATCACTTTAAAAATCAGGCTTTGAAAAAAAAGAAGTTATTTTTCTTTTACAAAGTACCAAGTGGGAATAGTGCCTTCTACTGATTGCTAGGTTAACAGCTTTACTCACCTTATCTCCATTATCCTCTTAAGGACTAGATTTTTAAACAACTTTACTAGTGTACCTGCTGTGTAAAGCCTTTTTCTTCTTTTGAATTTGATTCTGAAGGCATATCTTGAGTTTCAACAGTGAACAATGGATCCTTGATGGTGGGAGCAGATAACAGTGTCCTGGAAAGATTTTAAGGACTTGACTATGTCTCTCAGAGTAGCCTTTAACCTAGCGCCAGACAAGCAAGATTCAGAGATTAAAACAGATAGAGTAAAACATGGAAGGGAAGCTGAAATAATGAGTCACAAATGCATGTAGAAAATGGGTACAATAAATGTGAATAAATCTACCTCTTCCATAATTTACCAAACGTGACAATTTATTAAAACATTGTTATAAACATGTATTTTATTTTCCTCAACATATAAAAAACACTGTTCAGATAAACACGATTGACAAATACTGGAATTTTTGTCACTTTTTTTATGATCATAATTTGAAGTAAAAGTCTGTTATCTCTAAGTTAAGTTCACATTTTACAAACTTGGGATATTATTCTTTTAGTTATATTGAAGCTATTGATGGCATGTCCAAAATTTCATTATAAGAGTTTGGGTAATAAAGGGGTATTTACTCTAATTGATTTTGATAACTTAATTTTTCTAAGCCATACAGTTTACCATTACCCTTAATTTCATTGTAAACTTCTTTTTGCTAAGTTAAAATGGTTATTGTTTGTTTGCTGGGGTTTTCTTCTGTTTTAAGGAAATTTAAAGTGTGCCACTGTCCATCCGAAAGGGTAACGGAATGGGGAAGGAAAAACACATACATGAAAAAAAAAAAAAAGCCTTAAAAAAATAGTATAGGTAACCAGGTAGTTAATCCTGCATAATTCTCTTGAGGAAAAATTGCTGCTCTTACTTAAAAGCCAAGTTTACTGTTCTTTGGAATTTTTCACTTCATTCACCAAGGTCCAAAATACACATGTAGGAATATATCTGATATTAAATATTATAATGATACTGGGGTGCCCGGGTGGTTGTGACTAAGCATCTTCGGCACAGGTCACGATCTTGCAGTTCATGAGTTCAAGGCCCACATCGGGCTCTGTGCTGACAGCTTAGAGCCTGGAGGCTGCTTTGGATTCTGTGTCTCCTACTCTCTCTGCCACTCATCTGTTTGTTATTTCTCTCTCTGTCTCTCTCAACAATAAGTAAACAATAAAAATTTAAAAAAAAACACTATAATGATACTAACTGCAAGTTACTATAGAAAGATTGTTGATTAATGGCTACTAAAAGTCTTATCTTTCCTATGACCCAGCAATTGTACAACTAGGAATTTATCCAAAGGATACAAAAATGATGATTCAAAGGGGCACAACACCCCACTGTTTATAGCAGTGCTATTAACAGTAGCCAAATTATGGGAAGAGCCCAAATGTCCATCAACTGATGAATGGATAAAATAGATGTGGTAAATATATACAATGGAATACTACTCAGCAATGAAAAAGAATGGAATCTTACCATTTGTAACAACGTGGATGGAACTGGAGGGTATTATGCTAAGTGAGTTAAATCATTCAGAGAAAGATAGATATCCTATGATTTCACTCATGTGAAATTTGAGAAACAGATGAATATAGGGGAAGGGAAGCAAAAATAAGATAAAAACAGAGAGGATGGCAAACCATAAAAGACTCTTAAATACAGAGAACAAACTGAGGGTTGCTGGAAGAGGGGGTGGGTTAAATGGGTGATAGGTATTAAGAAGGACACTTTTCGGGATGAGCACTGAGTGTCACATGTAAGAGATGAATCATTGGGTTCTACTACTGAAGCCAAGACTACACTGTATGTTAACTAACTTGAGTATAAATTCAAAAAAATAAAATAAAAAAATAAAAGTCATATCTTTCCAATGTCATTTATGAATAACTTGAATGAATATAGCACCAAACGATTGATTCAGGATAGGAAAACCTCCAAAAGGCTTCTGCTTTTCCACTGCCCTTCTTACTTGAAGGTAGGAAACCTTTTAATAAAACTTGACACTGATAAAATGGTGAACTGATAACGATTCAACTAAATTTTAAAAACCCACTTCCTCCACCTCTCTAAAAATATCATACTCCCTCCCCCACCACTACCCACAATAGAATTTACTAAATTTATTTTCTCACCATAGGTTCTGAAATCCCTGGATTAATTAAATTCAAGTCTGAGAATTATGTGAATACATGAAAGCCAAAACAAAAATGTAGGGTATTTTCCCATTCATCTTAACACACAATTAAAGTTTTTTGAAAACACAATTGGCTGAAAATTTAGACTACATTATGAAAACTGTAAGTGCTATCGAGTAAAAACAAAATGAGGTAGATTGGTATAGAAAACAAATCCAAGAGTCAAGTTCTTAAATTTGGCAATGTTTATTTATTTTTGAGAAAGACAGAGAGTGTGAGTGGGAGAGGGGCAGTGAGAGGGGGACAGAGGATCCAAAGCAGACTCTGCGTTGACAGTAGCAAGCCAGATGGAGGGCTTGAACTCATGCACCTTGAGATCATGAGCTGAGCTGAAGTCGGATGCTCAACCAACTGAGCCACCCAGGCACCCTCATTTACATAGCATTCTTCAACACACAAAATTACACAAATGGAGAACCAATTATTAGTTGTTAGGGGTTAGTAGGGAAAAGGAGAGGCTGGATGTCTCTGTAAAATTGTAGCACAATGGATCCCTGTGATGAAACTGTTCTGCATCTCATTGTGGTGGTGTTCATATGAATCTACACATAAAATGCATAGAATTATACACATACAAGCGCACACACACACACACACACACACATATATATACATATACATGAGTGCATGTAAAACTGGTGAAATCTGAATAATTTTGGTGAATAGTATCAATGTCATGTGTCTGTGATATTATATTGTAGTTTTACAAGATGTTACCATTGGAAAAAATGGGTAAAGATATGTGAAATCTATTTTTCATTATAAATGCATGTGTGTCTGAACATCTCAAAATAAAGTCAAATAATATGACCTTTAGGAAGCAAAAATTAGTTTTTTGAAGTCTTATGACTCATGAAAAACGTTACACGGTCTAGCCTGTCCAGATACAAACCTTTTTTTAGTTTAGTGCAGTAACAGCAACTTTAAGAACAGCGCAATATATGTTGCAAAATATATGAAATATTTGGAATAGTCCATTAGCCAAGCTATTAGATTCTGTGGTAGATTAGATCATTGTTCCATAAATATTTTTCCCTTCCTCTTTCCACTGTGGACTTTGGCCATGAGACTTACTTTGACAAATAGATTGATAGAAGAAATGTGAGGAGAGACTTGAAATGCACTTGTGTGGTTGGGCTTGCCCTGTTCTACCATTGTCTTTACAATTAGAAGAGCATGCCCCAGGAAACCCACTGGTCCCAGAAGAATGAGAAGTACCAATAAGAGACCTGAACCAAACCCATGCTCAAGAATTGATCACAGCCTTAGATCATCTCCAGCCAAACCACAAGCATAAGAGTAAGAAATCAAACTTTGATTTGCATGCCACTTGTTTTAGAGTGGTTTGTTATGCAGCCTTACTGTGGCTCTAGTTGACTACAACAGAATAATTAATAAAAATAGATTTCTGGATAGTTGGGGATTATGGCTTAGCTAAGACAGAATATGGTACAGAAGCATATATAGTAACTATCAAATGTCTGCCTTTTCACAGTTGAACGTGACAATATTGTAAGTAGAGATCTTGACATTCTTTATTTTCCTCTCATATCTCATAATGCTTTATTTTCCCCCTGTCCCTAAAGTCTTAGGCTTTTAAAAAATCTTATTGGATTATAATTACACTTTGACTTTTCATTGAAAATGGAAGAAGAGTATGCATATTAACAACTTCTCCCCCAAACAAGTTGATTTTGATTTTTATACTGACATAAGAGCCATGAGGGGAAAAAATTTTTTTTGTTGTTTTGTTTACTACAGTGTCACCAGTACTTAAGCATTTAGTAAATATAAATATATATTGAATGATTATTCAGTCTCCTTAGTCTCCTGTTCCCCTAGTAGTGTGTTTACTGAGTCGCTATGTTATTTCACTTTATTCTTCTATAGTCTATATTAGTGATATAAAAAGTGCCTGCATTTTCTGGAGAACATTATTGAAAATTGTGTTTATTGTGTTACCTTGTATAATCATCTACGTGGCAATTTCTCTTAATTTTTATTGGAAAGAAGACAAGTGTTTCTTATATGAATTGACATGATTTATCGGTCAATAAAAGAAGGAAAAATGTAACATTTCTCTAGTTTGTTTTGGCTTCCGGGAATATGAGTTCAATTTAATGCTCAATAAAAGTAATTCTAGGGGTGCCTGGGTGGCTCAGTCCGTTAAGCGGCCGACTTCGGCTCAGGTCATGATCTCGCGGTCCGTGAGTTCGAGCCCCGCGTCAGGCTCTGTGCTGACAGCTCAGAGCCTGGAGCCTGTTTCAGATTCTGTGTCTCCCTCTCTCTGACCCTCCCCCATTCATGCTCTGTCTCTCTCTGTCTCAAAAATAAATAAACATTAAAAAAAATTTAAAAAAAAGTAATTCTAACGTACTGCTAAATATATAAAATGATTTTAATTGCCATAATTGTTTATATGTAAGTGGAATAAAATATTTTTCCAATTAAAAATACTTATAAATAAACCAAAATCTAGAATAAACTTTTTGAAATAAATGTTATTTTATCAATATAGTTATTTTATCTTTCTGATAAATACTTTTGTTTCTAATTTTCTTTAATGTTTATTATTTTTGAGAGTGACAGAGAGACAGAGAGTGAACAGGGGAGGAGCAAAGATATTTAAGTAATTTAAGTATGTGTCACAGACTATGAGTCTGGAGTTCTCTCTTGTCCAGCAAGAGAGTGAATGAAGAATTGAATACAAGAGAGGCTATCCAGGAAGAGACAAGAGCCCCAAACAGGGCTTTCATCACTGTATTTATTGAACTCACAAGATATTACCCACACGAAGGAAACAAGATCTTACACATGTGAATGTGGAGAAAACAGACAGTAATCATTAACTTGCGTGTGTAAGAAGCAAAGGGGCTGGGTGGCAAGTGGAGTTTGTGATCAGAGTAAAATATTATATTGATGTCAGATGGAAAGTAATCTCCTGAAGGTGATATAACAAGTCACTTGTGATCCCATTACAATATCTCACTAGCTATCCTTGGGCACTTTAGCCCTGTGGTGGCAGCTTTCCACACTAAGCTTTTTTCTAACGCATTTATGTAAGTAGAACCTATTTCCCCATAAGTAAAGAAATTCATAATCCTACTTATGGTTTCTTAAAGTGACTGCTGTTGTGGGGAAAAACTGTTGGATCAGAATAAATAGGAAACTACTACAGGCACCCACGCGAGAGATGGTGATGGTCTGAACAAGGTTGATGAGAGAAGGAAATTTTAGGTCACAAAATGTGACCTAGAATACGTGAGAGTATAAATAAAACTAAATAAAACTATTAAATTGAGTATTTGTTTTAATCCATAAAGTTAAAGTTTTTAAATAGTTTAGGAAAACTAATTCAAATATGTATTTTTTTTCTGGATTTTCTAAAACTGGAGTACAGCTGATACAGTGTTACATTAGTTTTAGGTATACAACTTAGGAATTCAACAAGTTTATACGTTATGCTGTATTCACCACGAGTATAACTACCATGTGTATCTCCTGTCTTGTTACATAGCTTTTATGATATCACTGACTGTATCCCTAATGCTGCCCCTTTTACTACTGTACTTATTCAATTCCATAACCAGAGGCCTGTATCTCCCTGTCCCCTTCATCCATTTTGTACAAGCTTCCCCCTTCTTCTCCTCTGGAAACCATCAGTTTTTTCTCTGTATTTATAGGCTGATTCTACTTTTCATTTGCTTATTCATTTGTTGTCGCTATTGTTTAGATTCTACTTATGAGTGAAATCATATGGTTTTTGCTTTTCTCAGTCTGACTTATTTCACTTAGCATGATACCCTCTAAGTCCATCCATGATGTCTCAGATGGCATGATTTCAACTTTTTATGGCTGCATAACATTCCATTCCATACACATACATACACACACATAACATTATATATATATATATATATATATATATATATATATATATATATATATATATTTTTTTTTTTTTTTTTTTAATTGATAGACACTTTTAGGTTGCTTCCAGATCTTGACTATTGTGAATACTATTTACAGTATTCAGTATTCATAGGAGTGCATATATATTTAAAATTAAATCAGAGCCAAGTTAAAAAAAAAGATGATGAAAATCTTACTTAATGAAACAATTATCAGGAAATTTTAGGTGGTAGACCTCAAGTTAATAATTATGACGTTAATTAATTAATTAATTAAAATTATTTTGAGAGAGGAGAGAGCAGGCAGAGGAGGGTCAGAGACAGAGGAGAGAGAGAATCCCAAGCAGGCTCTGTGCTGTCAGCATGAAGCCCCACACAGAGTTTAAAACCATGAACTGTGAAATCATGACCTGAGCCAAAATCAAGAGTCAATTGCTCAGCCAACTGAGCCACCAGGTGCCCCAAATGATTATGACATTTAATATTCAATTGATGATTAATATTGGAGGGTATTAGTAATCAACTGATTAATACTGGTATAAGCCCTTGTGTTTTATCTGCATCGAGTAACTCCAAATAAAATTCCAGTTTATTCAAGAGTTATTGGCAAAATATGTTATGGATAGACATAGTAATACCTATTAAAAAGGAAATTTAATTTAAAAACTTACTGGTATGATATTTTCAGCTTTCTTAAATGTATCTGAAGGCAGAAATAAGGAGTAAAAGTTAACACCATTTAAGAGATCACTTATAATTCGGACCTTAGGGGATATTTTTACCTCTGGATTTAGATGTAAAGAGATAAAGGCCAGTTGAAAGTAAATGCGTTGAACTCTATCTCCATTTAGTTAATAGAACTATGTTCTGGTAAATAGATCAATGGTTTAGTCAAACAGACTGACTTAGTTCCAAATTATAAAGCAAGTGTTGATATCTTCAGATAAGAGACTGTAAAAAAAGGAGCCCTTAAATAGAATTTCTACATGATTTATATTTAAAATTCAGATTATTTCCTGTGGGGAAAAGTATTTACCTTGGTCTATAAACTATTCACCAGGGCTTTTTTCTAGTAAAGGGGAAATGTAGGAGGATTTAAAATCTATCATATTTAAGATTGAAAGAAAGTGCCTACAAATATATTTCCCATGCAACCACATTTAAACCCTTTAACTATCACACCTAACAGTCAAATTTATAATAGTGGAAATAAGTGAAGAGTCTTAATCAGAAAAATATGCTTAGAATATATTATCAGTTTTGACAATTGGCTGAATACAGAATTATTATCCTCACCATGGTTGTGCCTAATGTGAGGTTATAATTTCTTCAATATTTTTAAATATTTTATTTTTTAAATATATTTGCTATTTGGAAAAACATAATTTCTTGTGAGACCTTTGAATGTATATAGAAAGACCCAAAATAAGTCTTAATAGGGGCGCCTGGGTGGCTTAGTCAGTCAAGCATCCAACTCTTGATTTCACTCAGGTCATGATCTCATAGATTCATCAGTTTGAGCCCCACATCAGGCTCTGCACTGACAGTGTGGAACCTGCTTGGTATTTTCTCTCTCTCCCTCTCTCTCTGCCCCATCCTCGTGTGCTGTATCTCTCTTTCAAAATAAATAAGTAAAACCTAAAAAAAGAATAAGCCTTAATAGTAATTAGAAATTTTCTCTCTGCAGCTGAACTTAAAATTGTACTTCTAGTCTTAAAATAATAACAATAATATTAAATACCAAATACGATTGTTTTTGTAATTTATCAAGTTATTTTGCCATAAGTTTTGAAATACAGAATCAGGTAAGGAGGTGAGAAATATCTGAAGTAAACTAAAAAGACCTCTACAGAGGTATCTATTTAACTTACAGAAAAAGGCAGTAGACTTCTGTGATGGTTGATTTTACATGTCAACTTGACTTTGTATATAATGTAGGTGTATATATATTTTATATGTCTATATATACATATATTTTAATGATTTAATGACCTTTTTTTAATTACCATTGTTAAATTTTCTTTCTAGGAAATTAAACCCTTTTAATTCTTATCTACCTTCTACATATAGTTATTGAATACTGTACAATATATTAATCTGATTGTTATGGTCCATGCGTATGTTTTCAGGCTGTTTATACCCTGGTTCACCAATACACAAAAATGGAGGGAGGGGAAGCTATGAATCTGTGTAAGACTATATACACACTCGCCTCAGCTTAATGCAGGAAATTGTTCTAGTTTCAAGCAGTTAGTTTAAACTCTATGAACAGTTTAAATACAAATACAAAACTATTTTGAAAAGACTATCTAAAGTGTACTTTAAACATAGTACATTTTACCTTTCACAAAACCAGGTTACAAAATATTTTGTTTTATCATGCAGCCTTTCCTCAAAAGTCTCACAAAAACACTCACTTTTGTATACATATATTTAAATAGTAAATAAGTACACACAACAATACACATACTATTGGTTGTTTCTCTAGAGAAGTTTGACTTAATACAACTTCATATTCTCTTGGAATCAGGGAATGAAATGGTATGAAAACTTAACGTTAACAATGGATAAAACTGATAAAAGTTGTTTAGTTGAAGTGTAGAGCCTTTTTTTTTTTTGGTAGTTCATGTTGTCCCTGATGTATATTTGTTAATTTCTAGAACTTCTTGATAATTTGAAAACAAAACACTTATGATGAAACAATTTATTTTTCTTCCTATGAATTTCTCTCTGTGTAATTTTACTGTCTGGATGAAATATATCTACAGTATATGGTATGTGGAATATGAACTCTTCCAGAAATCTTCCCCTGACCCCTGCCATACAGATATCTCTCTTCAGCATTCCCTAACCCATATTATAATATTTTCTAACATCTTCAGCTTTACAATCCTTATAACCTCAACTCTAAAGTTGAATTAGAAAAATACTTTAAAATATTCGCTGCATTTAATTGAGCCTAAAATATGTGCAGCTTTAATATATCTACAAATCTATGTGCAGTTAACCTAATGAATGTATTGGTCTAGAAATGAATGGAAACACTTTTGTACTTTTGTGTGCATATTCAATTTTACCCATTTTATCACTACACTTGGGCAAAGATCAGTAACTTTTTTTTAATGTATACCAATTCATGAGATTTAAATATCAAGCTTATGGAGAATAAATTGAGTCAAATGATATTTATTACGATCTGAATGAGTTTCACATATTTAAAATTCATTCCAGAATAGTTACACATTTTTTATATTATTTTAATATTATGTATGTTACTTAGAACTTGTTTTTCAACTCCTAGTAATTCACTGTCAGATTAGCAGTGACCTAGATGGTACTTACTTTCTATCAATGTTGTTGAAATCACCATTTTTTCATTGATACCAATAGATTGATCTCTTTTGTTATTTGGACATTCACAGTTAGTTGAAAGTATAAATTAATAATGAATATGTGTTCTTCATTTTCTCAATGACTGATTCTTGAAGTAACTTGAAAACCCTTGGGATATCAGATTGAACTAATGAATTTTTCATTAGAGGTTCTATTATAAACTTTTTATCTCTTGAGTAAATACCTAAGTTAAAATCTAGCATTCACCAAGCAGCCTACTGTTCCTTCTTATGTTAATGAGGAGGCTAATTGCAAATTTCCCTAGGTAATCTCAGTGTCAATTATTCATGAACCACTGACTATAGACATGACATTTTCGAATGACAGCTCTCAATCCTTTTGCTTACAAGTTTTAATATGTGCTGGGTAATTTAAAAGACGTCAAATCTAAAAGGTGTTAAAGTGAGTTGAAAAGGGGCAAAAAAAAAAAAAAAAAGAAAAAGAAAAACTTCTGAAACTTGAATACCTGATAAGTTAGTTCTGAATTTATTTAACGCTAAGATATTTTAGCATTTGAAAAGCTTTTTTTTTTTTTAGAATTTGAAAAGCTCTAAGAGAAAAAAGAGGAAACATTTTTTCAAGCTTCTCTTTAATCACATTGTTGGATTAGTGTTCTTGAATAGAAAATATCCCATTCCAAAAGGATTCTATCTAATTGATGTATATAATTACAGCTTTTTTTTTTCCTGAATCACCAACGTTTAAATTGCAATTTAAATTAATACAAGAACACAAGTGAAACTTGGCAGTATATTTACAAGTCTTTTTTCATATAGCTCATTTTTCTTTACTCAGTGAGTTCTGAATGCTTCTATGTGTTGCTTCTACTAGCTCTCCTATTGTGTGTAATTCACAGTCTGCTGTTGGGAAGATGAGTTTGTCTTCAGTAGTAGTTGTTTTTAATGGTAGCTCCAAGTTCTTTCATTCCTTTGGGGCATGAATGATTATGTTTATCACTGTCCCTGAAGTTTCTTGGCTTTCTACCGTACTTTTTTTTTTTTTTTTTTTTGAGAGAGAGAGAGCACGAGGACACTCCAAAGAGAGAAACAGAGAGAGAGAGAGAGAGAGAGAGAGAGAGAAAGAAAGAGAGGAAGAGAGTGAGAATCTTAAGCAAGCTTCAAGCCCAGCCTGGAGGCCAACATGGGGCTCCAAATCATGACCTTGAGATCATGACCTGAGTAGAAATCTAGTCAGATGCTTAACCAAATTGAGCCACTCAGGTGCCCCAGCTTTCCACCATATTTTAATAATTTTATGGTTTAGAGTCTTACTGGCATTGGTTTTAAAATTTGTACTCTATGGGGCTCCTAGGTGGCTCAGTCAACTAAACATCGGACTCTTGATTTCGGCTCAAGTCATGATCTCATGGTCCTGAGATTGAGCCCCAATCTTAGGGCTCAGTGCTGGGTGTGGAGCCTGCTTAAGATTCTCTCTCCCTCCCTGGCTTGTGCTCATTCTCTCTCTCTCTCTCCCTCTCTCTCTCTTACTCTCAGGAAAAAAAAAAGATAAAAATATTTGTACTCTACACTTCCGCACTTTGATGGATAAAGTTCTTTTTCCTTTTTTACAACATTATCAGATGTTTCTGGTCTCCATTTCAGTCAGCCCACTGAAAGAATATGAGTTATTTTGACTTTAATGTTTATTCTACAATATTTTTTTTACTGTTGAGTTAACCAGCATTTTTGTAGCTTAATATGTGTGTGTGTGTGTGTGCACGTGCATGCATGCTTACGTACATGTTTAGGGGTTCTCTCAAAGTTTTCTCCCATACTAATTAGAAATCTAAATAATATTAAAAAGTTATTTAATGTTATCCATAAGGAAAACTTAAAGCAAATTATGTCATCAAAAATGTTTTTCAGGATATGAAAACACAATTATTTACTTTTTTATGAAACAAATATATAGAATATTTTAGTGACTATTACAAAATACTAAAGGTCTACTTGTTCCTGCTAAGATATGTACAATTTATAAATTTTACATAAAAGACAATGGATTATGATGTGGACATGCCTAGTTGTGATGCAGCTCACAGGACTTGCATGTCTTGACATAGGCTCATAGCTACATAACCTACACTTATCTAAACCTTTGTATTCGTCATATCTCCAGTGTTAGTTCAGTCTTCTGTTTCCTAATTTTTAATACCTGTATTTATAGTATTTATGGCCACCCAACTTTTCCAATCATAATTTATTAAGGAACATTTTTAATTAAATATCCATGACCATAAAGTTGCTGCCATTTATATAAAGATAGATAGATAGATAGATAGATAGATAGATACGAACATTTTAAGAATTTTATGTAATGCCTTTTATTGAGGGAGATAGATGTAGTTTTTTAACTTAATATCCAAAGAGAATAACAATAACAACAACAAAAAAACATAGTTGAATGCCTATAATATTCAAGAGTAGACTCACACTATATTCAAGTTAATCCTTAATATATGTTGATATAATTTTGATATATAATTATTCACTTAAATGTGAGATAATGAGACTTAGATGTTTTAAGGATTTTCCCGAGGTACCATAGTCAATAGCTAAAATATGGATGAGCCTTTATTGAAATTCTGATCACTCTAAAAACAAAGACTGTATTCCTTCTCTCTCTCTCTCTCTCTCTCTCTCTCTCTGTGTGTGTGTGTGTGTGTGTGTATTCTGGATAACATAAATAAATATTAATTTATTGCCAATATGTGAGAAGGCTAATAGAATTGAGTAAAACATAAAGTACCAGGTCTCAGGAGATACAGGAACAAATAAATGGAAGACTAAAGTTTTCAGAAGCAGAATACTGCCTGAAGGGTCCATTAAAGGTTCTTCTGTTCTCAGTGATTTGGTTATTTCACTCAATCTTCAGATTCCCTGGAGAAAGCATCTGATTGGCCTTTGTTTCATAATCTGCCCTTCTTTGAACCAATCACCAGGGAGATATGAAGCTTTAATTAATCAAGTCTGAGTGAAGCTTGAAATTAGTATAAGAAAGAAAGAAAGAAAGACACACAGGAGAGTATAATGGGACAAAAGAAAAGTCCCCAAGGAAAAATCTAGTTTAAGACTAGAAGAAGTACAATACATTTTAGATAGTCAAGCAAGATTTTTTGGGGGGATTGACATTTTCTTTTCCCGTAATGTAGTATTAATTTTTTTTCTTACGGTATGTTATTAAAGTCCCAAATATAATATTAATCATTGTATTGTTATAAATGTCAATATTTTCTCATAAATATTCCAAATGTACTTCTAACCTAGTTGTTGGATTTTTCCTTACTGTGTTATAGAAGTTTAAAAACTTTTTCATTTGTATTTTTAATTAGTCTTTTTGCAGTTCCTGTAACTTTTATACTTTGAAAGAAATTCTCTGTCCACTGGCACATAAATATTACTGTGTAACTTATCCTAGTTTTTTTTATGTTTTCATTTAACTTATATATTGACAATTTTATTATTATAACATGGATCGACTTAAATATATAGTATCGATAAAATTGTAACTATTATTCTGAATACCTAAAGTTATTTGAAAACACTATTTACTGAATAATCTTTTCGTTCCATAATGAATAAAAATATAAAATACACTTTATGAATTTCAAATAAATACTAGACTGTGTTTCCAGTTTTTAAAATATTTTCCAATAACGTGACTTTATGTTATTATTTTTAAATTTTTAATGTTTATTTATTTTTGAGAGAGAGACAGAGAGAAGCAGAGAGAGGGAGACACATAATCCAAAACTGGCTCCAGGCTCTGAGCTGTCAGCACAGAGCCCAATGTGGGGCTTGAACTCACGAACCATGAGATCATGACCTGAGCCGAAGTCGTATGCTTAACCAACTGAGCCACCCAGGCGCCCCATGACTTTAGATAATTATGTAATCACAGGTATAAAGGTCAGAAAATAGCATGTGTTCTTCTTTTTTTTTTTTGCAATAAATGTTATTTTGAAAAATATGTTTGTTCTTTGTTTCTTTGTTGTAGTATTGTAATAACATTTTAATAATTATTTTTCTGTAGAAAATATCTCTAATCTCACCAGAAGTATCCAGTATAATTATACTTAGATTTCTTTTCTCTAAATACATACTCTTTCTCATCTTGGTCATTGTTTTTTAGTTTTCCTCAAATGGCTAATGAATCTTGACTTTTTCATTCAAATTTATGTACAGTAGATGGTGTGAAATTACTCAACTGGACAGGACTATTTCACAAGAAATAGTCAAACTAAGCAAGAACTTTGTGCATATTTTAGAATGTATGGATTCGCAGGCATTGCCTTATAGTGAAAAAGTAGTGATAAGACATTTAGATTGCTCCGCTTGCCACCAGGTGAAAAAACAAGGAGAAATTTACTTCAGGATAACAATATCCATCTCAGAAAGTCCAGTCCTGTTCAGGGAGATCATTTAATTCATTAGTGAGAAGTTCTGCTGACTTTGGAGGAAAAAAAATGAGCATTAACAAATATTCCCTTTGTAGAGGAAGGGAGGGGAACAGGGAGAGAAAGTAAGGGAGGATGGGGCCAGCCCGGTTGTTCCAAAGGCATTCCCTCAATTTCCATGATGGCAGACCTTCAGTTTCTTACTTAGAAATCTGATATGGTTACTTCAAGTGTGATGTGTCCACAGGCTCAACCTGAAAGACAAACTTACATATTCTGTAGCCTTCCTTGAAATTGTTCTTGAGTGTACATGTACATATATATATTCAAGGACTATGGAGCCCCTCAGAAACCCATGAAGATCTCTGTTAACCTTATGGCCTTTTCAGATCTTAAATATTACACAAGAATTACTTTTGGATATCACTATCACCATTTCAAAGATATTTTCAGGGAAGGGAAATGCTCAGTTGGTAGTTTCCATCTGTATACTTTCTGTTTAATCTCAGAGCAGGAATCATAAGGCTTTCTTTCATGGTTGCATGATTGTTTTCTTTATTTATTTTTTTGTTACTGAAAAGGATAAATATGGGAAAGGAATATTTATAGTTGCAAGCCAAAAATTTCCTTTATTTTCTTTTGTCTTCTGAAGTAAAGGGGGGAAAAATATCTGATAAATAAGATATGATTGAATTAAACCTATTTTAATTGACATCAGTCCAAGTAACCACTACATGCACACATGTGTGTATTTTAAATACAGATTTGGGAAACAAGAAATATGTCATGGAGGAGTGCACATATGTAAGTGTTGTGCATATTTAAGTGTTGTGGGAATAGGCAGGGATTGGAGAAACATATCTAACTATAAAACTGTCTTAAAGAGTGACACACCCCAAATG
Source organism: Panthera onca (assembly GCF_046562875.1). Classification (NCBI taxonomy): domain Eukaryota; kingdom Metazoa; phylum Chordata; class Mammalia; order Carnivora; family Felidae; genus Panthera; species Panthera onca. The sequence continues at coordinate 114,748,713 of NC_138342.1, forward strand.
CAAACTGGTGCAGTCACTCTGGAAAACAGTGTGGAGGTTCCTCAAAACATTAAAAATAGAACTACCCTATGATCTAGGAATCCCACTGCTGGGTATTTACCCAAAGGATACAAAAGTACTGATTCAAAGGGATACATGCACCCCAAAGTTTATAGCTGCATTGTCAACAATAGCCAAATTATGTGTAGAGCCCAAGTGTCCATGGACTGATGAAAGGATAAAGAAGATGTGGTATATATACAATGGAATATTACTCAGCCATCACAAAGAACAAAATCTTGCCATTTTCAACAATATTGATGGAACTACAGTGTATTATACTAAGTGGAATAAGTCAGTCAGAGAAAGACAAATACCATATGATTTCACTCATGTGGAATTCTAGAAACCAAACAGATAATCAAAAAACAAACAAAACAAAACACAAATGAATATAAGGGATAAAAAAAGAGAGGCAAACCAGGAAACAGACTCTTAACTAAAGAGAACAAATTGATGAGGGTTGTTGGAAGGGAGATGGCTGGGGGATGGGCTATTAAGGAGGGTGACTGGTATTAAGGAGGGTACTTGTGATAAGCTCTGCGTGTTGTAAGTGATGAATCACTAAACTCTACACTTGAAACTAATATTATACTCTATGTTAAGTAAATGGAATTTAAATAAAAACATGAAAAAGGAAAAAAAAAAGGATAATCCACACCTAAAATGCATGCTCGATTCTCAGTAACAGAATAGTAAACTAATAACATTCACCATTTATATAGCTAATTCAATTAACCAAATCTGTCATTTCAACAATCTGCTTCTTTTTACTCCAACCATACCAGACTAGTTGTAATTTCTCATTCCTGACATGGTCCTTCATAATTCTGAGCTTTTGCATAAGTACCTCACACAGAAAGACGATTCCAGCCTCTTAAATCTAATTTAACTGGAATGTCACCAAAAATAAACCTCCTCTACACAAAATGTACATAGATTTCCATAATCTCTTTAAAGCATGTTGTCCAATGGTCTGGAGATGCTTTTCTCTTTTTGTTTTCTGACTCATCTCTCTTAGATAAAAAGGCACACGTTTGGATTGATTTTGCAGACCCAGATCCTGTATAGTAGTTCATACACAGTACTCTTCAGTAAATTTGTGTTGAATAAAATGTATCAATTGTGCTATTATTCTTTTTTTTAAGTTTATTTATTTATTTTGAGAGAGAGGAAGAGAAAGAAAGCACTAGCAGAAGAGTGACAAAGAGAGGGAGAGAATCCCAAGCAGGTTCCCAGTTAGCATGAAGCTTGAAGCAGGGCTTGAACTCATGAACTGTGAGATCATGATCTGAGCCAAAACCAAGAGTTAGATGTTTAACCAACTGAGCCCCGTAGGTGCCCCAGTTGTGCTGCTATTCTTTATTATTAATTTCTACTTGTATCCATCTTTGCAGGTTCTTATAGTCGATGTCACTTTTCTTGTTACTCCATGCACCTAATGCCTACATTTGTCAACCATGTGATAAATCCCCTGGCTATACTAATGCTACAACATTCATCTGGCATTATTCTGCTTCTCTTTGCCTCCTGTCTCAATGTTACACTTTCACTTTGCCAAACTGCACATTAATAATTCTCAGGGCTTTGGGGAATTTAACCTTTGGCCATGGAACCACAGTTTTAATTACCTCACTCTTCACATTAATGGTCTTCCAGGGAGCATTCAATGACCACAGTGATACAAGGTCTTGCACTTTTCAGTTTGTATACTCATCTGGATTTATGAAACACCTTGGCTACCGAGATTAGAAATCAAAATGGCTGCTGTAGTTACTCCTTTCTATAATAGAAAAGTATTGAAACAAAAAGGATTAAAGTGAGAAGTTGAAGACAGTTCTCATCCAGTTCTTCTTACCTTCTTTATCTTTAGAAGCTGAAGGGTATGCATATTCACACACATAAACACATTCCCTTTCCTATACTGCATTTTGAATAAAGAAGTAATACAAATGAGTGATGTATGTTTGTGATGGTGCATTTGTTGTTGATATTGTTTAATAACAAAGGAAATTCTCCCTGAAGAAGAATGATGCACTCATTCTGATTGCCACACCTCTCTCATCTTACTGAAATTTGGTTCCCATTATCCCATTCTTCTTTGTTATTAGCAAGGTGTGAAATGTTATTTATCAATCCATTCATAAATAAGGCAAGTATCAAAAGCCTTTTAACTCTTTCTTTTAATAAAGAGTCTGTGTTAGAGTAACATTATTAGTTTTATAAAATGAAGTTGGGTGGGAGTTCGTGTATTTCAGTGGTTAAGTGCATGGGTAAGGGGTCAGATAGACAATTCAAGTGTTGACTCTTATGTTCAAGTGTGTATTTCTGGGAAATTTTCCTAAACTCTTTCTCTGTTTCTTTATCTGAAAAACTCAGGTACCTATAATAGCAATCTTAATGCAAGATAACCCTAGGGAAACATGAAGTCATTCCAAGGGAAACTCAGTCATAAATTGTTGGAAAGAAAACAATTTCCAGATGCTGACCCTCAGAAGAACTCTTACAAAATTGTCCTGACTCAAAAAATCCCTATGATTGAGGCCTACAATGGATGCTCCTTTCTCATGCCACTTTTACAATGTCCCTTCTTCCACCTTAGAAGAGAAATTCATATCCTCACTCGTGTGGAATATTACCATATCACATTGCCCCAGAGGCAAAAACTTCAGGTTGTTAAGAGGAGACTATGGGAAATACCTATGCTTCCTTTAATTAAGACATCATATATGGCCCCATTTTTTCTTATTCCAAGAGATGCATTTAGAATAAAATTTACTTGTTTTAAATAATCATTTATACAACTTTCTAATATTTATATACATGTTAGAGTAATTATATAGTAACATACTAAAATGTCACTATAAACTTAAATCTGGTAGGAAACTTTGTATTTCATTGAAAATTAGACATTAAATGCAATTTAGGTATGTGTTTGTGTTTGATATTGAGAAGTATGATATTGTGGTTGATAAGACTTTCAATCATAATCGAGTAAAATTCTGTGGGGAAAAATGGAAACATGATTTAAGGGGAAAGTTAAAACATACAATGTCAACTGTTAATGAAGAGCTAAATTTTATTTTTAAATAATTGTTGATTAGCATCGAGTTACTATAGTGTTTACATTTCACTGGATATAGCATATCTAATATGCTCATAACTTTGGTGTTTTGGTTACATGATGTAATGAATAGAAAGCAGATAGCACAGAACTTAGAACTTACTAATGCCCACATATGTTTACTATTTTTAAAGACAATTAACTAAAATATATATAATTAATTTTAGAAGAAAATAACAGACATTAAAAAGGGCATATTTAAGTGCCATCAAATATACTTCCTTTAGTTAATTGGACATGTTTTAGAAATTCTGTGAATTACATATATAAGAATGATATTCAACTTCAAAGTGTGACATTATTCATTCCTGTTTTATAACTTTTGATCATAAAAGTTTTAAATACTCTGGCAAATAAGTATGTTTTGTTCTGCCCAACTTCATTTACCTTATGCTTTTTAAATATAGCTCTCTTTCCTTGAACAACTTGTCTTCTCCAACTCCTTCCAGAAGTTTCAGGTGGAGCTGCCTATTACAGAGCACGGGGGTGGGCCTATGTGCTCTGTTTTGCACAGAGCTATGCTAATCATTGTCTTTATAATATTTTTAGATCAAGGATATAAAGCCTTATTTATACAATTTTTTCTCTACAATTTTTAGAGTGAGGCTGATGAGAAAATGTCCTTTTCTTGTTGGTGGCACAGTTGATTAAAGAACCAATTTTAGAGAATTTCTGAATTGCACCAAGGGAAAGTCAAAAAGCAAAGCTGGATGATGATAACAAGAGATTCAAATACAAACTAAGACAGTCAGTGAGAGGGGTGGGCAGAAACCAGAGTGGTTTTAGTAAATTAGGGAATTTCATATAAATGGCTCATTATTATGAACAGAGAAAAACAGTAACTTTGTATCCTCACTGTACGATCTTGTTTGTTGTAGCTGCTATCATGTGCTTTGTCTTGGGAGTCAAAGTGTAGTTGGTTCCACCACCAGTCAAAATTGACTTCCGGTAGAGGAAAAACTGTCTCAAAAAAGGAAATGTAGCCATGACACAATAGTGAAATCAATATGAGATATCCTGAATATTTTACCCTGTAGAACATGTTGCCTTACATTTACTCACCTTTGAAACATGAACATACAAGATATAATATTAAACAAGATGAAGTGACAGCATAGCAATCTGCTCCATGAATCTGTACTTAATCTTTGAATCTATATTCAAAGAATTAACCAATTATACTATTTTATTTAAATTAATTTCTAAGAATAATATATTTTACTCAATAGATAGGAACTATCAACAGATTATGGGTAAATACTGTTATTTGCTGAGTGATCAGAATAAGGTTTTCCATATTTTAATTTATAATACAATATACAAATAAGAAAACCATAAAATATATCTGAAATGTTGAAATTATTACATTAGTAGACATAGGTTATAGTCCATGTCAATTTGAAAATCCTACTTAAGAATTGAGAATAAATGATATTTGTAAATCTTAACCTGAAATTCCACAATATATGGACATATGGTCTATGTGGATATAAAGAACAAACTAGTTTGGTCAGAATATCCCCATTCCAATAGAATAGAATTATAAGCTAGAATCTTTTTCCACAGTGAAGAAAGTCGATTGAAACATATAGCCTCTATGAGTCAGAATATATTAAGGAAACTAAACCAGTGGCTAAAGATACTTATTATATAGGGTACTTAAGTGGAACAGTTAGTTTAAATATTATTGTTTACTTATCCATCAATGCCACTTAACTAGAAAGAGCCTAAGAGTTTGAAATTTGCTAAATTTGTATCTGTCAACTTTAGAGACTACATAATCGGATTAGCAATTAAAGGAGTCTAAAAGAAATGAAAAAATGTACCAACAACCCAATGTAACTAGAATGTTTTATAATACTCATTTTGACTTCAATCTGATAGAATAGATCTGGTAAATTTACTTATTCAAGATTGTAACCAAAAAAAATATTGACCTTTTAAACAATCTCATTATCAGACTTAATGATTCCTATTATTTTAATCTTCTTTTACACTGTAGATTAACCATAAAGCTTTTCTTTTTTTTTTTTAGATAGTCCTTATAAGAATTTTTGAAACTGCTTCTAAGCAATTAAATACAATAAGAGAGACACTCATATGTCTGAAGTTATTTAAGAGAAATATCATTGAGAAACTAAAATATATGTGGGTCCACATGTTTTGAATTAATGAAAGCACTAATAGTAAGTCTGAATCTGCTTAGTTATCATGTTTATATAATGAGACTTTTTAAATGACACTTTCAAAGAAAAAGACTTATTTTGGGGGGGTAATAAAATTGAGGTATATAAATATTGATTTTTATAAATAACTAAGAATGTAATGAAGATAATGACATCATTACTAATGTAACATGTAACTAAAGCCCTTGTTCTAATTTCCTGTTTTAAGCACTATATTTGCTTTTAAATTTTATTTATTTAAAAATTTTTAAAACATTACCATTTTAAAATTGATTATATTTTTATTATATTTCAATATTTTATTTTTACCATTTTCCTTATAAACAAGTGTGAATTTATTTCCCACATTGTTTAATAACATTTACTACAAGAATTTCTCTATATCATTATTTTAATGTATTTTTATTATTTATTTTTTTTAATTTTTTTTAACATTTATTCATTTTTGAGACAGAGAGAGACAGAGCATGAATGGGGGAGGGTCAGAGAGAGGGAGACACAGAATCTGAAACAGGTTCCAGGCTCCGAGCTGTCAGCACAGAGCCCGATGCGGGGCTCGAACTCATGGACCATGAGATCATGACTTGAGCCAAAGTCGGCAGCCCAATGACTGAGCCACCCAGGCGCCCCTATTCATTTATTTATTTAAAGAGACAGTGAGAGTGGGGGATGCGCAGAGAGAAAGCGAGAGAGAGGATCTCAAAAAGGCTCTGTGCTGTCAGTGCAGAGCCCAATGGGGCTCTAACTCACCAGCTGTGAGACCATGACCTTAGCCGAAGTCGGAAGCTTAACCGACTAAGCCACCCAGGCACCCTAAAATTTCCCTTGTTTTGAGGAATCTAGTGAGTTGACCAATGAAAGCTAATAGATATTATTTTATTTTATCTTTTCTTTCTTTTTTCTTTTTCTTTTTTTTTTTTTTTTCTTTTTTGGCTTTCTAAAGAACATCCGATTTTCAAATTAATTTAGGGTGGTGGATTATATTACTCGTTCCAGTTCCTCACCTTATGCTGTATCCATATCCTTGGTCATATGATGCTGTTCTTTTACCAAAAAAACAAAACAAAAATGAAATATATTTCCCTGCTAATTAATTTTGTATTGAAATTAACTTTGAATTCATCCATCTGATACTTTTGCTCACGAGATATCAGCACAGCTGATTCAAATAGAAGTTTTAAAAACACATCCCTACTGGGGCGCCTGGGTGGCTTGGTCGGTTAAGCGTCTGACTTCGGCTCAGGTCATGATCTCACGGTCCGTGAGTTCGAGCCCCGTGTCGGGCTCTGTGCTGACAGCTCAGAGCCTGGAGCCTGCTTCCGATTCTGTGTCTCCCTCTCTCTCTGACCCTCCCCCATTCATGCTCTGTCTCTCTCTGTCTCAAAAAAAATAAATAAACGTTAAAAAAAATTAAAAAAAAAACCACATCCCTACTTAGATTTCCCACTCTTATTTTTCTGTAGTTACTCTGAAAGCTCATGCCTACTAATCTGCCAGAAAATGGGATATACATGACACAGTGTTTTAAGCTCCCCTAGTCATTCTAGTCAAGGATGTCTCAGTCAACTATCACAGATGTTCTCAAAAGTGAGCAAACCCACTCGCAGTCAGTAGACCTACCTAGATCACCCAAGGTTGAGTACAGATTTTTGAGTGAACTCAGACTATTAATTAAACCCAAGCCAATCAGACTCATGAGTTAATATCTAATTAGTACCATTATCACTCAGATTTTATGGTACTTTATCATGCAGCTTTATTGTGGTAGTAGATATCTGATAAGTATAGCATAATATTAACTTCTGTATTTAAGTTCTAAAATCACATTACCTTGTAAATCTTTTCTCAAATCATGTATGTAATAAACTGACACGAAGTCACTGCTATTAAAGGACCACATTTTTCTGCAAAGTACATTTTCTCCAGTCTTAAATCTACCTAGATATGTGTCTATCTTTCTTTTTAGTGTTTTTTTCTGTCTTTCACACACACAAGAAACTAATGCAAAAGTCAAATCAGTCTTCTCTGCAATTTGACTTTTCCTGCACTTTCTGTTTAAAAAAATTTTATGGGGATGTAAATACTGAAGTGATATTCTTCAGTTTCTATAAAAAAACCAAAAGTATATGTAAATTTACACTTAATCAAAGCTTTATGTTCCTTTCATTTCATAATGTTATTAATAAATAAGAAACCATGTTTTGCCCAGTTCTGAAATGTGCAAGATTTAGTATGGCAGAGGGCATTCTATTGATTGTGGAGGTTTCTAAAGTATCCTGTATATAAGCTCTAATCGCTACTGCTTGATAATAGTGAATATAACAACTACATTTGCACACAAACATTAAGTATATAGCAATTCCATCTGCCATTAGGAAAATATTTTTTGCAATGTATTATTTTGTACCTGATAATATGTTCTTTCAGAAGTATGGTTATGAAGTTTAAATTTGGGATAATTAAAGTTAAATACTAAATGTATTAAGTGTATGTATTAACATTTACTAAATACATTTTATATGAGTAAATATATTATAGATAGATGTATAGACATATAGACATAGATGATACAGATATAGATAGATATAGATATGGATATGGATATAGATATAGATATGGATATGGGTATAGATATAGACATAAATATAGATAGATATAGATAGAGTGAAATTCTCTACAGTTTCTTGTGTGGTACTTGTTGAAAAGAGTCAAAGTGGGAAAGTCAAATTGGTAAGAGGGAATCCAAATATTTAACTTTTAGGCTGATTTTTTCAATAAAAGTAATGTTTTGCCAGACAGTCATGGGCCATATGTATCTGTCAGCATATATATGTGTATGTGTGTTGCGGTGTGGATGACGTGATTCTTCTTACAAAAATAAGAAATTAGGTTTGGGATGAGGAAATAGACTGGGGTATAATTACTGATAGTCTGAATAATCTAGAGGTTTAAGCATTGGGAATTAGGTCCACAACAGTATGATAAAATTTAGTCAGACTTAACCACAGTAATAATAATTAAGCCAGAAAGGCAATGGCTCAGGGCTCATTATATATTTAATGTTCAGATATCCCTGATCACGGGATTTGGGGTAAAGCTGTGGAATAGGTAGATTTGAGCCTACAGGTGACATAAAGTCCTTACACTGAAGACTGCATTGATGCAGAGAAAAAGATTCAAGTAGGCTCATATATAAAATTTATGAGTAAATACTTGTTTACTCATAATTGTGTTTGCATTGTAAATATTAGGTATTTGATTTTATTCATCAAACTGGGACAGTGCTGTTGAAAGAATAAAGTTAAACATTAATATTAATGACCATGGTAACTAAAATGTGTTTTTTCTAATAGCAGGCTTATATGTACCAATTAAGAATAAGGTTATAATTCAAAATATTTTGTTTTACAAGTATAATTTCTAGAGAACTGTAAACAAAGGCTATTGGAAATAGCCAAGGAAAAACAATTGTTTACAGTATATGCCAGGTGCTGAGCCAGGCACTTTATGAATTATTTCATTTACAGAATAATTTAAAGAGACTATATACAGTCAATATCTGTAATATTACAGAAGGGGAAACTGAATTAGAAAAGATAATTAATTCACCAATATCACAGTTATTTTGGAAGTAATGAAAATCTCTTTTTCAGATTTCAACCCTCAGATATAGAGGTAAAGTAAAGGTGCAGTTGTAATATTACTACAATAAAGCTAGTTTACTTAAGGATATTAAACTTGGCCATAATTTTTTTTTTTTACATATCTTCCCATGAATAGGTGGGATCTGTTTCTATGTTCCTGAATCTGGCCTGTCCTTGTAACTTGCTTTGGCCAATAATGAGGGGCAAGTGTCACTGCATTAGTTTTATAGCCCATGTCTCAAAAAGTTATACAACTTCACCTTCTATCTGTTTGCAACATGGCCTTTTACCCACTTTGCTGTAAACAACCTGAAGATCAAAGGAGAGAGAGAGAGACCGAGAGAGAAACACCCAGGTATATAAGCTGGTCCAGCTGAGGCCTACGCCCAGCCTAACCAGCGGCTGCGTGAAGCCCCCCCCCCCCCCATGAGGATGTCCAGGTGAAAGCAGAAAAATTGCCCAACCAACCCTCAGAAACTTGAGAAATAATATATCCTTAAGGAGCCCAAAGTTTTGGAGTGGTTTTTTTAGCAGCTATTGGTAACTGAAAAAGTTACTTTTTAAAAGAGTTAAGGATTTTAAATAAAATAGCAAAGAAATTTAGGCATGATTTCAAGAGACAGTCTGAGGAACATTTGTAATTCCACTTTCTTTCCGAATTTTTTTTTTTTGCTTTTTAGAAGTAACTACTTCAAGGTGATCGAGACACCTAGTGAAGGTATTTTATCCCTTCTTTTCTATAGTAAACTAGTATATGGGATTGGCAGAAATTAAATCCCAGAAATTTATAATTTTGCTTTTATCAGACTGAGAATGTGGAAATTGGAAAATGATAGAGAAGAATATAATGTACGTAATTGTTTCAATTTCTTCAGCGAGTTGACTAAAAAAACAATCTTTTAAATACTTGGATTATTAAAATGACATCTATCATTGTGTTTGGAAATGAGCATGCAATAAGAACTTGTTAGTAATGGGAAACATTTAAGTATATTTAATTAAGTAGTACTAATGAGCTAATATTTAATGTGGTTGCTATAATCTTACAAAGCAGTAGATCTACTTAACCTCCCTTACGAGAAGCTGTTTGTTTCCCTCTACAAAAAAGAAAAAAACTAAAAGAAATCTTATTTTAACATGGTAAATTATTTGCTTTATGTTTATAATTTTGTGTATATATTTCCTATAAATATATAAATTATATATATATGCATTATATAAAATATGTATACATTATAGCATATAATACATATACTGAACACATAATCCTATATATATAATCTTATATAAATATTATGTACAATTTGTTAGCCTCCTGTAACTTAGTCTGATAATTCTATAGCAGCATATACTTTTAAGATGTGCATTTTTGATATATCATCCCTTGATCTTCAAAGACATTATATATATTTACATATATAAAATTAAATTCAAACTATATTTGCTTAGCAATTTTTGAAATCGCATTATTGATATATTTAATATTTTCTCTAAATTAGTTATTTATTTTACTGGTTCTCCCATAACAACAAAAGTTTGATTGTTTTTATTTCCTTGACTAAACCAGGGCAGAATTTCCTAGCCATATTAAACCAATTTTTCTAAACATTAGGTTTATCAACTCTTTAAGCACAAATCTATGTAAATACTTAAGTGAAATCACAGAAGTAGTGATGAGTGCAAGAGAATTGATCCACGCAATATACCAATTGTTTGGTTTGTAATTTGAAAATAGAGATGCCAAGTAGAAGAAAAAGAAATAAATATTCATAAATTAGAAAAAGCAGTGGGCCATATTTTGAAGGATAATGGGAATGGTTTGAATTCTAACTCTTAATATTTGTAAAGCACTTAGATCAGTTCCTCATACGTATGAAGTGCTATACACATATTTGTTAAATAAATTAAATAATTCCAGAACAATGAATAGAGTCAATAGGGAATAAAATGACCAAGAGAGCATTTCTTGTAGTTACGTATAAGGAAAATAAAGCAAGAAAATGGACACACAGGAACTATTATATCATCTGTATTCAATCAAATAACAACTCTTTTTTTAAGTTTATTTATTTTGAGAGAGCGAGAGGTGGGGGCAGGGGGATACAAATGGGGAAGGGGCAAACAGAGAGAGAGAGAGAGAGAGACAGAGAGAGAGAATCCCAAGTAGGTTCTCCACGTGGGGCTCGATCTCATGACTGTGTGATCATGACCTGAACTGCAATCAAGAGTCAGACGCTTAACGAACTGAGCCACCCAGGTGCCCCTAACAACTCTTATTATAAAAAGATACCTCAAAGATGAACTAGAATTTTTAGAATTCACTAGTCCAGTGAATTCATTTGAAATTGATTGAAACAATTGCAAATAATATTCATTTCATCGAAGAATGGATTTTTAATAATGAAAAGAAAATTGGACAATAGAGTAAAAAAATATATATTACATCCTGGAATAAGCCCTTAAAATTAAGATACTGTTAAGTGGAATTGATTTGATGAGGATTCAAGAGCTGTAAAACCAGAAGACAGGTACAACTTGACTATTAAACAAATCAAATTATAGGCCACAAACTGGAAAAACTCATGCAAACTATTGTACCAGTATGTGAAAACCTGGTCTTATGGTTTAAAATCATATAACAAGAAGCATAGATACAGACAACGATAACATGCATAAATTTCCACCTGAAACAAATTAAGTTCAATAATCATATTGGACTTCTAATATATACAAGCACACATTCTGCAGCCAGTAGAGACAGCCTCTTGCGTTCAGTGATAAACTCTCTGATTTTGTGTGTCATTGCATCTCATTTCAAATGTTGGCAGGATGTAATAATTTGATAATAAATGAAAACTTCTTTATGCACATAGTTGGATGCAAACAGCAATTGGTAATCTTCCATATAGATTTTGTTTCATTCCATTTGTAGGGGCAGATATAACAGCATAACCTGAAAAATATTAGAAGCCACTAATCAAATGAAAGTTGTGTGTAAATGTTAGTGTTTAAAACAAAACATGTTTATACTTGAAACACTTTTAGTTGGTAAAGTCAAGCTAAATATTTTGAAAATGTTAAGTCAAAAGTGAATGTAACCAAAACATAATTCTGAGACAAAGGGTATTATGAATGCTTTTTAGTATAAATACTCTTTGAAATATGCTTTTGGCTGAGTATAATGGATGCAACAATATAGAGGGTAGCAAACTAAAGTACAAAACTTATTATGGACATAGAATGTCATAAAATAGGTATAAATTATGAGTACTAAATGTTAAACTAAATTACAGTTCTTATGTTCTTTTAGAGGCTGTGTTCTCTTTCTGAAATATATTGCTTCTACTGCTCTTTTACATAGAACCAATTTGAATAAAAACACATTGTGCTTAATTGAGCAGCTAATTATATGAAATGGCTGTCAGTCAAGCAATAGCAAATGGCCATTTTCCAAATAAACAACGGTTTAGTGAATTTGACTATCTTTTTTTTTTTTTTTTTCCACAACAGTTTGTATGTAGACAATCCCATAACTGCTGTTCTTGATACGGGTTCAGTATATGATCCCTATATGCCATGACATTAAAATTAAAGCTTAGTCTTCTTATAATGAAGTATAGTTAATGGATAGTAAGTACTTTACAAATATCATATTCATCTCAAAATAGATATTAAAAGAGATACCATATGTGCCAAATACTGTCAATATTATTAGCAATATTATTGTCTAATTTGTCTTAATTATTGTCTAATTAATTATTGTCTAAATTGTCAATATTTTTGTCTAAGATTTTACTTCTTTAGTTGCAGACTCATTAAAATTCTAAGAACTGTCCATTTTATTTCAACCTATAAAAAACAAAAAAAATAAATATATACCTCTACAATTCTTAGATATAGATAAATAGCTCTTATTGAGAAAAAGAAAATTGTAGAAACATGCTAGAGCATTTCACAAAGTGTATTCCCTCTCTGACACCCAATACATATTCTATGGGATTCTCATCTGTGCTAAAAGATAAGATTGTTTTCCTTTTCTGCATCTAACATTAAGAGCATTCATATATGATTCTAAAATCTGAGTTTCTTTAACTGTTTTCAGTTTAGCACATGAGATTCTTCATGTTCTTGTCTACTCTCTATCATCATGTTCCATTACTTTTTACTTGTATATTAATATTTAAGTAGGAAACTACTTTTACTTCCTTAAATATATCACTTATTTCTTGCCTTCATATTTTATGTATGCAAGCCTTCTAAAATGTCTCCGTCTGAAAAAGCCATTGAAACAGATTTTCTGAATTAAATGGCAGGGGTAAGACCCTGAAGCAATGGGGGCCATGACAAAGCAAATAACCACCAGACACATGAGGGGCATGGTTACTATGATAGAAATTAGCCTAAGGAAAAAAATGGCCCATCAAATCAGAATGGGTTGAGACAAATAGAGTTGACCCTTGAATAACAGGTTTGCACTGTGTGGATCCACTTATATGCAGTATTTTTTTCCCAATAAGTACAATACAGTACTGTAAATTTATTTTCTCTTCCATATGACTTTCTTAACGACATTTTGTTTTTTTAAGCATATTTTATTGTAAGAATTTGGTATATAATACATACAATACAAAATATGTGTTAATTGACTGTTAATGGTATTGATAAGATTTCTAGAAACAATAGTAAAATTTTGGAAGAGTTAAAAGTTAAAAGTGTATTTTCCACTGGGCAGGGGGAGGTGTGGTGCTCCTAACCCCTGTATAGGTCAAGGGTCAACTGTGGATACTCGTCAGTTGCCAGTTGTTCCTAAAAGTGACAAAATTGGCAACCTTTTGAAGCTTCACTTCATTTGCATATGTGAAAAAGTTCCCTATAAATTGTGAACACAAGTCTTATGTACCAAACCATAATTTTTGTATACATATGTGTGTATGTCATTATATCTAGAAATTAAGAGGTAAAAGACAAAGTAGTTTTTCTCATTATTACTTCTAATTACCCACTAGAAAAATTGGGTGAGAGGTCTTAATACCCAAAAGAGAGACATTTTTAACAGAGGGTACAACAGGATTTTCACTACTTCCTGGTTAGTCTGCATTACACATATCACTGAACCCAAAAGAATGGGGTTTCCCTTTTGTCCTGATGATCAAGTGGAATTGGGTGTTACTTCAAAATGGAGGCCCAAGTTAGTAAATATGAAATCCAAGGGAGTCTTCTGAGTTGCTTCTTAATACTGCCAGTAGTTGATGTCACTGGAAAACTGTAACTCAGAACAGTCAGAACCACTAATACATAGATACTTCACAGATAAAATTTTGTTTATCTAGTAAGTGGAAGAACTAGATGCAGATTTAGGCTACATGATAACAATGAGAGACTAGAAGTATAATGGAAAACAGAAATAATACCAACACCTCATAAGTTCATGCCCAGTACAGAAATGAGAAATACTGTATTTATGCATATTAACTCCTAAAGCTTGACTCAGTATACATTTATTTATTCTTTTATGTGTAACTGGCGCTGTATATGTATTGTACTCAAGTGTGGATACCCAAAAATAAGAAACATAATCTTTCCCTGTAAGAGATGTTTGAAATAATTATATGATTACCAAAGTAAAAGGATGTAGAATAAGAAAAGGAGTTAGTCTACAGCATAATTCTCTGGGAAACTAATGGATATTTCAAGCATATAAAATTATTGACATTTTAGTCAGTAATAGAAAACAAATTGCTATTCCTTCTATGGAAATAAGCTGAAGGGAAAGAATCACCAGACTTATCTGAATTGGCATTCCCAAAACAAGAAAAACTTCTTTCTTTAATAATGAGAGGGCATGCTGAGTGCCAATCAGTGTTAATGAAAAGATCTAATCTTAGAATGACTGAAACATTTTCTAAACACCAAAGTTAAAGGTAAATACACCACAAATACCCACACTGGAAAAAGGAAGAGAATATATAAGAAGTTTTGTCTCTGATGAAAATAGAAAATGATGAAAATACACAGAACTTTATCACAATTTTTTCATGCAAAACTGATTGCTAATAGACAGGAACAAAAGTTTAGATAGCCAAGGGAATGTAATTGTGTCCCAAGATGTATTAGTGCTAGGTAAAGGTATCTTACCTATTTAACACTATTTATTATATTAATAAATAATTCATAATATTTAAGTAAACTATCTTTAAAATAAATATGTTGTAGAAAATATTTCAATATGTTTTAGAAATGTATAAAGACTTCTCATTTCAGTCTCCTAAAAAATCTGTACAAACTGATATAGCAAAAAATTGATTTAGTTCTTCTTATGCTGTGAAATAACTGTTTAAGTACCTTATATTATTTAATCCCTACGGAAGAGCTCCTATTTAGTATTGAAGAAACAGAGACTTAGAAAACCTTAAAAACTAGACTCGCTTTTTTCTATCTCTTTATCTATCTATCTACAAAAGTTGACAAAGCTGCTATTTGGAATTTAATCAGAATGGGTGGCCTTTCAATAAACAGTGTAGGGTCAAATATCACAATTGAAAATAAAAGTGAACCATTATTACTGGCATGCACAAACATTAAGCAGGAAAATAGACCCTGATTTAAAAGCTAATAAATGTCTAAAATAAAATATAAAAGCTAATAAATGTCTAAAATAAAATATAAAAATAAAATAAAATATAAAATAAAATATAAAAAATATAAAATAAAATATAAAAAATATAAAGAATATCTTCATGACATTGTGGTTGAAAAATAGTTTTTATAGCATACATGAAAATAACACTAACCAGAAAAGAAAAATATTCATTAATTAGACTTTCTCAAAACTAAGAGTTTCCAGTCTTCAAAAGGCACTATTTAGATGGTAAAAAATTCAGTCCATAGACTGGGATACTATATTTGGGTACCTACATAAACAACTAATTCATATGCAGAATATATAAGTAACTTGTAGAGATCAACAACAAAAGAGACCATCCAGTAAAAATGGACAAAAACTTGAATAGATACTTCTCCTGAAAATAAATGAAAAGGTTCTTCATATTCGTAGATACAAGGAAATTTGAATTTACACCACAATCAAATATAGTATTGAAAAGAATGCCTGAAATTAAATGGATTAACAATTTCAGTACCTAATGTCTGCAAGGATGTGAAGCAACTAAAGTTTTAATTCGTTGCTTAAGGTTGATAAATCAATACAACCACTTTGCAAAAAGTTTGAACTAAAGAGGAATTTACAGACACACTCTCAACCATTAATTTCACAACTCTCCCACACATGCATACCAGAATTTTCACATGAGCTGCATGTTTTATGAAAAGACATCAACAGCTTTTGTTCCAAATATCTTTTCAAGGATATTTGTATGCAAAAACCTTGCAAGATAGAGCAGGCAGCTCCCTGCAGGGCAGAGCAGATTTGTTTGCTGACCGGGATAATAAAGGAAATCTCCTCCAGGGGGTCAAAGATTGGGCAGATTTTCCAAAAACTCCTCATGATTTTAGATATCCTAAACCCAGCATTCTTCACCTGTGACACAGACCCACTCAATGGGCGTTATCCACATGGGCCTGACATGGCGTCATGTCCATGGAACTGGCCTGGAATATGACACAGGGAACTGACAAGACAACAAAGCTCATGCTGCCTGCTCTATCATGAGAAATAAAGTCCTTTTTCTCTGACACAGGAGAATCCTGTTTTCTGTAAGGATTATAAGGACTATAAATAAATAAATAAATAAATAAATAAATAAATAAAAGATTATAGTGACTATAAGACTGTAGTGGGCTAACTGATTAGCTTGTAACTGAGGTAACATCTCTGGTATTTCATAGTTTCTTGACAAAGGAAAACAATCCAAATGCCCATTGCTGTTAAATTAACAAACAACTACATGATAGCATATTCATATAAAGAAATTTAACATAACAATTTTTTTAAGTTAAATACTGCTATATCCCAAAACATGGATAAATATTAAGTACAATAAGACACAGAGTAATTTGTGACTCATTTATATGAATTTCAACAATGGACATATATAATGTGATAAAGATCAGTATAGTAGTCATTTTTTGAAGGCATTAATAGGGAGGAAAGACATTATTATGGAAATACTAGAAAGATTCTATATTATAATATGATATAAGATCAGATGTGTTTATACATGTATGAAATATCAAGCCCTGTGATTTGAATTTTTATACTTTATATCAGCTGTATGTAAAAAAATCAAACAGGAAAAAGCATGAAAATGAGACCCTTGTTTCCCAAAATATATTTAATAGAGGCAAAGCTCTTTAGTGATAATATTCATTGTTTAATCTCTGTCCCTTAAAAAGGAATGATAAAAATATAGTAAATCTTAAGCACAAAAGATATTTTAAAAAAGGCAAAAAGAAGAGAGACTATTAAATAAAAGAAGACAGTTCTCCCTGCCATTTTTACTACCACGATAGCCAGAACTATTCTAAGTATATCAATGATAATATCAAATGATGCAAAAAATGCTTTTAGGGTTGAAAATGCAAAAGTTAGAAAAGTTTATGTAAGGAAAAAATAGTTTCGCAATTTAATAAGTTGTGAAAGACTGTGTTATATATTGTCAGATGGTTTTCTTTTACTTTAACCATGGAACATCTTAGCATCTTTATTTTGCTAAATCATGTTGCATATTTGTCGATATTAGCAAAATTTTAGAAACAAAAATCTAATAAGAAGGGTTTGGCTGGATAGGTAATAAAACCTTCCTCATAATGATTTATTTTGGTCATGATAGTGTTGATTTTATTGCATATTTTCTAATCTGTAGAAATGACCCTAATTTTTTTGCTTAAATTCCAGTTTAAAAAAACAGTATAGAGGCATGATTTTTTATTTATAGATAAATATATAGGTGTTTGGAAAGATATCCTTACATATAGAAACACACATACAATTATATACAAATAAATAAAAAGTTGTAGTGAACAAAAAAAGATGTTGAATGCATTAACTTATAGTATTCTACTTTTGTAAACATAATTATTAAGTTTAGTTGACATATTTAAGATAGATCCCTCAAATGAACTATATCTAACAACAAAATATATTATTTGGGCTTTCTGACATGTGTATCCTATATAAACACAGCTACTTCTTTTTGCATTTTATTACATTATTTCATCAAGGAGATTTATAATAATCTATAGCATTAATATCTTTAAATAGACAGCTTTTAAGTCAGTTAACAAATCTGAAAGTAGAATTTCCAAAATACTAACAGTTTATATTTGAAATTTGAAAGAACTATAATATCTTATTTAAATATTTGTAAATTTATTTACAAACATTATAATTTCAATAATCCAAAAATCACAATCTTCCAACTGTATAAAACAGTAAGGGGAGATGAAAACAGTAAGGTAAGATGAAAATAGAAAACTAAATTTCATCAACTAGCAGGCAATTATTGCACTTAAATCTAGGAGTTTAAGCAAGACAATGTGATACTCTAAAATAGAATTTGTTCATCCCATTTTTTGGGGTGTAGAACATTCCAGTCTGTAGAGTAATATGATTGACTTCCTATCTCCTCCATTAGTATAGGGGTAATGCACTTATTAAATGTGTAAGGACTTATCTACATGGGTTTGATTATAGAAAATAATATTATCTAAATAATGAAAAAAATAAAAGTAATTTTGAATTCATTCTTAAAAATAGGTGCCTCTATTAAATGCATGAATCTTAAATCTTAATGCCTTCCAAATCTCTTTGTTTAGGTACATTCTGTTTATTTATGCCTGTCCTCCATTACTTTGTTCTTATTTTCTTGTTTTTTAGTCACAGCCTATATCTGCACGAGCTAATCTACAGAATTGAACCACCTTGCCATTTTTCTTTTCTGAACTTATTTTTGTTTGACGATGCCTATTTTTTCATAATCTCAGGCCTTTTTTTATTTGAATGCAGTTCCCAACACAACATCCAGTCATTGACATTGGGAAATTCATAGAGCACATTTCATTACATTAGACGACTTTCTGCTAGTATCTGAAATCTCACAAAGTAGCTATGAACATTTACAATACATATAACTAAGATAAATAAAAATATGTTTTGCAATAACTTTGGTGCTTTTATTAATCTCATAAAGTAACATCAAAAGTAGGAACCATGTATTTAAAACCTCAAGTGAACTCAAAAGTACAGATTTTTACTGTCATATATGTTGCAGAAACTTCTCCCAGAAGACATAAGATAAGGAGAGATGATGATTTCCCCCCACCCAGGATGTGATATCCTCAACAGCCTCTGAGATGTAGCTTATCAATAGTTAAATGAAATTTCTTAAGATTCTAAGTGTCCCATAATCCTTATCCCTGCCTCACTTTGTTTTAAATAACCTGCTTTAAGCAGATGAACTTACTTAAATTTTACATATCCAATAAAAGCACATAGAATTTTACACACCAGAAAAAAAAAATAAACTAGGTTCCTAACTTAGAATATTTGTTTTGGGGCACCTGGGTGGCTCAGTCGGTTAAGTGTCCAATTTCGGCTCAGGTGATGATCTCATGGTTTGTGGGTTCGAGCCCCGTGTCCAGCTCTGCTGACAGCTCGGAGCCTGGAGCCTGCTTTGGATTCTGTGTCTCCCTCTCTCTATGTTCCTCCCCTGCTCTCACTCTGTCTCTCTCTCTCAAAAATAAATAAAGATTAATTTTTTTTAAATAAGAATATTTGTTTTGATGATTTTTCTCATTTCTTCAGCAATGGGCATGAAATCTGCAGAATACATAATCATCAAATGCTGTGGATAGAATACATTTGTGAATGAAGAAAATGCAGAATACATTAGTGGTATTTTAAAGCAATTAACAGAGAACACAAAACAACCAAAAGAAGTCCATTATGTAATCACCTAGCCATTCAGAGCTGATCTGTATTGAGAGATGACATCAGATCCCCCATAAGGAAATGAAGAAAGAGAAAGGTGTGGATTGATAAAGTATTATATTGCAGTTTGGTTTTCTTTAATAATGGGATTTCTCACTAACTCTTATTAAAAATTAAAATCATTGGGTGTATGTTGAATAATATTGCCTGCATGAATGATGGGGCACTATATAGGAAATTATCAGCTGATGTTATAACTGAGAAAGGAAAAATCTACAATGTCATTTGGAATGTCATGCACAGTGAGATTGGAAGATAATGCCAACCGAATAAGGAGAAATGCAATTAAACGAATCCAAGCCTTCAGTAAATCAGAGAAGTTTCTAATGTGAGTTAAACACGGTCACAGAAGAGAACAAACCAAAACCCAGGAAATGTCAAGAGCGTAGCGTTATTTTCTGCATTAGGTGTGCATACATATTTTTCACAATCTGGTTTTCTTTTTCTCTTCCCTTCCTTTCTTCCTTCCTTCCTTCCTTTTTCTTTTCCTTTTTCCCTTCCCTTCCCTTCTTCCTTCCTCCCTTCCTTTTTTTTCCTTTTTCCCTTCCCTTTCTTTTCTTTCTTTCTTTCTTTCTTTCTTTCTTTCTTTCTTTCCTTCTTTCTTTCTTTGTTTCTTTCCTTCTTTCTTTCTTTCTGGTTTTCTTATTCATTTTAATTCACTACACTAAAATGGTCTTTTTCTTGAATTTATGTATTAATAATTGGCAAAAGAAAAAAGAAGTTGAAAAAAAATCTCTCTTGAATTTAGCCTAAACAAACTGGAAGAATTTCATAGATACTAAAATTTTCACTGTTATTTATTGATCCATCTAATGTTGAAGTCACCATCATGCCAGTTTGCTTCTGAAACTATTTACCAACATTTTCCATCTTACAGTAAACTTCCATACATCTTTCTTATAATCAGCTAAATTAAATACTGCTAAAAATTAACTACTATTAGGGCATTTTTACTGATACATCAGACTCTTTTGTTAATGATGTGTTTGTGAATACATTTAAGATTTTCTGTATAAGTTGCAGATTTTCTGCCACTAGCAAACTATGCCCTTCTGTGCTGTCTAAAGTTGACAGCTGAAAAGATTATGTAAGGATACATCAAACCCTTCTGGGTTATAATCCAAAAAAATACAAACTAGTACTTGATTTTATGGAGCAGAAACTAAAACATAAAAAGAAAAAAGTTCAGAAAGACCCAATATTTTCCTCTTAAACATTCATTACCATTAACTATTCCTCTTTGCATTAAAAATAATTCAATAGAATGCCAATATGATGTTTTCAATATTTTATTACTCTTTCCTTTTCTCTGATTTTTTTCTCCCTTTGAAGATAAAAGAGGTATTTTAATTGGGATGCAATGGGAATAAATTCAGAATTAGCATATGTTGGTGTTCAATAAATACGGTTTTAATTACAACATTTTCCTGTTTGTTTCAAAGATTCAGGAAAAAAAAGCACATCAGAGGCGAGACAAATATTTCTAAACATTTTATGTTTAATGATATACTGTCTGGAAGTCCATTCTGATGTGTTTATGTATTTTTTAATTCTTAAAGTGAGCTTATACATCTAGATAGGGAGGAATATCAAACAATATATACAAGTCCTCTCATGCTTTACAGGGACTGACTGGGAAGAATGTCTCTGTGCCTGAGTATTAGGAGAACTGGTGTGGAAAATATTCTCATGGAAAAGACCTAGAATTAGTCAGTCAGTGTCCCAGGTACCATCAATGGTGGTGAAAAGCAGAACTAGCAAGGCTATGTATAAAACTCAAAGACTATATAACTGAGGTTATTAGAACTTAGAAATATTTTTTCTATGCCACTACACAGAGGAGAATAAAGTGAGTTCAAGCATTTCTAGAAATTTTAGAACAACTCCAGAAAGAACTTTCTTCACAATTTTGAAAGGGAGAATTGGGGTTAATGACTGCAGAAAAATGTCTGCATATTTCTATTATACCGATTTAGAATTTCAGAAAAATTAGTTCTTGATATTTATATGTAGAAAGCTATGTTATGTTGGATATGTATTCTCAGCCTCAAAATGCATTCAGACATCTAGATTTTTCTTTAATTCCCCACCTAATTTTAGTTACTTTACATCATCTGGCAGAACAAAGTTTTGGTCTCAACAAATTACATTGTATTTAAAAATATAGGTTCAATTCCCCTATCTGTAGACATCCTAGGGAAAATAATTTAAGTTTAACTTAGATGAATTCATGAAGAAATAAACATCTTTACCATTTGATTTAACTAATGTACCAATGATTTATTTATGTTTCTAACTGTATTCATTTGATCTTAGGAAGCATTTTGATATAGATGCAACATTATACATAGTTTCTAGGTTTCCCAGTTGGACAGTTTATCAAAATTCCATATATTTGCAATTAAAATTGGAGAAAAGGAAACAAATACAGTAGTAATGAAAGAAGACAAAACATCACAATGAAATAAAATAAAAGTTTACTAGATATAAAAAAGCAATTAAATTTAATTTTTTAAAGGTTTTTAAAGGGACTTGATGTGTTATTTAAGAGCTTCAGTATTTATACTTTTGATAAGGTTTAATTGAACTTCAAAATTTCTAGCTTTTATTTAGCAAAATTAAGATCTATCTCTAAGAGTATCCCAAAACTTGTTTATCAAGTTTTCACATATGTTTTCGCATATAATATTAGTTTGCCTGGAAGAGAATTGAATATGTTCAATTTTGTGAAAAGGGAAGTATACAACACTGTGTTTGCACTCTCCCTCTGAGATTGAAGAAATTCTTTTTCTAAACAAGCTTTCTGTTTACCTGTCGGTAATACTGCTTTCTGTGGTACTAGCCAAAGACAATCATATTTTTATACAGAAGAAAGAAAGAAAGAAAGAAAGAAAGAAAGAAAGAAAGAAAGAAAAAAATAGAAGAGGTTGTGAGAGTGAGTCTGACTAAACCAGGTAAAGGCAATTGCAGGCAGCTCCTTGAACATTTATGAAGTCAGTTTCTTATATTTCCATTGGCTAATGCTATATAAATAACAAGAAAATAATACAGCCCATCTAATATTCTTTCATAATTTGGTGAAATGCTTAATAGATTGAAAGTATTTGATAATTTTGTTATAGAAAGAACCATAATCATAAATAAACCAGACCTGCTAAACATGTTCATTCATTTAAAAAATGCAGGGACAGCTGGGTGTCTTAGTCAGCTAGGAATCAGTCTTAATTTAGGCCCAGGTCATGGTCTCATGGTTGGTGAGTCCAAGCCCCACATGGGGCTCTGCACTGATGGCTCTGAGCCTGCTTGGGTTTCTTGGTCTCCCTCTCTCTCTCTGCTCCTCCCCCCCCCCTCAAAATAAATAAATAAACATTTAAAAAAAATGAAAATCAACTGTGTTTCTGTTGTATAGTGTCCAGGAAAAAGTGAATGTCATTTTTAATTATAATTATTGGTTCAGTATTAAACATGGAGGCTAAATCAGAATACTTCTAACAAATTTTCCCTGGTCCCAGTGTTACAAATATTTAACTCAATGATTTCCATAATAGAATATCATATATTTTTAATAAGTTTTTACATTACAGTGGTCTAAAGGCAATGGATAACACCTTGAGTGAGAGAATTACAGTCAAGGATAATCTTGATATTTGAAAAAATTAGTAATTTCCAAAAGTGACAGGTACATATATAGATCCTTTACTTTCCATTATCAATTTGAATGTTTTATAACTAAGAATTAACCAAGTTATTTGAAATAAATAACTAGTAGGGTGAAACCTTTTTTCAGTCCCAGTTTTCTCATGTGTAACACGACTAGAATATGATTAAACAGACATAGAATCAGTGGTAAACTAGTATGTTAGCTGTGAGAAAGAAAATAATGGCTCATGGCTGAACTGTGGTACTTGGGATCATTTAATGGGTTTTATTTGTTTGATTTTGAAAAAAGTTTCAATTATTTCAGAAAGATCCTGGTAGAGTGGATTAAATGCCAGATAGAACAGGGGAAAGAAATTTCAATTTAGCAAGGCACAAAAGAAAAAAAATGATAAGCTTCAAAGTGCAACTAATGTATTACATTTTATTTTTTTGTATTTTATTTTTTAAGTTTATTTATTTTCAAAGAGAGAGAGAGAGCAGGGAAGGGACAGTGAGAGAGGGAGAGAGAGACTCCCAAGCAGGCTCTGCACTGTCAGCATAGAGCTCGATGTGGGGCTTGAACTCATGAACCATGAGATCATGACCTGAGCCAAATCAAGAGTCAGATGGTTAACAGACCTAGCCACCCAGGTGCCCCAATGTAATGTATTCTATTTATTTTTTTTATTTTTTTGTTTATTTCTTATTTTTGAGAGAGACAGAAACAGAGACAGACAGAGAGACAGAGCCAGAGTGCAAGTGGGGGAGGGATAGAGAGAGGGAGACACAGAATCCGAAGCAGGCTCCAGGCTCTGAGCTGTCAACAGAGCCCAACATGGGGCTCAAACTCACAAACCGTGAGATCATGACCTGAGCCGAAGTCGGACGCTTAACCATCTGAGCCACCCAGGCGTCCCTCCCTCCAATGTGTTATATTTTAAATGTTAACAGAAGAGACACGAGAAATAAAATTATTGCTAGAGGATATAAGTTTATGTCTTATGACAAGAAAATAAGAGTGATGCCATTTAATTGTGAAATAAAGTCACGTCCATCTGTGAAAGTATAGGGTTGATGTATCTGGAGCTATACGGAGAAGTTTCATGAAGGCATAGAAATATACTATCACTATAGCTGATTTGTCTTGTTTTTTTAAGTTAAAAGATGGTAAGTTTGATTTTGTTCCCTTTTCTAATGTGGAAATTGAGTCAGAGGATGGTAATGTAACCTCTCCAAGGTCACATAGGCAATAGGCAGGAGGAGGCCAGGGTCTGTTGTTTTTTTTTTTTTGTTTTTTTTTTGTTTTTTTTTTTTTTTTTACCATTATTCTGGAACACTAAACTTAAACATTTTCTAGTCTGAGGGTTTTAGGAAAGTAATGTAACTTAGTGGAGAAAAAATCAGGTGGTGAATTGGGTAACTCATGCTGTAGTCATAACACTTTATTGAGCAGCTCTGTGATCATGTGAGACCAAATCACTTGATCTAGTTAATTTTTTGCATATCAGGCCCTTTAATTATAGAACAAGGCATTTAAATTAGATTATCTCTAAGGTGACTTCTGATTTTATGATTTTGTGAGACTATGATATAAAGATCATAGAATATATAAGTATTGTCTGCTAGTATCCCAGGATTAGGTAATAAGAAGAATGTCAGTTAAGCATTTATCCATACACAATTTCTCCTGAGAATTGCTTTGATTGTTAACAGAATGATCTTATAGTAATAAATAGTAATAAAATGCTTCTCTTTCCTAAGTATTGTTCAAAGTTATAATAACTTAAATGAATTAACCAGCTTTGGAAAGGTCACTTTTCCAATAAATGGCAAATAAAAAAAAAGGTTAATAAAATGATTCAGACTCATTTACTCTTACTTACAAGGGTTATTCTGTCTGACATCTATATGTGCATAATTATAGCCAAAGCTTTAAAAGTGTACAAAAAGCTTTTTCCCTTTTTCCCCCAGTCAGCAGGAGCAAAGATTATATCTAAATGCTGCATTTTCACATGCTTGACAGCAAACTCTCTTTTCATAAATGTGCAACTGTTTGGGTTGGAAATGGCTGCAGCTGCTGCTAGATATTTTCTGCCTAGAGATGTATGATAGGTACAGAGAATGAAAAATCTAGAGTGGTTTCCACGTTGGGAAAAAGGGTCTTGCCTGGGGTTGAGAGCAGGATGCTGAAAATAGAAGCCTATCATAATAGGTAAAAGGAAACAAACAGGCATGATTTATATGAAGGCTGGTACAGAGATGTAAAGTTTAGAATCCAATTTAAAGAACAGAGAAGCTGATGTTACTCATTACCTCTTCCTGCTTGCTACCACCTGGGTATTTCATTAAGGGTTGGGTCATCAGTAAGAGCTACATTAAAGGCTAATTTCCATAATAATCCCAGGAATGCCTGGGACCTTCCTTTGAGGATACTTCTCAATTTAAATTTTTTATTCAGGGGGAAAAATGGATCCTAGCTTGAAAGAAAGTGAATTTATTTAGGATTTGTATCTTTTTTTGTAAACCAGCAAATTGGTACAGAAGTTCTGTCTGGAAGTTGGTTGTGTGTGTGTGTGTGTGTGTGTAAATCTTAGTTACATGGAGAAACTTCATGTTCATGTCTGGAAATCAGAAATTTAAGGTACATGATTTAGAACCAAGGAGAAGACACAGGGGCAGAGTAGTGGGACAGACTTGAACAACACCTGTGCCAGCCAAACTGTGCCCCTCCTGAGTAGTCAGGGAGGTGGAAACAGAGAGAGACAGAGAGATAAAGAAATAGAGATAGAGTTAGAGAGATGGAGATAAAGAGATTGAGATTGAGAGGAACTAAGATATTCCAAATTCTAATTATATAGCAGGCACGGGGAATCAAAGAAAAGGAGGACCTAAACCCTAAGACATTCACAGTGAATGCTGGGCAAGACACATAAATAGATAAACAGGAAATCTGTGGTTGATTTTATTATGGAAAACTAAAGGGGCCACGCAATCCAGACTGAATGGAATCTAATGTAACAGTAGCATGGGATGCCTGGGTGGCTCAGTTGGGGGTTAAGCATCCAACTCTTGATTTCAGCTCAGAGCATGATCTCACCTTTCATTGGTTCATGCCCCCATGTTGGGCTCTGCGCTGACAGTGTGGAGCGCTTGAGATTTTCTGTCTCTCTCCCTCTCTCTCTCTCTCTCTCTGCCCCTCCCCAGCACATGCTATTTCTCTCTCAAAAATAAGTGAATAAACTCACTTAACTAACCGACCCTGTGCATAATAAATAATGAAACTTAGACAAAAACAAAAACAAAACTCAATATAGAGAAGATAATTCTACATCCTTGCATGAGACAAAGAACAACTTAATTAGAACATTATCTTACTATAAAGATCAACTACAGGAGATGATAAAAACGAAAGATAAAACAGAATGAGATGAGGAGGATTGCAAAAAGAACAAATGGAACCCACAGAGCACAATTGTGTAATTATTGAATAATTGAAAACACCACTACAATTGAATCATATTGGAAAATATTAAGCTAATAACGCATCCCCATGAAAAAATACAAAGGGTTAAAGCATTCAGGGATGCCATCTAACATAAACATAATTGTTCTTTGTGTTAGGGAATCAGCAAATGGAAGAGAACTCTATTCAAAGATATAATGCAGGAGAATCTCCCCGGTATAAGGGAACAATGGATCTGAAAACGATGAGTATTCTAATTCCAGAATAAACAGAGATATGTGCACTCTTAATTTTTAAAGATTAAAGACTTATTTCTTAAATACATACAAAAAAACCCCAAGAAAATAGAGTGTGTGTGTGTACAAGGGGGTGATGTGGTAGAAGGATTTCAGTTTGACTTAAAATTTCTTAACATCATGTGATGAAAGAACATGTAGGAAGACCTAGAGATTTTGAAAAAAAAAATGTGACTAGAGATTGAGTAGCGTACTTGAGAACATGTGTTGAACTCGGCTGTCATCACACCCTCCCTCTGTAGAAATGCTGGTTCCTCTGAGTGAAGTCTATGCTGTCACTGGTTTGAGTTAGAGGCCAAGTGATGCTGTGCCGGACCTGAACTTAACCAGACAAGGGCTGGCATTCACACCTCTTTCCTCTTTGAGTCTTGTGCTGAAATGAAAGAAGTCAAGCTTACCTTGTTGGTGAGTGAGACTAGGTGGGATGTCATTGAGGTATCGGATCTTTGAGTAAAAACCCAACTCAGATTTCCAGCCTCAGCAGTTAGAATGGGTTCAGTGACACCCCACACATCTTGCAGCAGAGACCAGCCATCCAGCCAGACTCTATCGGCATTCCTGGTCCACAGAACGGTAAGAAAAATAAAATGTTTACTGTTTTGAGCCATTAACTTCTAGGGCTATTTATATAGTAATACATATTTAGAACAGTTTTTTTTAATCAAAATGCTAGTTAAAAAATAAGAGCAACAAACAGATATTCTCAAATATTATCTTTTACATGAAGGAACACGGTACCTATTTAAAAAAATAATGTTTTATTTATTCTTGAGAAAGAAAGAGAGAACAAGTGGGGGAGAGGCAGAGAGAGAGGGAGACACACACCCTGAAGCATGCTCCAGGCTCCGAGCTATCAGCACAGAGCCCGACCCTGGGCTCGAACTCATAAACCATGAGATCCTGACCTGAGCCAATGTCAGATGCTTAACCAACTAAGCCACCCAGGTGCCCTGAAACACGGTACCTATTAATCATTATTGCTTACACTATTATCCAATCAAGATTAAATGAAAGTACCGAGAAATGGAAAGAAAAAATAGGATGGCAAAGGACTAGTTATGAACATTGAATTCATTCGGAAATAATGATGCTACTGAAAATTTACTTCTGATATAAATCAGAATTTAAATTACATGAACTTGGAAAATGTTAAAATAATAACTAAGCAAAATGATGGTGAGGGCAGAGGAGATTGGAGAATTAGGCAATTGCTATTATCATCACTTTTCTGAGTAAAGAGTCAATTAAACCACAGAGCTTACAAGAATTGTAATGACTACAACACCTGAATGCCTTTCAAACATTCTTAACCTTAGTGAGTCTGTCAGAAGTGGTATTCTTGTTTTAATAGATACATTTACTTGAATATCAACAATTTGCTCTTTTCATTTTAGCAAATAAAAAGTGTATGCTATAATATTCAAAATAACATCAATAGTATCTTTAGAAGAATTTGTTTTCATCTGCGTATATACATTGAACATGTCTTTGTTATGCTGTCCAGTGTCGTAGACACAAGCCATGATGGGCTATTTAAATCAAAATTGAAATCAATGAAATTAAATAAAATGCAAAATGCAGTGTTTTTTGTTGTTGTTGCTCTTTACTTGTTTGTTTTTACTTTTCTTAACCACAACTCAAGTGTTCAATTGTCATATACAAGCATACTTCAGAGGGATAGAAGCTTTGGTTCACTGCAATACAATGAAGATTGCAATCGAGTCAAATAATTATTTTTTGTTTCTTATACATATAGAAGTCATATTTACACTGTGCTGTAGTCTGTTAAGTAGCAATAGCATTATGTCTAAAAAATGTACATGCTTTAATTAAAAAATCTTTACTACTGAAAAATGTTAACTGTCATCAGAACTTTCAGAGTAGTAATCACTGATGACAGATCACCCTAACAAATATAATAATGACAATGAAAGTTAAAACTATTGTGAGAATTATCGAAATGTGTCACAGAGACATGAGATGAGCAAATGCCATTGGAAAAAAAGCACTGATAGAACTGCCTGAAGTAGGATTGCCACAAATCTTCAATTTGTAAAACAAACAAACAAACAAAAAACAACAACAACAACAAAAAAAAAAAAACCAAAACAAAACTACAATAGCTGCAAAGCACAGTAAAGCAAGGCACGATAAAACATAGCCCTCTATGGCTAGTGGCTGCCATGCTACCATAGTGGAGTGCAGACATGAAGTGAAGTCTCTCTGATGTTTAATGTTAACAATAGTCACTTGCACTACAATTTGGGGTGTTACTTCTGTTTTGTCTTTGTATTTTGTATTTTCTAAATCGTTTGAATAATTTTTGGTGTCCTTGTATCATTTTTTTTTTACAAAAAGAAAACAGAAATTAGAATGTTTTTCCTTTTTTAAAAGTCTAGAGGAAAATAATAAAAGATTAATCCTGTATGGTGGAGATATGGGAGATTATGATTTTTATTTTTGTCTTTTTAACATTTTAAACACTTAAAAAAACAATATAAGTTAATGGGAACTCTGTACTCTGCTCAATTTTGTTGTAAACTTACAACTACTCTAAAAATAGAATCTATTAACAAATGCAATAGGAAAAAAATGTTGGAAAAATATTCTTGGTAAAAGTGACAGTCTTCAGGGGCGCCTGGGTGGCTCAGTCGGTTGAGCGGCCGACTTCGGCTCAGGTCACGATCTTGCGGTCTGTGAGTTCGAGCCCCGCGTCGGGCTCTGTGCTGACTGCTCAGAGCCTGGAGCCTGTTTCCGATTCTGTGTCTCCCTCTCTCTGACCCTCCCCCGTTCATGCTCTGTCTCTCTCTGTCTCAAAAATAAATAAACGTTAAAAAAAAAAAAAAAAAGTGACAGTCTTTGGAAAACTCGTCGTTGAGGAAGATCATGGTGTATATGAAACTTAGCACACCTTCAATGCAATATCTGGCAAACTCAGGTTCTCTTTAGAAGCAACAGCAGCTGTAGCAATGTGTGACCCAACCTATGTGAGCACCAGGGATCTTGGCATTGGTTTCTTCAATCTATAAAAGCAGCAGAAGAGAAAAATAGTGATTGTTATTCACTCTCTGAGAGGGCTGATTGTGAGTGCCATTACAATACCACCAAGGGAAGATGAGAAATGGGGTGGGGATGTATTTTGAAGAATGACTGCCAGTCCTATAAGAATTTGATTTATGATGACAAAGATAAAACAGTACTTTTAATACTTGTAATGTGTCCATAAATTTCATCCCCAGAATTGTATAATATGGAACAGCACAAGTTACCTGCAATAATTTAAAACTTAGTTTTAAAACATCTCATGGTAAAATGTGGGACAATCATTTAAAGAAATGATTAAAATTCTATGAAATATAAGGGGCACCAGGGTGGCTAGGTTGATTAAGCATCTAACTTCGGCTCAGGTCATGATCTCGGGGTTTGTGAGTTCGAGCGCCCCATCAGGCTCTGTGCTGACAGCTCGGAACCTGGAGCCTGCTTTGGATTCTGTGTCTCCCTCTCTGCCCGTCCCCTGCTCATGCTCTGTCTCTCAAAAACAAATAAATCTTAAAAACATTTAAAATTCTATGAAATATAAGAATTTGGATTCTCTTGATTCTCAACTCCATCAGCCCCTCCCCCCCCCCACCCTGTGCTAACTGACCCAGTTTTTCTCAGTGGATTTGAAACCTGTTTGGACTATCATAAGGAAATAAGAAGCCATTTAACTTTGATGTAACCCATATATTTCCCATTCCTGCCTTGCCCTACCCACAGACATGAGAGTGATCTCCAAATTTACAGATGATGATTCTGGCTTAGCAGTGATACTGTCCAGTTGATCACTCCCTCAT
The DNA here is from genome assembly GCF_046562875.1 of Panthera onca. NCBI lineage: Eukaryota > Metazoa > Chordata > Mammalia > Carnivora > Felidae > Panthera > Panthera onca. The sequence goes on from NC_138342.1 coordinate 114,779,888, forward strand.
CTTTGATACAGTCTTATCATCGAGTTTCTCTGTACACAGTGGGTTCTGTCCCTGAAAGTAGCCTTTTGGCTTTTCAAAACTGCCCACTCAATCATTCGTTATTGATATATTGATTTCTTACAAGTGTTATTATTACTGTTATTGTTATTGTATGTTTTTGCTTATAAAAGACAATGTTCTTTGGAAAGGAGTAGAGTTCATGCATAGTGTTTTTACCCCTGATTGTTCTCTTGTGAACATGACTACTAACATTGCCAGCCGTATTAGTTTTGAGTACAAACTATGAGCTGTATTGCTTTCAGTGAGTTTGTATTTCTTATTCTAAATTAAAACTCACTGGTCATTATATGTATGCTGGAATCAAGCACATTATTTTAGTGCATGAGTAAGAATGCTAATAATGACAATAGTAATGACAACAGCAACAATATACAATTTAACTTTAAAGACAGAAAAGGGAGTGTGAAGTGACAACTCTCAAATTCCCTTTACTAGCAACTAAAAATCATCAGGGGGAAAATCATTTGGGAAAGAGAAAGATGCCAAGAAAAGTTAGGTTCAGAGCACTAAGATAGAATCTGTTTTTAAAAAAGGACATTTTTGATTTACAAAGCCAGCATTGTAAAATCATTTTTTGATTTCCAATTAGCCTACTGTCATGCCCTTTTTTTTGGTAATTGGTACCCTAAAAATACAACTTCTGTATTTGCATGCAACACACATATGAGGCACTATAATTGGCTACTTCTATAAATTTGATCTATTTTTATAAAATGTTTAAAGATATTTAGAATTAATATTGATTCTTGGAACTCAGTCAATCTCTGAAAAACATTATTAAAGAGTAATGAATTAAAACATAAATATTTCTCTTCAACTTAAAATCTACGCATAGATTACTGAAGAAGACAGCAGTGTTGAAGAGTGATTGGGAACTAAATGATTAAGATTTCATTTTACATTGTCTCTAATATTCGCAATAAAAGGGAACTGGTGTATTAATTCAAACAAAATGCAAGCAAGGGAAATTACAAAGGTTTATAACTGGGAAATGTAGATATAGTTTATATCTATCATAAAATAACAAGTCTTGTGTTTTGGTTTACGTATGCTACTATTAGCTTCCATTCTGCGTTATTTGAGAACACCTGAAAGTTGCCAAGTTCAGTCTCTACAATACCTCTGGCATGTAGCAGTACTGCTGTATGTGAAGAACAATCCAGAAGACATACTACATAATTATCGTAGTTGTGCATTTGCTGTTCTGCTCCTTCCATAGTCAGAATAAGAAGCAAATTATGGATATATTCATAAGTCAAATAGCACGGAGTGCAAATGCTACCTTTGCTGTTACAATGCTTCATAATCTTAGATGAGATCTTGGATCTTTATCAGTTTGTTTCTTCTATTTAAAATAATGGGAAATTTTGAAAACATTTATTTAAATTCTCATCAATTGCCCCTAAGAATTCAAATCCTATCTTTTATTAAACTTCTATGACTCATTTAAGCAAAAGATGAAATTCATACATTACTTGGAATTTTCTCAGCCTTTATAGTTCAGAGGATAGACGCCACCCTCATCAACTCGGCTCCAGATAGCCATTGCCAAGAAAATTGCAATGAGGAAGATCGTGAGGGCAAGGTTTCTTTCAAATTCAGCAGGAGAATATGATGATTAATTAGTGATGTCTGAGGGTCCAGTAGGGTTGTGTAGTTGCTAGCCTTGTAAAATATCAATCATGTCCTTAAAGTGTTGGGTTTTTCTTTTTTTTTTACAGATAGTATATGATGTCCTGTTGATACCATAAGTTCTACTATGATACAAGAAAAAAGTAATTGATCTAAACCAGAAGCCTTAGATACAAGGGGCAACATGTTTTTACTAGCTCTTTGATTTTGGTTATGTTTTGATTTTGGTCATTTTCCATTATTGCTAAAATTATATCAAAAATATCTGTTGATAACACTATTATAAGGTATAAATAATTTATGTGAAATCACTATGTCAATAATAACATATCTTAATATTACATATTCATTATTTTGTGAGATACATCATATCTAGACTCTACATTATATTTAGTATGAGACAGAAATTTAGATTGAATTTCTTACAACTGATAAATGTAGACTATTTTACTGGGCTACAAAGTCTTTTACTTTACCTCCTTAAAGTCACTTACTTCTCAAACCATTATAGCATTTTAATGAAAATTGCTCCGTGTTAAATTGAATAAGAAAAATAAGCCATTATTCTGGATCATAGTCATGATGATGATTAGCATAGTTACTATTACAAGGATAAATCAGATATTTACATTCACATAATTTCATCTATATTTAAGTACCCTTTATATTTAAGGTAATGCCTGTTTTAGTATCAAAAGCATTTCATGTTCTTTAATTTTAGATAACTGATTTTCAGGCTTCTTAACCTCATATCTAAGAGAATCAAATATTCTCTATGTGAAAATTGATGTCCAATGTTTCCAAGTTTGTGTAACAAGGGCACATTTTAAGTATCTTGTTTTAAAATCTGGGTAAATTGTAGCAGTACTTAAATTTATACTGTAGAAAAGATGTCACACCTAAAATTTCCACTCTCCCAGTTCTTTGTTTTTTAACCCCCAGTGTCACTCAGGATTTTCCCCTTTCTTTTGCCCTCTAAAATGCAATTCATTAACAAATAACAATTTTTACTTCCTAAATATCTCTTCAATCCATTCATTTCTTTCCATATTTAGTAACCATGACCTAATCCCTGAATTACCACTATTTCCTTCCTGGACTATTGCAATAACTTCCTAACGGGGTTATCAATATTTCCTTTGGCCAGTTTCCTAATCCATTTTCTACAGTGAAGTCAGATTAATCATTTAAATAAATCAAATTTGATCTTGGCATGCTTCCTTGCTGAAAATGGCATTTTTGGGTCTTACTTTTGTCTCTAACCTCATCCGGTCCCATACCCCTCCTTTGCTCTCTCCCCTCCAGCTGTGCTAGTCTTCATTTCCTCATTCTTCTCCCTCCCTTCACAGTAACTTTGCTCATGGAGTCACCTCTGCCTGGAATGTACTTTCTGTCTTCATCAAACTGAATTCTCAGGTCAGAGAAGCATTTTTGTAATTCAGTTGTCACCACCCCCCCAATATAAGCGTTCATGGGACTATTTCTCTTTTTAGTAATTTTTAACACTGAAATGCTGCATTAATATGTGCCATTACATTTTTACTCTCTATCCTTACTTTTGGATATGAGCACATGAGGGCTGGATTTTTTCAAGTATTCGTTCATCACTAGATACCAATCCCCTAAAACAATTCAAGCCAACATCAACAATAAGTAACCATTGACAGGCTCTTGTTTTGTACTGTAGATGTGTTAATTTAACCTCCACAATGAGCCTATAAACTGAGTTTACATACCATTATTTTAAAAATAAGGAGCTGGAGGCAAAAAGAAGCCTAGTTAATTGTGGAGGTCACATAGCTGGTAAATGGAGGAATTGAGTTCTGAACAAAAGCCCTGTAGGACTATAGCTCCAGAAGCCTGCTAAGAGCCTCTATGATATGCTGCCTCACAGGATAGACAGTTAGTGAACATAGATTGAATACATAGCTGCCCTATTTTTCAGAACAGTCATAAACCATTATGAAATAAATGTGTGATTCTACCCATACATTCAAAATTTGGATTTTGAATAATTTGTTCAATATATAGTTTAAATTGAATAATATCAAATATGGCCTCTAAATTTGGTGAAATTCATTTGGTGTTTTTTATGTGATATAGTGCAAACAGAGACAACATAATTGGGTTTGCATATATTATTCCAAAAGCTATGCAGCTTCCGTATGTAGGCTAAACACTGCAAGTATTTGAAAGCTTTCTTAGATAGTGAATAATTTTCAGATGTTCGGTACAGGATATTAACGGTGTTTTCTCAACATCTTATTCAGAGAGAAATTTAACTTGATAATTCACTTGTTGACTAATGAAAGTTCAGGTTTTATTTTTCTGTTGAAATTGTTGTTTTAGATAATGACATCCTTCCTCATACAAAGTATATCTTCCCTGAGATAAGCACCTAGACTTTACGCATACAAATATAAATAAAGCGAATGTCCCACTCTCTGTAAACATGGTCTACTGGGAGAAACAGAAAAGATTAAGTGTAGCTTGATAAATGTATCAAATGGAAAGTAATAATTTATTCATGGAAAATTTTTAGGACCAAGAAGTGTTAACCAGTTGAATATTGGGAAAAGAACGTATTGTTTTTCTTTCATTGTAAAATCATAGAGCTTTAAGAGTTTTCATTTGGAAACCAAGCATAGTTTATTATGACTCTACGATAGGATGTGATTGGATAGTGCAGAAGTAGAAAAGATGGGCATGGAAATAGCAAACAATTAAGATAAAAGTGTTAGTATTGGCCATATCAAAGAACTTTGATGTAAGGATTTTCAACCTCTTCCTGAATGTTAATGGTCACAAAAATATATAGCAGATGAGTGAAAAATTTATGTTGTCATTTAGTAAAATCACCTTTGGGAAAGATAAATAAGGATGAGGGGGATTTTTTCCAGTATGAATAGCAGTTAGAAAGGCCATTTTAGGGGGCGCCTGGGTGGCGCAGTCGGTTAAGTGTACGACTTCAGCCAGGTCACGATCTCGCGGTCCGTGAGTTCAAGCCCCGCGTCAGGCTCTGGGCTGATGGCTCGGAGCCTGGAGCCTGTTTCCGATTCTGTGTCTCCCTCTCTCTCTGCCCCTCCCCCGTTCATGCTCTGTCTCTCTCTGTCCCAAAAATAAATAAAAAACATTGGAAAAAAAAATTTAAAAAAAAAGAAAGGCCATTTTAGTAAACCAAATATTTTGAGCACTGTGCTAAGGTTGTTGCATCAGGTCTGAAGAGAAACTGAAGTGTCAACCTGATATGGTATCTTATTAACAATTAGAGATGAGGGGCGCCTGGGTGGCTCAGTTTGTTAACCATCCACATTTGGCTCAGGGCATGATCTCGCGGTCTGTGAGTTTAAGCCCTGCATTGGGCTCTGTGCTGACAGCCCAGAGCTTGGAGTCAGCTTCAGATTCTGTGTTTCTCTCTCTCTCTTCCTCTCCCCTGCTCATGAGCACGTTCTCTCTCTCAAAAATAAACATATTTTTTTAAATCAATGATGAAGGAAAGAAGGAAATAAGGGTTAAAATCAAATTTTGAACTTTCGCAGTTGTTGGAATGAGGGTGTGATATTTTTCTGTCTTATTTCCCATAAAAATGCCTTAGAATATGTACATAATAGTTTTTTTTTTCCTTTCATGGGAATTTAGGCACGTTCTCTAATATAAATGATTTGATTTTAAATTTCAAAATAAAACATTAAAACATGAGGCACATAAAAGCTTCACTTTCAAGTAAGGGCACTGAGGAAATGAGATGAATCCAGATCCATCACTCTCATGGAATTAATCACTATTGATTGTTTGTTGTGTGAAAGATGAAATGCATCAAACAATTAAGGAGATTATTTTGTTCAGGCTATTACAATAGGAAGCTCTCTCGATATTAAGTATCATTTCAAAGATCAGGAGGGACTGCTGGGGTTTATGGAGCAGATTAACAAGGGAGTCATCAGTGAGTCTCATGGGAGTATGGAGGAATGATGAACAGCAAGTCTTATTTGAAGAGTGGAGGCAGTAAATTCACAGAATCTTCCAGGGCAGCATGGTCTTTTGTGATTAGCTGTTTTTCAGAACATAAAACGGTAGGGAATTTCTTGACCATCACTGCTTTCCAGAAACACCGGCACAGATAAAGTTCAACTTTGTCATTTGTTATTCGATTAAAACGATTTGTTAAAGTAAAAAAAGCTATGCAGTAGGGATAACTTAGCAGTTCATGTTAAACACAGGATGACAGTATTTTTTTAGTAACCCCAATTAGAAGAGTTACTCTATGTAACATAATGAATATGTACATACTAGTTTCTTCCAAAATTGCCACCTTTTTTCTTATTTTTCCCCTAGGTTTCAAAACTTATTTCTTGCTATGTACTTGATATTTCCATACTTATATTCTCTAGGAACTTGAAAGTCCAAATGCTCAAAATCTAACTCATTATCACCTTTTCCAAAACATGCTTATCTTATGTTCTTTGTACAAATATCCATCAAAACATTCACACTAGAAAACTCAGAGTGACCCAAGACTCCTCCCAACCTCTCACCTCACACAGAGAATCAGTTGAAAAAAAAATTCATTAATTTTATTGCCGAATTTGCTCTATAGTCTGTTGTTATATCTCCACTGCAATTCTTTACATAACTATTTCAACAGTTGCCTTGTCTTCTAACACAATTATCACTTGACAGTTGTATCACATCCACTTTGTTACCAGTTGAGTAATAATAGAAAATATTTCTAGTGGGGCTTCGGCTCAGGTCATGATCCCAGGGTTCGTGGGTCAAGCCCCGCATCGGGCTCTGTGCTGATGGCTCAGAGCCTGGAGCCTGCTTCAGATTCCATGTCTCCCTCTCTCCCTCTTTTCCATTCATACTCTGACTCTCTCTCAAAAATAAATAAACATTAAAAAATGTAAAAAAAGAAAGAAAATCTTTCTTGTGTGTTCATTTTTAAAAAAGGAAACTAAGAACACATAATTTTCCCTTTCTTATGTAGGATTATAAGACTTTACCAATGTACTGTTGTTATGTGTAAGCCTGTATTTTTGCATGATTGCAAAGACCTTTGTGCCATGGCACCAAATGGTTTTACCAGCATCCTGTGCTTTCAATCCACATCATTTTTGGCCTTTAGTCTGGCCTTCAATATATACTCATGTATGCCTCCCACAGTGTCTCTCCCGTTCGGGTATACAAATGTCCTTCTTATCCGTGTGGGGAATACCTATGCATCCTGCAGGACCCAGCTCACCCTTAACTTTTTTTCATACGCCTTTGAAAACTATTGCTTTGAGTATAAACTTATGTGTCGTTTTACTTTCTACTGTAACCCCTTGTTTTAGCCTCTTCCTCTCTAATCTAAATTGTGAACTAGTTGAAGGCACAGATAATAGACAAAACCAATGTAAGAAGGTATAGGTAGTTAAAGACATAGTCTCTAGATTATAGTGATTGATGTCCACTACTGACCTCAGTATATACTAATTGGGTAACTTGGGGGATATTGCTAGACACCTTCAGATCTTAAATTCCTCATCTATAAAATAGGAGAATTAATTAAAATCACCTTATAGGCCTGTAACATTGCTTGGTCTTACTATGTGAATTAGGCAGAAAATGTTTATTAATACAAGGTGCTTACTACAGAAGTAGTGACCTTTTTGTCATCTTCATTATTACAATGAATATTTTTTAAATTTCTAACACCTAATATAGTACCTATTAATAATAATAGCAACAGTAATAGTTTTACTGATCAGGAATGGTGTACCTGCTTTGTAACATTAACAAGTTGAATACTCACAACCGTTTTCTGAGTTCTGTTTTATTACCAGTCCTATTTACAGCTGAAAAAGCCAAGGCATAGAGACTTAAGTTGTGGAGGATTTAAACTCAGGCAAGCTCACTTCAGCACCATCGTAAATAATCACTATGTAGTTGAATGCCTCAATTGGGAACAAAATATTAGATTACGAATGAAGTTTTAATAAGACCAAAATTTGATTTACTTAAACCTAATACCTACACAAGTCATTACATTAAATGCTCAACTTGGATCTCAAATAGGAATTTAAGATAAAGAAGTAAACAGATTAACGCACAGTGGTTAGTATGAGGCCTTTGTGACTGAGGACCTAGGGTGATTGGACACTTAGTGTACAAAGCAGGTGCCTTCTATGAAAGAAGAATCATCAAATTTGAAAAGCCGTTCTATTTTAGAAAATGAAATTTTTCAAAAACTTAAGTAAAAATTTTTAGAAATGATGTTTTGCCCATTCCAAAATTGAAAATGTTGTTTTAGTTGGGACGTAGCTTTATATTCTTGCATGTTTTCACTATATTAAAATTTATTTGGGTGAAATTCATTCAAAATATTTTTTTATTTTTTTCAAAATACTATTTTAAATTGACATGTTGACACATAATATTTGTAAAGGTAATTCTTCATTTTATGACTATATTTGAGATAGATCTATAATAATTTGTAAACCACATTCTTGCTTTTAAATGTCATCCTTGATCTCTCAAGTCAGAAATGTGAAAGATTGTATTCTTTTCACAATTATGCATGTAGAGCTTGGGAAGGAAGAATAAACAGCCCGCCTAACCTAATCATCACTAGTTTTTAAAGGCTTTTACCACTTAAATGAAACACGAATAGTAATGTTTACAAATTTGGAATCTTTAAAAGCCGAATAATCGTCTATGAACTCTATCTTACACATTTACATGTAAAATTACCGACAGAGCTTTGTCGTACACCCAAGCTAATCTGTGAGTTTGTGAAACTGTGTGTGAAGTCTCTCCCTCATTGTAGTATATGCATATAAGACTGCATGGCCCTGCAGTGTGGAGCAAGCTGGGGTGTAGTTTTTTTGGCGTGTAATAAACACATTGCAGAAGAAAGAAAGAAAGAAAGAAAGAAAGAAAGAAAGAAAGAAAGAAGGAAGGAAAGGAGAAAGAAAGAAAGAAAGAAAGAAAGAAAGAAAGAAAGAGAAAAAGAAAAAGAAAAAAAAAGTCGTAAATTATAAGCATGCATCTTTTCTGATAGTGCGGATAGGAATGCTGGATTGTGAAATCTGGGATAATCCAATAATAATCCCATAGAAGATCTACAATGGTGTCATGTTATCTAGATTGGCCCATTTGTTGAACTGGAGCCTTATTTGAGATGAAGAAAAATATTTTTCTTTTCAACCCTTGGTGCACTTCTTTTCCTTTCTTTAATTCAGAAATTTATTCAAAAGTTTGTTTATTTCATAAATATATTTGAGTATCTGGTACATGCCAGGAAGTCTGCCTGAGCTATCCAATGCTGACTATGTCATGGTACCTGACTCTAGTTGTTCTTTACTTAACTTCATAAGAGAACAAACAGGTTATTTCAGAATGACAGGAGTAGTATTTTTGAAACTTTGTAAGAAATAATAATATTCAGCTTCTATCCAGTTTTTGTTGTTATCTTTTCCTTATTTTCTCTTCTGTTGCATTTTCCCTTTATCTGGATGGTTCTTGCAGTGTTACTGAACTATTATACAAGATAAAAGAATTGTCATTTTCCATCTAAAATTCTCCAAGTTTACATTTTTTGCTTGTTTCGAAGTTTTAGTTTAATTCCAGTTAGTTAACATACAGTGTTAATATTAGCTTCAGGCCAAAGTTTATATTTTAAACAATGTATTTTCAAGATGTGTACCTTTCTTTCTGCTCAATTTAAGTTGCATCTATTTCTGAGGATGGATCTCTCTAATATGGGTACCCTTTACCCTGGATTTTTTTCTTCAGTCAGTTTTAAGGACATTCTGGTACCTAGTGAAAAGATAAGGGCTTCTAAAGCAGCTATTGCAGAAAAAATACTGTCCTTCTAAAGACTGTGCAAATTCTTTTCTTTCCTACTACAACAGTTAAAGGTTTTTATTATTTAACAATCTTGTTCCCACCACATCTAGGTTATAATAGAACAATTTATGAAAAGCATATAAAATAAGAATTTATGGATGAAAACAATATTGCTATTATACTACAGGGGTCAAAAACCTTAGTGATTATTTTAGTGTCATAGGGAAATATTAATATTTTGAACTAAATATAAGAAGGAAAATTAAAAATGGTTGTAATCAGATTTTATCAACGTATAATTAAATGTTATGAATTACCCTTGAAATTAAACAAAATGCAAAAAAAAAGGTAGGTATATGCAGACACGAGATAAACTAAGAAAGTTTGCTTAATTAATTACTACTTGGCACTGTGTAAAGAAATAAAAATGAATCAGAGAACACTCTATTTAATAAGTAACAACTTTATAATTTGTACTAAAATGATAATTGGTATGTAAACTAAATATTTAGCATTTTTCTTACTTCCATCACATGCGATTATGCTTTTTAGTGATTTTTTGGCTATTATAACCTAATGTAAATTGACAAGAGATCAATAAATAACCACAGATATAAAACACTATCTTCTTAAAATGTTACCAAAATGTGTGCTGTGCCACATTTAAGAACTTTTAAGATGCAACTGACAATTAAAAAATCACTATGTAAATGTATCATTCTTACTAAGCAATTAATTACTTCCATTCTGTTTAACTGCAAATAAGAAATGCAAATCAGAAATAATTTGGCTTTACTCAGCTGCTTGAATATTTTTGTTTAAATGCTTTATTTTGTATATTGTTTTAAAGATCACCAGAAGTAAAAATAAATGTAACTAGAATAATATGTTCTGTGTTATTTAATGAACATAGAAGATAAGAACTAAAAAATCCATATGGTTTGAGAACAGTTTTTTTTTTTTTAAATTAATTGTTTAGAATGTTGGGTTTTTTGTTTTTTTTGTTTTGTTTTGTTTTGTTTTGTTTTTTACTTTTCCAGCTTTGAGAGAACTTGGTTGTTCTTGCTGTATTTCCTTCTCCTCCTTCTCATCACCTCCCACTTTCCCTCCTCATCACCTCCCACTTTCCCTCCCCTTAAGGAAGATTTGAGAAAGAATGGAAAGTCTCCAATCACCCCAAAGCTGTGCACTAGATTCCTACTCCTTCATGTGTGCTATTCATTCATGTTGGCCTACTGCGGATTCAAACATTGCGTGACAGTTGTCACCCTCTAGTTGTATAACCTTTCTCTTTAATAAAGAGCCTCGATCTGCTCAGGTGAGGACATCCCACTGCCTTTAAGTGCCTAGCCCCTCACTTTCCTATAGAAAGCGTTCTCACTCATTCACACAATAAATGATATACTCAATACCTGTTAAGTTTCAGGCACTCTTCCAGGTCATAGGTATAAAATAAGGAGCAGAATAGTATCCTTTTCTTCAGGTAATTAATATTTTTGTAGGTGGGGACAGAGAGCAAAAAAGTACGATTAAGCACATTAGAGACTGGATAAGCTGTCAGGGGCTTTCTGTGAAGATCATATATAAGGTGAAAATTAAATGGCAAGCAGAAGGAACCACATGATATTTATATTTTAGAGAGAAAGAGAGAACATGAGCAATGGATGGGGCAGGGACAGAGAGAGAGAGAGAGAGAGAGAGAGAGAGAGAGAGAATCTAAAGCAGGCTCTATGCCCAACACAGAGCCCAGTAAGGGGTTCAATCACAGGACCATAAGATCATGACCTGAGCTGAAATCAAGAGGCAGATAACTTAACCGACTGAGCCACCCAGGTTCCCCTCAAGTTTGGGAATTTTAAAGAAAAAGCTGTTAGGGAAGAAAAAGTGAGGGAAGGAAAGCTGGTGTGGCTGAAATTAAATGAATGAGTGATGAATCATTAAAAGTGAATGTGGAGGGGTGCCTGGATGGCTCAGTTGGTTAAAGTATCTGACTCTTGATTTCGGCTCAGGTCATGATCCCAGGGTGGTGGGTTTGAGCCCCGCATTGAGCTCTGAACTGAGTGTGGGGCTTGCTTGAGATACTCTTTCTTCCTCTGCCCCTCTTCCCCACTCATTCTTTCACACTCTTTCTGTAAAAAAATAAAATAAGATAAAATAAAATAAAATAAAATAAAATAAAATAAAATAAAATAAAATAAAATAAAATAAAAAAAACCTTTAAAAAGGTGAATGTGAAAAAGAAGTATGGACACAACATATAGGACACAAACTCTAAGACAATGATAAAATAATTGCAGTGTTCCGGTTAGAGTTCAGAATTAGTTCCAAAAGGACTTCAGTGAAGCCCTCAGAGAATACCATCTCTTTTTTTTTTTAGTGTATGTCAGGATGATGGGAAAGTTTTAGCTTCCCAGTTACCTCCCTGCTGCATCACATACCTGTGCACACATTCACCTGTATTTGCATACACAGTGTAGCTGTTTATATACATAATATACATAGAAAGAGCCAGTATACATCTTGGACTACTAACACAGGAATTATTCTTCTGAAAAAGCCATGGGAACAATTTGCACTGAGGGGCTGATGCCACTTGCACTCACAAGCTTGCAAACACTGGATGAGCTATGTGTTATAACACAAACCAAGGTTGTTTTTTTATGTTTTGTGTTTGTTCTTGTTTTTTTTTTCCCCACAAAGTATTGCCGCTCTATCCGGGTTCCAGATCACAGGAGGGGAGGGGCTGGGTCTGTGTTCCACTCTTTATGTAGCTTAAGCACCCACCCCAACTCTTAAGTGTCTGTCTTCCCAACTCCGGCTCACCTGGTCCTGCTAGATTTCTGTGTGCTCTCCTAGAATGCAATGAGCAGAGGGAGACCACTGCACCTGAAACCATTTATATGTATCATTTCTAAGTGGGCCTGGTTGTACCTGGTCACTGCCCTGGTTTTTGCAATATTTGAGTGTTTAAGCAATGACTATTAAAACAGAAATATGTCCAGGTGGAATGATAACCTTCCATTCCGGATGGAATGGTCTACCTGGAGACCATTATTGATTTAGCAATAATTGTGACTATTGCAGGGTAAGTATACACAACAGATGTAGAAGAATATCAAAGAGAAATGGAAATATCTATTAACTTCTGGAAGTAGGAAGGCTTATTAGAAAGGGCCTTAAACTGGAGGTTGTAAAATGGGTGTTGAGCTCTCACCAAGGTCCTAAGTAACATCAGAAAATTCTTAAGTTTTGCGACTGTATTTCAATATTTCCACTGCATGATCAAGGCTAGAATTGAAGATGCTAAGTGGTTTGTCAAAGGTACAAAAGAATAAAGTGAGAAAAAAGAAGCCAGATCTCCTAACACCCAGAGTTTTTTTTTTTCTTTTTTCCCCAATTTTCAGTAATCTTTTTCAATGTTCTTTCTTGTATCATGCACTCACAGTTAAAGTTAGAGGTATAAAATGCTTATTATATTTTCAACTACATGAATGCTACCAGATATATGATTTACAAATGTTTTCTCCCATTGATAGGTAGCCTTTTGATTTTGTTGATGGTTTCCTTTGCTGTGCAGAAGCTCTTTAGTTTGATGTAGTCCCATTTGTTTATTTTTGTTTTTGTTTTCTCCACTTTTGGTATTTTTTGGTAATTTTTTAAGCAAATGGCATGTTTACTTACAGAACTCTTTACATATTCTACATAGATGAATGTCAAATAAGTTATATATGCACAATGTTTAATTATTGTTTTCATTGAAACTCCAGTCATATTGACTAGAAAGTGTTTATTTGTTGGGAGAACTCATGAAATTTCCATGAAAATATCCATGCCACCCTAACTATTTTCTAGCTTCTGCTGTAATGCACAGTCTGAATTGCTAATATGTCCACATATGATTTTCAGAAGATAACAAACTGAATCAATATTTTTTGAGTAATTTTTGTGCATATATATATAGTATTTTTAAATTACATTTTAATTTATTTTTAATTGTTTTGTGAAAAATGACATCCTTAGTTGATTAATTGGATACTTCCATTAGCTCTCTAAATCTGTGATTTGTTTACAGCTTCTGTGTGTATGGATTGTAGGTACATATGTGCATATGTCTTCATGTATGAAAATCTTCCTTCCAATTTCTGTTATGCTTGCCTTGCTCACAATGACTTTTTTCATCTGAAGGGAACTTTATGTTTGCAGGTATTTTCCCATTAATTCTGGGAAGGTTTTCTTTTTTGTTTATTTGGTATTTAAAATTATAATGGCATGATGTTAATATAAGTACCTCGTGTTTCCTTCCTCAACACATGAATTTAAATTAAAATTTTGTTAGTAATCTTGTCATCTTTAATAATTTGAAATGACATATTTATTATATACTGAATTATTAAATGAAGTTTTTCCAGGGGCGCCTGTGTGGCTCAGTTGGTTAAGCGTCCGACTGCAGCTCATGTCGTGGTCTCCTGGTTTGTGGGTTCAAGTCTCACGTCGGGCTCTGTGTGCACAGCTCAGAACCTGGAGCCAGCCTACGATGGTGGCCCTCTCTCTCTGTTCTTACTCTGCTTGCACTCTGTCTCTCTCTACCTCAAAAATAAGCATTAGAAACATTACTTTTTTTCCATTTCTTGATTTTCTTTTCTATTATACATAGCTGTCTGTTTATTCTTACATTTTACTGCCTTTTAGGTATTTACTTCCCTTGTTACACTTGCTTTGCATCTTAAGCCTCCCATGCCACAGACTGAATTCAATTCACTTCCTAGATATTTCCAGCATTCACTGGAGCCTTTCACTCTGTTAGGTAGACAGTAGCTTATAGCCCAGTGTTTGATGTAGATCTCTTGGCTGCAAAACAGATTCCTGTAAGACTGTATTCCTTACACACACATCTCTCCTTCACCTTCCAAACCTGGTCCATTACCAGTCACCTTAAAAGTAAATCTAAATCATCTCCATTTCTCTTCATCTCCATTATGAAGTCAAACGTTGCCACTTATTGGCCTGTTATGATGGTCTCCTACCTGAGTCTATGAACCCTCTCCAAACTAGCTGTCAGTCAGTGATCTTTTCAAATGTAAAACTGAGCAACATTCATCCATATTAAAATTCTTCACTGCTGTTTAGTGTGTCTTCAATGCTATTTTATTTTTTTTAGTTAATAACCAAATATGTTCACTTGGTTTAATTGACTTTGAAATGTATGATCTGAATTATGCTATTTATTCTTTTATCGACAATAACTTTCCCTTTCCATTTTAAATATATTTTTATTTAATCACTTTTTATATCCTATTTTTAACATATGTTGTTTTTTGTTTGTTTTTACAACATTGCATGGTTTACTAAATACCTTGCATTAATTCTGTAAGTGTTCACATTTTAAAGATTAAATGATATGCTTAAATCTATGCTTTCCAAATACAAAGGTTGAAAATTCAATCTATTGATCCCACATGAGTGATAAGAAAAATGGTACACCATCACAATCTTCTTTCTTCATTTCACAACTCCTAACATTTCTGTTCATATTTTTCTATACATTTTATCTGAAATAATTATTTTAAAGTAATATAATTACCTATGTCATTATATTTAATTACCTATGTAAGTTCATTAGTTAATAACCATATAAACTTCATTATTTTAATTCCATGTTCAATTGGAACCAGTACACATTGTCAGTATTTTCTTTCTTCCTCAGGCATTTTATTTTATGAATTCTTTATTTTAATTCAGCTTTAATTAGCATGCATTTTCTTTTTTTTATTATTTTTTTAATGTTTTTATTTATTTTTGAGAGAGAGAAAGAGAGGGAGACAGAGAGACAGAGTGTGAGTGGTGGAGGGGGCAGAAAGAGAGGGAAACACAGAATCTGAAGCAGGATCCAGGCTCTGAGCTGTTCAACACAGAGCCCCACTTGGGGCTCGAACTCACAAACCTTGAGATCATGACTTGCGCCAAAGTTGAGCACTTAATGACTGAGACACCCAGGCACCCCAGTTAGCATGCATTTTCTAATGGATTTTGTCAAAAAAGTAAATCAAAGAGTTTGGAATCTTGTCTATTAGCAACTGTATCTTGATTTTCAATTTAGAATCAATTTATTATGAAATTCTGGTGTCAGAGTCTCTTATATGTGAAACTTTGCAGATGTTGTTTTACTCTTTCCTGACTTCAATGACCGTGTTGAAGAAGAAAGGGGCTTCCTTATAACCACATTTCAAATTACTTGCTTAATCATCTGGAATGTTTTCACTGTTCTTTTTCATCATTGAAATTCAGGGTGGCAAAGAAGGCTAGTGCTCTACTCACATGTGTGGTTTCTTAGTTTTTCCTGCCGCGAACCTAAACTGTATTTTCCTACCTTCTTGCAGTTTGATTGGACCATATGATTGGGTTGTGTCAAAAAGAATGTAGGTACAAATGACACATTTATGTCTTGGCTTAGAAAAATGTCTCATGAGTGATTCTCTTATTCTCTGTTTTCATTTAAAAATGACTTTGCAAGTTATGTATTTAAGGATGAGGACATCAAGGATATAAGGAGCCTGGGTCTCTGAAGTCCTATGTGGAAAACTGCTTGGCACACACTGGACAAAATATTTTATAAAACTATTGCCTGCAGTATTTGGAAAGATTGACCGATTGCTTACAAAACTGGCCAGGTCTAGAGAGAGTGATGAAGACTGACAGAAGCATATAAAAGGATATATGGAATATTGGATGTTTGAATACATTGAAAGAAATTTACCAGCGCAGTCTGGAATTTTTGAATAAATAGGTAAAGAGTATATAAAAAACTAAGGAACACACAAAACACACCCACACGTGCACAATTATCAACTGCAGTATAAGTGAAAAGGTCTACAAGAAAGACAATGCACTCTCATTTTACTATGTGGCTAAGTTATGGGCAGAATTTCCATATATATAATAGTGTGAGCAAAGGAGATTTATTTGACCACACATCAAGAAGTAATAATAATCAAAATATGTAGGAGAGGAGAACTGTGTGTGAGGGAGAGAAATAGAAAGTTTGAAAAAGATAGGGGTCAATGTAAATAACCAAATATCAGGGAAAAAGGAAAAGCAGGGTAAGTATACAGCATGCATTTTAGAAATATGAAGGTGGATGGTAGAATAAAGGACTAAAGTCATTTTTGACAGCTGCTATCATGTAGGAGGTTAGAGCAGGTAAAAAGGAGATTTGCTGTTGTTATGCCTTGTTTTCCCATTTGACATTTTACACATAAAAAAAATAATGTATATGTATTATTTTTATACAAATACAGTTGAATAAAAGAAAAGCAAATACAGTATTAGGATTAAAGTGATGAATACATAGACTCCCTCTTAGATTTTAAGGAATTTAGAACTCCTTAATTGTGTGTACAAGATTTACTGAAAAGATCTTGTTTTCCATAGTTTTAAAAAGTGTGTTTTGTAACATCTAAGAATGTTGATGTTCATGACAGGGGTTTCTCTGTTCAAATACATTTGGGAAACTACTGTATTTCCTTTCTTGAGAGTCACAACTCACTTCACTCCGTTCAGGTGATGACAAAAGTCCACGAGGAAAAAAAAATTGCACTTTTATTTGATCCGTTTTTCTCACAAACACATTTTAACCTAGACCACTTTTTAAAGATTAAAAATTATCTTGTCAAACAATGCTTTGTGGGACAATGAATTCCAAACCCTACTTTTGTGGATGTGTATGTGTGCTCTTCTTAAACCTATTTATATAACACATCCCAATGATTTCACATAAAATATGGTATAAAAAAGTTCTGAGTCTTGAAATAGAAAAGATTCTTCTTTAAGATTTTATAAATTCCCAATTCTACTTTATTCTTTATATTGCCTAGGGATAGAAATAACATAGCTTTTATACACAAAGTCTGCTGAGAATACTATTTTCATAAGCATTATTTCAACAGAAACTCAACTCACAAGCCATAGAGGACAGATTTGGGGGAGCTAAATACACAAATAAGAGCACTACAATACAGTGTAAGTAAGGCCTAGAAGATTAAGAACCAGACAAAACAACAACAAAAAAAAATCAATGCGATGTTGGCATCAGGGCTACTGGGGGAAGAAGACAGTGTCAATGTGTTCATCTATCAGAGGATTAATTTCAAATAAAGGAAGCTAATTATTATGGAAGTGAGAGCTACATTCCAACGGATACTTCATTCTACATTTCAGAGTGGCAATATGCAAAGTCTACCATTTCCTGAAACATGTGTTAAAGTTCTTAACGTCCTGCTAGTATAGGAATACCATTTTGTTTTTTCCTTCTTTTTTAACAGTTTTACTGAGATATCTTTTACATATCATATAGTACACCTATTTAAGGAGTACAACACAGTTTTTAAATTATGTTCAGAGATGGGCAACTACGAGCAAAATCTAATTTTACAATATTTTCCTATTTCAAAATGAAAGTACATACACATTAGCAGACATTTCACATTCTGAAACCCACTCCCAACTCCTGGTTCTGCAAACCAATAATCTTTCTGTCTCAAGAGACTTTCATGTTCTCAAAATTCATATAAACGTTGCCACAATATTGTGGTTTTGTGAGGAATTTTCTTTCCCTTAGCACAGTACTTTCGAGGTTCATCCATATTGTAGCTTATTATCAGTGCTTCAATTTCTCCCTATTGTTCAGTTAATTCACAAATTTCAGAAATGATTAAGTTTAGTTGTTTTGCTTATTTTAGTTGTTATTCTTGTAGAAGACTGGATCATCTCTCCCAGAGAGATTCTCATTTCACCATTCTGGAAGTCTGTCTCCTCATTTGGTTCTTTTAAACAAATTGTTTTTACATGGCGCACTTGGGTGGCTCAGTCAGTTTAGCATCAGACTCTTGATTCCTGCTCAGGTCATAATATCAAGGGTTTGTGAGTCTGAGCCCCATGTCAGGCTCTGTACTGATAGCACGAAGCCTGCTTGGGATTCTCTCTCTCTCGCTGCCCCTCTTCTGATTGCCCTCTTTCTCTCTTTGTCTCTGAAAATAAACAAACTAAAAAATGTTTTAAAAAGTAATAAAAAATATTTTTACAAGCTTAAAATACCAGCAATTTTTGTTATTATTTTAGTATAGTTTAACAATGCATAATATTGCTTTCTTTTTATTTTTCACTAACATGTAAGTAAGTAAGCAAACAAACAGTCCCAGAAAAGTTAAGAGACAGAAGATTGGATCATATAAAAGTGTATGTGTCTGTGTGTGTGTGTGTGTGTGTGTGTGTGTGTGCATGTGTGTGTGTGTGTGTGTATGTGTGTGTACATATCTTAACAAAATAGTGTGCTTTCCAGGTATGTAATATTTTTGAAAATGCTTACAGTCCTACTTACAAATTGCAAAAGAAAACTGCAGTAGTCTTATTATAAAATGAGCAGTATTTTGGACGGGTTCCCTATGGTTTTCTCTTAAAGCTCTGGGATTTTTTAAAGGTCAGCAACCAACTGGTTTGTCATTTGATACATAGGTGGCTTGAAATAAATCAAAACAAGGAATGGAAAAATATTTTAAAATGAGAACTGTATAGTTGCCATCCAACAGAGAAGCCTTTATGTACTTTCGATCTCTGAAAATATAAGAGGAGGTAAGTGTTTTGAAAAATATCCATAGGGTGCTCAAAGATAATAAAGTACAAAAATATAATTTGTAAAATATTATACAAAAGATTGATGTAGTATTCAAAATGTAGATCTTTACCTTATGAGCAATTATCCAATGCCTGGGGCATTGCTCAAAGAGAAGGGAGTCCAAATAATGGGACCTCCTGTGTGTTATTTGACAAGAGAACTCTGCAAGGATCATGAAGCAAAGGAACAAAGCTACTTTCACTTGGAACCTTTAAACAACTAATTGACTTCCTAGATTAGATGTAACTTTTTTTTGGATATGTGGCAAAGGCATGAAGATTTTAACGGACTTTAGTTCACTGCTTTCATAGTAAATAGTTTCAACAATGTTAAGTATCAAAGGTGTGCCTTCAATGTAGGTCATTCATTTCTTCAATTAAAAAAAAATATGGGGAGCCTGTGTGGCTCAGTCAGTCAAGCGTCTGACCCTTGATTGCGGCTTAAGTCATGATCTCATTGTTTGTGAGTTCCAGCCCTACATTGGGCTCTGTGGTGACAGCATGGAGCCTCCTTGGGATTTTCACTCTTTCTCTCTGTCTCTGCCCCTCTTGCTTTCTCTTTTTGAAAGTAAATAAATAAACTTAAAAAAAAGAGAGAGAGAAAGCATATTGAAGTCATACTAGATGCTGTGGTGACAAAGTTGAAATTAATATATCACATTGGATACTGTCCTCAGAGAACGCTCAATATATATTTTGCACCAGAATATTTTAAAAGTATAATTATTGCAAATAAAATATTCTAATACTGATTCTAAAATAGAAACATCAATTCAAGCCCCAAAGGGAGATAAGACTCTATACTTAAAAAAATACTCGATTGGATATATATGAATTTAGGAATATATGTCATTAGTTTGATTACAAGCTTTTTATTAAAGGCTTAATATAATTATGTATACACATAAATATAAATATATGTAATTATGATTATCTTTACTATTAGTAACGTTGGGCTCTTTGAGATGTTACCTAACAAAAATCCTTCCAAAATTCTTTCAAAATCATTCCTTAAAGGTCAGTCAGTCTCTTTGGCTAAACAAATGCAGTATTTTTCTTTACGAAGTCCTTGACGGAGGGCTATAAGGATCCTGGGTAGAAGCTAAGTGTGTTTTGCTCATAATTCAGGTCCTGCCTGGAATGGTGCCAGGGATGTGATAGGTATCTCATAAATGTTTGTGGAAACATGTGAATGAATGAATCATTGAATGAATACATAATTGTAATACTGAATGAAAAATAATAAATGCTATCTAAAATGTCCAAGTCTAAGAAAGAAGGATTTTACCAATGACTTACCAGGCCTGAAGATTTGTGATCAGTTAATAATTTCTTGGTAGTTTTTAAAAGAAAAAGTGCATGAAATCATATTTATATGACCACTTCAACTGTTTGTAGTATATAATCACTGATTTTAATAATTTTCATATTTTACCAAATGTTTTAATGACCCAGTGCTGATTGTTTTTTTTAATTTTTTTTTACATTTATTTATTTTTGAGAGACAGAGAGAGATAGAGCACAAGTGGGGGAAGGGCAGAAAAAGAATGAGACACAGAATCTGAAGCAGGCTCCAGGCTCTGAACTGTCAGCACAGAGCCTGACACAGGGCTCGAACTCACAAACCTTGAGATCATGACCTGAGCCGAAGTTGGATGCTTAACCAACTGAGCCACCCAGTCTCCCCATGACTTTTTTTTTAATGGAGAATTATATTCTAAGTTTTTACTTGGTTTTCTGTCCTAGTTTAGGTGGGAAATTTAAGAGACATTGTATTATCTACATCATTGTAAATATACTGAGAAAATACACTGAAATGCTAGTATAAAATTCAAGATATAAAACCATCTGCCTTATCTAGAATTATTAGAACACAGTAATGAAGAAAAATTTAGAAAATGCATCTCATGTCATAAGCTAACTCTTACTATTTCTAAATAAACTGAATTAATATTAATCCAAACAGTTTATCAGAGTGCAAGAAAAATAAACCATAATATTGACAATAAAAATAAATAACCAATAATTAGGGGATTCAGATGGTCTTGTTGAAATGCTTTTAGTTGTCTTACCTAAGTCAAATCTTTTATGTTTCCTATTATTATTATTATTATTATTATTATTATTATTATTTTTAAGTTTATTTACTTATTTTGAGAGAGACAGAGACAGCATGAGTAGGAGAGGGGCAGAGAGAGAGGCAGAGAGAGAGAGAATCCTAAACGGGCTCTGCACTGTCAGCCCAGATCTGATGCAGGGCTCGAACTCACGAAACCGCAACACCGTGACCTGAGCTGAAACTGAGAATCGGACGCGTAACAGAATGAGCCACCCAGGAGCCCCTAATGTTGAGCTTCCTCTCATGTCTAATATTTTAGGTGATTTGTGAGTCATCAATAGTAATTAAATATTGAGTATTTTACTTAAAATCATTGTAAAAAATAAATCACTTATGTAAAAATTAGAACTTCTAATTTCATATACAATTTTACTACTAAATTAATACATAGTTATGAAATATTTGCAAAAATCAATTTTATAAAATATGCACATATATATTTATTGAAGAAAAATTTAAATACAATAGAAACTAAAATTGATCCTAGATACTGTCCCTAGAAATGGCCACTCTGGTGCATAATTTTGTCTTTTTACTGTTTTTACACTGTGTGTGTGTGTGTGTATTTGTGTGTGTGAACTAGACAGAGAAAGACAGGGAATGATCTATGAATAAGAAAATACCTTGATACATTGTGATATTATTTTCCAAATCACTTAAGAGTAAATTTGAGAATAGACTTTTTTTTTTCTGTCCAGTGTCTACCTCTCCAGTCGTTCTTTTTTAAAGTTTTTCTTTTAATTCTAGTTAGTTAACATGCAGTGTTAAATTAGTTTCAACTGTACAATATAGCATTTCAATAATTCCATACATCACCCAGTACTCATCATAATAAGCGCACTACTTAATCCTCATCACTTATTTAACCTGCCCCCCCACCCCCTTGCCTTCCTCTCTGGTAACCATCAGTTTGTTCTCTGTAATTAAAAGTCTGTTTCTTGCTTTGTCTCTCTCTCTCTCTAATTTTTTCCCCTTTATTAGTTTGTTTTGTTTCTTAGATTCCACATGAGTGAAATCATATGGTATTTGTCTTTCTCTGACTTATTTTCTTAGCATAATACACTCTAGCTCCATCCATGTCATTGCAAATGGCAAGACTTCATTCTTTTCATACACACACACACACACACACACACACACACCCCGCAACTTCCTTATCCATTCTTTAATTGATGGATATTTGGGCTTATATCTTGGCTATTGTAGATACTGCTGCTATAAACATCGGGGTGCATGTATTCTTTGAATTAGTGTTCTTGTATCCTTTCTTGTGATTCAGTGGTGTATTCAGTAGTGAGATTGCTGGATTGTCTACCTCTCCAATCTTATCATTAGCTTTTATTACATTATATAGCAGCTTCCTTGCTTCCTCTATCAGAAAGTTGGATATATTTTCTTACTCCATTCTGAATAGAGTCACATGATTTGCTTTGTCCAATGAGATGTATGCTGTTGTTAGGGAAGCAGAAATTTGTAAACTGTTCATGCCTTTACCCTTCTCTTTGTGCTCACTTCTATCATTAAAATGTGCTTGAACTAGCCTGGAGAATGCAAATCTGAGACAATCTTATATAAACTGAAAGGTAGTCAACCCCCCCCCCCCCGTGCCTCCTCCCCCCCCCCCCCCCCCCACTGTTGAGCACATAGCCAAGATCTACAGAGCCACCTGGCTGGAAGCAGCTAAGCATACATACATTAATGAATCAATCTGAGACAAGAAGATCTATAAAAGTTGGCCTACAGACTCATGACTTAAATTAATAGTTATTGCTTTAAGCCAGCGAATTTGAAGTGGTATTTTTATAGCATACCGACACATTCTGGTGGCAATAGATATCGTAAAAAAATTTTCATTTAGATTTCTTATGCATTTAAAATTTTTTTAATGTTTATTTATTTTTGAGAGAGAGAGAGACAGACAGACAGATAGAGCATGAATGGGGGAGGGGCAGAGAGAAAGGGAAACAGAATCGAAGCAGGCTTCAGGCTCTGAGCTGTCAGCACAGAGCCCAACGCTGGGCTCAAATTCACAGAAGGCAAGGTCATGACCTGAGCTGAAGTCGGAAGCTCAAGCTGCTGAACCACCCAGGCGCTCCTAGCTCTCTTCTGCATTTTTAAAACCAGCATTATTGAGCTAGAATTAATGTACCGTGCATTTCAACTGTTTAAATGTACAGTGCAATAAGTTGTAATATGTTCATAGAGGTATACAATCATTACAATTATATAAATTTGCCACATTTCCATCACCTTAAAAAAAAGTGCTTAGAGATCTTGGCAACCAATAATCTCACAAATTTTCTGCCTCTTTATATTTGCCTTCTATTGAAATTTCATACAATTGGAATCTTATGTTATATGTTCTTTTGTGCCTGACTTCTTACTCTAAGCATTATGTTTTGTTTTTTTTTTTTTTTTGATCAGCCGTGTTGTAACATGTGCCAATAATTTATTTCTTTTAATCTATGATTATTATTTCATTGTGTAGCTTTACTAATGGTTTATCTCTTCATCACTTAATGGGTATTTGGGATGTTTCCTCTTTTTGACTATTAGGAATAATGCTGCTATGAAAATTTATGTATAAGTCTGTGTAGATATGTTTTCATTTCTCTTGTGTATATACCTAGGAGTAATATTGTTGGGTCTCATAATAAGTAATGTTTAACATTTTGAGGAACTGCCAAAATGATTTTCAGCATGGCTGACTCATTTTATGTCCCCTTCAACAATGTGTGAGGGTGCTGATTTCTCCATATCCTTGCCAACACCTGTTTTTTGGATTTGTTTTTGTTTTCTTCTTTATTATGGCCATGTGGTGGGTGTATAGTCATATCTCATTGTAGTTTAGATGTCCATTTCCCTAACTTAGTGCCTTCCTAATGTGTTTATTTGCCATATGTATGTCTTTTTTTGAAAAATGTTTCTTCAGAACTTTTGTTCATTTTTTTAAAAATTAGGTTTGATTTTAACTGAGTTACTTTTTATTGTTGAGTTGTAAGATGTTTTTTATTCTGGATATGATTATATTGTGATACACAGACACACACACAGACACACACACACACACATAGTGATATTTTGCAATTATTTTCTCCCAGTCTGTGAATCATTTTTTCACTTGCTTGGTGGTGTTTTTTGAAGAGAAAATAATTAATTTTGACAAAGTCTACTTTTCTATTCTTTTCTATTTTTATTGGCACTACTGGTGTCATATTTAAGAAGTCATTGCCAAACCCAAGATTGTAAATGTATAGTCTGTATTTTCTTCTAAAAATTATACTTTTAACTTTTATATTTAGGTCTGTCATCCACTTTAAATTTTTATATGGTGTGAGATACAGCTCAACTTCAACCTCAAAACCTGTTTTTTTTTTTGTTTTTTGTTTTTGTTTGTTCTTTGTTTGTTTGTTTTTGCATGTGATAACCAGTTGTCTCAGCACAATTTGTTGAAAAGATTATTTCCTTCCCATTGAATTTTGTTGACATCTGTAAAATTAGCTGACTGTAATGTAAGGGCTTATTTTGGCTTTCAATTCTATACCATTCATCATATATTTGTCCATATGCCAGTATCATACTGTTTTCATTCCTGTAGCTTTGCAGTAAGTGATGAAATTGGGAAATGTAAGTCCTCAAATTTTGCTTTCTTATTCTAGACTGATGTAGTTATTCTGAGTCTCCTGCATTTTCAGATGAATTCCATATAATTTGGCCTGTGCCAAATACTATAACTCCCAATGATTGACACAGGCTAAGTAGTATGACTTCTAGAAAGACAATCAGAGTCTGTGGAATTTTATATTGTCATGCTTCAAGAGAGAAGTCTTCTTTATTTTGGGTCTTCAATCTGGCTTGATAAAAATCCAGAGATACCAATTACCATTTTTACATGAATGAAACCAGACTGGATTATCCGTATGTACCAGAAGAAAAAAAAATAATAACTTATATATAATAACATTGTTAAAAAATCAAGGAGAAATATTCAACCATCATATCTACTTAAAAAATGTTTATTTTTGAGAGACAGAGAGAGCCAGAGTGCAAGCAGGGGTGGGGCAGAGACAGAAGGAGACACAGAATCTGCAGCAGGCTCTAGACTGAACTGTCAGCACAGAGCCCAATGCAGGGCTCAAACCCATGAAGCATGATACCATGACCTGAGCCGAAGTCAGACACTTAATTGACTGAGCCGCCCAGGTGCCCCTACAACTATTCATATCATCTTAACCAATTAAACCTGACTTTCAAAAAACACATTTATTTATTTATTTATTTATTTATTTATTTATTTATTTATAGGGAGAACCAGGGAGGGGCAGAGAGAGGGAAAGAGAATCCCAAGCAGTCTCCACATGGTTAGCACAGAGCCTTACCTGGGGCTCCATCCCAGGAACCGTAAGATCATGACCTGAGCCAAAATCAAGAGTCAGCCACTTAACCAATTGATCCACCCAGGCACTTGAACCTGACTTTCAGATCTGCCTTTTCATGATTTGTGAGCTACACAATTATTACGTTGATTAATTTCATTCATGATATATTTGTGTCAAACAGAGAGGTTTGCAATTAACACCGAAAAATTTTTATGACTTCTCTTATGTATATCCCATTGTTTATGTCAATTGGAATCTGGGAAGTGGGAAGAAAGATGTCTTTGATAGTTACTGTATAATACTCAGTTCCAAAGTACTTCAATTTTTTTCAACGTTTTTTATTTATTTTTGGGACAGAGAGAGACAGAGCATGAACGGGGGAGGGGCAGAGAGAGAGGGAGACACAGAATCGGAAACAGGCTCCAGGCTCCGAGCCATCAGCCCAGAGCCTGACGCGGGGCTCGAACTCACGGACCGTGAGATCGTGACCTGGCTGAAGTCGGACGCTTAACCGACTGCGCCACCCAGGCGCCCCCAAAGTACTTCAATTTTAATTATGACTCAATAGTTATATCACCATCAAATACTCCATTTTTCATAGTTACTCTGATATATTAATAAACTACAAAATATTAGTTGTCTTTGTATTATAAGATAGTTTCTTGAACTTTGCTTCTTAATCAAGTTGTAACTAATATAATTCCAGATATTTTCAGTCATGTAATGAGGTATTTTATGAGATATATAGTGTCTACAAAGAATTTAATGTCTTTCTAAGCAGTGTTTTTCTTCATGAAACTTGACAACTAAAACAACTTAAGTAAGGGTTTCCAATTCTGGAAATAATTTTTTGTCAACAAATGCCAGTATAAATCACTGTATAGCATTCCTTCTGTCAAGGTAAATCATTAATTATTATTCCATTTTTAGCTTTGACCCACTGATGTATAATCAAACAACTAGGCAAAGAGACTGGATAGTTTGTAAAGATATGAATCTACCAAAATTCTGATTTGGCCAATGAAGAGACATTAGAACGATATTTCTTTGCAAATGAGCATTTATTGAAAACTGAAGGCTGAGGGGCACCTGGGTGGCTCAGTTAGTTAAGCATCTGACTGTGACTCAGGTCATGATATCACGGTTCACGAGTTTGAGCCTAGCGGCATCGGGCTGTATGCTGACAGCTCAGAGCCTGGAGCCTGATTCAGATTTTGTGTCTCCCTCTCTCTCTGCTCCTTCCCTGTTCTCTCTCTCTCTCTCTCTCTCAAAAATAAATAAACATTAAGCATATTTTTTAATAAAAAAATTAAAAAAAAGAAAAGTGAAAGCTGGAAAGTTCAACTTAGAAACATTCACTTAATAAACTACACAGCAGTATTCCACCATTATCTTTGCTATCATATTTCTAAAGATTACCTTATAGAACTTCATCAAATGTACAAATCCCTGTTATCCATAGCTTGTTACAGTAAAACAAAAATTCTATTAATAACTACCCTACAAAATCATTTTAAATCATTCATCTCCAGATAGCAATAATCTGAGCTGATTCTAACTTTGATTTCTATTATGCAAGCCTTAAATATGTTTCTTTTTGACTTTGTACTTTTTTGGGGAGAAGGCTACCCTTTAGTTTGAATATTCTTCATACATCATTTCTACTATTTATCTAAATTGAAACCAAGTTTTTCTGTATTTTATACTAGCTGCCTTATTATTACCAATAAATCATTTAAATTGAATTTTTCTTTTCATACTTTCACTATAACAAATTATCTTCTTATTTTATTTTCTCTAAATGCTTATAATTTTAACCTTATTCACTTTATATCCCCACTAGCAATTTACAAGGGTTCCAACTTCTCCATATCCTTTCCAACGCTTACTATTATCTGCCTTTTTTATTATAGCCGTTTTAATGGGTGTGAAGTGTTTTCTCAGTGTGGCTTTGACTTGAATTTCCCTAAGGCTGATATAGTGGCTTTTCATGTGCTTGTTGGTCATTTGTCTATCTACTTTGGGTTGATATCTATTCATGATTATTTATTCATTTTAAAACACTGAGTTATTTGTGTTTTTGCTGTTTAGCTGTAAGAGTTCTTTTACAATCTGGATATAAGTCCCTTATCAGATATATGATTTCCAAATATGTTCTCTAAGTCTGCGGGTTGTCTTTTTACTTTCTTGTGTTTTTTGAAGCGCAGACTTCTTAGTTTTGTTGAAATTCAACTGGTCAAATTTTTGTGCCCTTTATTAGTTCAAAAATTATTTTTAATATATGTTGTGCAGAATCTTAGGTTTAATAAATGTTTATCAATGCCATGATGTCATGATTTTTTTTTCCATCTCACTTTTCTGTAGGTGTCTTGAATGTAGATATTTTGGTGCAATATCCCTTTTTCCTGTTAAGTATAGGCAGAGGATTATTTTTCTGCTTATTTGCAAATAACTCCTTAAAGATTCCTTTTTCTTTCAGTAAATACAGAAAAATTAATCACTAGTTTCCTTAGAGAGATAATGGAAAAAAATCCTTTTTATTTTTCTTACTTGATAAAATCCCTTTTAGCCGAAGGCTAGCAGTATTATTGTATTGGTATTTGTATTTTATTCCAAATCTTGTAAATCATCACTACTCAATAGATAAATTAACTGACATTCTCCCTTTTCAGGCTTGGCAAGTATAATATATTGTATTAAAGAAAAAAATATATTTTGGCAGAGTAAATCATACTCAGTATATTTAAAAATATTCCTATTATTTGCATGCAGCTCATAATATTCCATGTCATTTTGACAGATTTTGAGTCATTCAACAATCACAAATACCCAACCAATTCAATTAGTCAATGCTTACATGAAGAAACTACATTTTAGAGAGATAATAATAAGGATATTTTAATTTACTTCAGTACTTTACAGTGTACAAAGCTATTTCACTGACTATCTCTCCTGATTCTGTCACAGATTTTGTGAGGTGCTTATGGAATACTTGTTTTCCTAGGGCAACCTAAAGGTTATTTATTAGCAATAAAATACACAGTCATCTAAAGAAATATATCTAAAAAAAATCATCTTGAGTTTCTGATCAAATACGGAGTATTATTTTTGTCTTATATTAAATAAATTAGAGGGTATGAAGGATGATAATTAGGCAGCTTTCAGAATTATTCTCTGGATAGAAAATCATGCTTATAAATATTTCAAATACATGTTTACTTGAGTAATAGAAAAATATTTACCATTTTTGAAATGTGACAAATCTTCTAACATACCTAAACCCAGTTACAAAATTTAAACTTCGAATGCCCATGATCTCAACGCTATCGTTCCCTTGACATGGTCTTTGTTCCTGTTGCCCAAGCAGTTGAAGTTTTTGCTTGTGCTCTGAGTATTTCCTGTCCCTTGTCCACTCAACCACTGCATTTAATCATTTCTTTGTTAACAATTTACTTTTCTACTTATTTTTACATCATCTGTAGAGTATCCCATCTAAAACTGTATTGTTTTATATTTTCATATCTCATACTCTGTGATATTCTAAATATCTCTTTGCCTCCTCTGTTCCCACTTGGAAATATTTTTGACAATTTCAGGAGTTATTTTTCTTTAACTGATTTCCTATCACGCTGGTATCCCCCTTAAAATAATCAGAATTTGATGGCTCTCCTTACTTATAAAGAGACTAAAAGAATTTGTTGTGTACTACCCATTTTTCATTGTTAATGTACCATTGTAACAACACTGTGAATACAAAGAGGATTCAATGATATTGAAGTGGTAGGAAATGCAACATAATAGGCCTTTAATATACGAAAAAGATTTTGTCTCTTTCACCTAAAAGAAGTCTAGAGGTAGTCGAGCCAAGTATGGAGTATTGTCTTGGCTCCACAAACTCTATAGAACCCAGGCTCCTTACAATGATCTAATCTACAATCCCAGGGGTAGAACTTTATTCTCCTATTCCCAGATGACTGCTGAAATACCGATCAGCTTTGTACTTTAAGGTCGGGAACAGAAGTGAAGAACACAGGACCTTCTTTAAAGGCTCTTCCAGGAGATGGCATGAAGCACTGTCACTTACATGGGAGCAGGCGAACCTGAAGCGTGGACAAAACATAGCTGCAAGAGAATGCAGAGAAAGTAGTGTTTTACTTAGGCAGCATTTTTTTAACCCCCAAATTAAAGTTCTTATTACTGAAAAAGAATAGAATAATGGAATTTGAAAGGAATGGCATGTATGCCGCAGGACTGTTGTTTCAATTTGTTCAGGAACCCAGGCTCCTAGTTGTTCGACTATATGTACAGTTTTATACAGCTTAGTGGTACCAATTGATTCTGCATTTAGGAGTATCTGACTACATAGGCTTGTTCTTATTTGTGTAGCATGTAATCTGTTTCAAGGTTAATGTTGAATAAACTATGACTGTAGCCTGTATGTTACTCCTTACCTACTTTTCATCTCATCATATTTGTATTTATATCTGTATATCTGAAGCATATTTTTAATCGCAAAGTATATACCGCTGCTCATATAAAAATTCAAACACTTTCATACTCTGCTTTTTTTTCCTATAAATTCTGCCACATGGGATGCTTTTCTATTTGATGTATTTGTATTCATCCATCTTCAGGAACTGTCTTGTTTAGATCAACCAAGAAAAGGAATTATTTCCTCTTTTGTGTGCCCCACCTCACAAAACATATCTGCTTTTTGCAGTCATTAATATTATATAGGTCTATTTCCTCTATTATTTTCTTTCCATTTGTAGCGCATAAAAAGTTTCTGCCACATGGAAGGTATTATGAGCTGAATATGCTCCCCTGCAAATAAATCATATGATAAAGCCCTAATCCTGCACACTATAGGATGTAACTCTAATTGGAGATAAGACCTTTATGGAGGTGATTAAGTTAAAACAACACCATTAGAGTAGACTCTAATTCAATCTGACTAGTGTTCTTATAAGAACAGGAAATTTGAACACAGAGAGACCAGGAGCTCTTGCACACAGAGGAGAGATCATGTGGGGTCAAACAAGAAAACAGCCATCAGCAAGAAAAGAGAAGGCCTCAGGAGAAACTAAACCTGCTGACACCTTGACCTTGGACTTCTAGCCTCCAAATACGTGAGAAAATATATTCCTGTTGCTGAAAGCACTCAGTTTGTGTTATTTTGTTATGGCAACCTTGGCAAATTAATGCAAAATTCATTTAATGAATGTTTAATTAATGAAATGCTTACTAAAAATCCATACTTGAGAATAAAGAATATCTATATCAAAAAATAAAGTAAGGTCAACACTGTAAATAACAGGAAAAAAATCAGGATACATTTTACAAACGTGTCACTCCTCCTGACCAGAATGGTACCTAGCATATAGGCTAGGCTTGGAACCAAACATATAAGCTTTGTTATAAGTCTACTTTCAGCTAGGGAATGAGTAAGTCATGAGAGTAAAAGGCACAGTATTGAGAATCTAGTCAATGGTATTGTAATAGCGCTATATGGTGACATTTGGTAGCTACACTTGTTTTGAGCAAAGCATAACATACTCGCAAGTTGAAGGACTATGTTGCACAGCTGAAACTAATGTAACATTAATCAACTATACGCAAATAAAAAAAATATTAAACACTTTTATTTCCCAGATTATAATACAAGCATTAACTTTCATCTTACATAATAGACAATATTGAATGTACTAATCCTTTCTCATGCTTTAGTCCTTAAATTACAACCTTTGACTCTATCGCTTGATCATTACATTTTAAAATTTAGGCATATCAAAGCCAGGCAGAACTAGCTACAAAATTTTAGGGGCCCAGTTCAACTGAAAATGAAGGGTCCCATATTCAAAAAGAATTTCAAGATGGCAGCAGTGGGGCATTAAGCCAAGTCAAGCCCTTCTGAAACAGATAACCTTGTGTGACAGCACACCTCACACACCCTTAAGGCTTCATGGTTATGGATTAAGACAAACATAATCTGTGGTTTATCATTAATGCATGGCGTATTTCTTTCCCCTGATGTTTCCCTAATCTGCTGACGACTACCTCTAAGGTAACTTTCCCCGGCATTATTGTCCTTTCATTTCACTTCCAAATAAAATGGAACAACGTCTTTTCACATAGGACTACATCCTATGTTTCCAGGGTCTTTAAGGATATCCAGAGGATTCATTTTCACTCCCTTCATAGGGAATGAGTGTGAATGTGTTTATAAAACACAACCACACACTTCACCAGTACCATGTGCTATACAAATATAAAACAAATTAAGTGGTACGTAGAAAGCCAGAATTTCAATAACTTCTGTTTTGTTACAAAGCTTTGTTCTTTATTTTATCTGGTTTTCTAACATTCAGCAACTTATTAAGTTAATTTGAAATCAAAAAATTGTTATGCTAATTTGCATTTTTAGCTCATGAAGTTTTTTTGAAGTATACCACCTATCTCTGCCAAGTGCAATGTTGTATGCTTTCAGAGTTGTAGGGTTCTGCATGACATATAAGCTGCTGCAAAATTGGAAATCCTCACAAAGAGTTCCACCAACACAATCCTTAATGCTCTGATTATGAAATAGCGACACCTTTAAAGTGTTTACCTCAAAAAAGAACAAACAGAAAGAAAGAAAGAAAGTCGTGGTGACTTTGCACACTATTTTCAGAAATAAATTATCTGCCAGGACTGCTAAGCCTCTCTGAAAGCAGTTTTCTCAGGGTTACTAGATTTTATGCAACCGACTACAATGAAAACATGAGACTCTCCACCATAGGAACTGAGGTAAAATGGTATTTGGAGAAGATAGGTTTGTTATTTTTAAATTACAACATTTAACAGTAGACCTAAAAGTGACATTTTAAAGATGTATTCTATTGGACATCTATAAAAATTTCTATTAGTATCATTAGAATACAGAAAATCTTCCTATTGCACCCTAAGAAAGAAACGTCAAGCTTGAATCAATTTGGCTTTAAAAGTAAAAAGACTGTTTATTTTACTTCAGATATGTCTAGAGATAAAACAGACCTTAGGCCCAGAAAATTAGTGTTCTGCTTCTGCTTTTATAGGATTCTCTGGCTTTTGCCTGCCTTGCTCCATAATTACTGTGAGGTCGCTGTAGCTGCTCTAGCATTACATGAATGGAGAACACCAGAAGGAGAGAAGCTATTTTTTTTTTTCCCTTTCAGTCAATATCTCCTAACTGGAGCAAAGAAATCTTTCCCAGGAAACTTCCAGGGGAGTTCCTAAACGGAATTATATGTGGATTCATAACTCAGTCACTACTAACAGAAAGTTAATTATTTGGAGTGAGTTATCTATCAGCTTGCTTACTCTAGGTAAGGTTGCTGTTTAAATTCAAAGTCTTACCGGTGCACCAATAAAAAAAAAAAAACATATTTTTTTCTACAGGGAATGGCCATCTTGGTTCAGTATCAGCTCTGCCTCCCATCATCTTCAGGCTCAGCCTAGAGCTGAGAGAGCAGCTTATCAATGAACAATGACAGAGTGAGAAAGAGAATAAGAGAAAACCACATGCTGACTCTTAAGCCAGAAGTGCACACTTCCCTTCTCTCTACTTTCTATTGTGTAAAACATTTCTCATGCCCAGGCCTGACATTGACAGGGCCGGGAATCATTCTTCCTCAAAAAGGGGCCCCATAAAAAAATGGCCTGATGGAAAAAGACAACTCATATTGACAACAGTGCAATATACCATGGGGGTGGATGGGGGAAGCCCCTTGCTGGTCATCTCTGGGGTGTCTTTATCATTTATTGTTGTTCTTCAGTATAACTGCATTTTGTAGGACACAATGTAGTACCAAAGAAAGGGTAATTTGAGATCCACTTAGAAACTATTAGAATAATCTAGCAATTCAGCTATTTCAGTGGAAACATAGATAAGAAGGATATTTTTATTTTTGACCCAAGTAGAGTAAATAGATCCATGTATACCTGCCTATTTCTCAAGTTCCTTAAATTCTGTACATATTTTTTTTAGTTCATAAGCTTTGAATGAAATTATTGTTTCTTGATTTTGTTTGCTTGTTTAAAGTCATAAAAAGCACCACACATATCTAAGATATTTCTTTGTAAATATCGGCAGCATTCCACTAGTTGTTAAATATAATGAAAGTATATATAAAAAGCAAAGATTATCTTATGTGGTGGCTACCAAAGTTGTGTACATTTTCTTTTTCATAAAATATCATTATGTTTAATAGTTATTTCTACTATGAGATGTCTCTTTTAATATTTTATTTAGCTGCTTTTTAAACCATTTTATTTAGCTGCTTTCTTTTGCCATTAAAACATCTACCTCTATGATATGTGCAGCATCAAAATTGGGAAAGATGTAAAAACCCGTATATTTTTTGATGACATATCTATTGTCTATAAGTCATAAGGTATACACAAAATACAAAATATAAAGATGACTGAAAATAATCACTGAATTTAGCAAGGTTTTTATACCCTAAAGGAAAGCTGAGTTTGGATCCTTGCCGTTTTAGCTTAGACATCAGTCTTTGAGCAAATCTCATGGTTTAGTATTATTCCTGACTTGTGCCACTTGCTTAGGGTCTCAATACCCATCAGAAGAGTCTTTTCCTGAAAACTGTCCTGGCAAGTATTGTGGTTTGTTCTCCAGGCACAATTAACCAAACAATAGGGAATACATAGCCAGAAAGAAATAAAAAGAGATAATTGAAGGCAAAGAGGATTTTTCCCAACACGTGACCCTCCTTTGTGTCTGTGTTTGTCATTGTATAATCTCTGAAACTGACATAGATTATGGAGTATATCATAATTGATTTAAGCAAAGTATATATTTTTGGGGGAATAGGACATATTTCAGGACTAGAGGTAAGGAACAGACTGCAAGAAGTGTCATTATATTATTTTTTTTTCCAAAATGTTTAGTGTTCATTTTAAATTTTACATTAATTAAGCATTGTGTGATTATCCATGTCAGAGAATTTTGTTTTGTTGGATATCCCACTTGCAGGGGAATTTATAGTAATTAAGAAATTACCATTTTAAATAAGGGAGGGAATTAAAAGTAGATCTCATAAAAATTTTAGACCAGGAAAGGAGAAGATGAGAAAACAAATTTTCTTGCGTTTTCTCATTCTTCCTGCAATTTTGTTTCCTTTCTATCTCTCTGTATAGCTTCTATTCTGGCAAATGTACTTGGATATTTAGGTTTTACCAAGTATGTTCCAAAATGGTAGAATTAAGACACGTGGTTCTGAATGACTTCTTTCATTGTAGAACCTTCCAGCATTCAAACCCATTTCCCCCTTCCATCTTCATATGTTTGCGAGAGGGAATTACCCAGGTTAAATCTCCTGTCTCTCTCTCCCTTCTAAATGGTTGTGGTTCGGAGGGATGGAGTTTTATGTGTACTCTGACCTGGCCTTTCTGCAGACCAAGGTAGGGGTTAGCTGTAAACAGAATTTGTGGATATGCAAGAGGAAGAAGTGGTTCTAACAGCAGGCCATTCTTTGTAATTTAATAGACTGAGGCTGATTTTAGTGATGAGTGAGAGAAAAAGTACTGTTATGTTCACTGTACAGATAATATTTTATAAATGCCAAGAGGTCATTCAACAGTAAGCACAGGTAATGAGATATATCTTTAGCCTATATCATATCGATCACACCAGTAAATATGGTCAACTGACAAATTATAAGCTATTGTTTCTTACTTTTTTCTTTGGTGATTTGAAGCAAAATTATTCGTTATAATTCAGGTTCTATGAAGAGCAAAACTTGCCAATGTTTTCACATTTCAAAGATTCGTGCTGGTGTTATGGAAGCACCATGTAAACCACTAAAATCCAGGGGAAAGAAAAAGGAAATTATAGCAAAATTTCAACTTATTCAAAGGCTGGCAATTTTACTAAAGCAAATAAAAATAAGCAGAATAGAGAGAGGAGAGGTGGGTAGGAAGTTAGTAACAAAACATTAACATGGTTCATTTCCAATACAGGAAATTGAAAGGAAAGGAGAGACATAGAAGTAACAGAAAATAGAAACGACATTTTGATAAATGGAAGATTGATGATATTGAAAAATATCACCAAAATCTTAATTTTAGAAAATATAATTTTTTCTTCCCCAAGACTTTTCTTTTTTTAAAAAAATAGCCTCAAATAAAATATAAAGGAAGCATAAATTATGTGGTAATAGAAGATGAAAACTTCCCAACTGTGACTATGAAACATTTGTTCTAGTTACTTGTAAGAGTCAAAATGGAACATCTATGGCTGATGCAGCCACATAGGTATAAAGGATGCTCAAGTCATTGGGGATCTTGGAGAATACAGTCCCCACCTAATAATGTGTACACTGATAACAAGGAGAATCAAAATATTACTGTCTTGGCCAATAAAACTTACTTCAGGGCGTTTAACAACCTCTGTATTCAGTAGAAAAGAGATGGCGGGTTTTTTTTTTGTTTGTTTGTTTTTGGTTTTGTTTTGGATTTCATTTTGGGTATCTTTTCACCTGTATTTCCAGCATTAAAATTCTGTCTCTTCAATCAGGGTGTGATTTCTTGGTAGTTAATTTAGTACCTGGAGATAATATACATTTTCAAAAACACTGCTGTAATTTTATTCTATATGTCTATATATTGTGTTTATTATTTATATTTTGAGACTTTGGCATTTTCTATATATTTCCCTTGAGAAAATGAGTTTACTGTCATTTGGAGCACAAGACGAAGAGAATTAACCACATGTACTAAGCTAGTATCTGCTGTCTATGAAATTCAAAGTTAAACACACACACATATGCATACACACACACACATTCAGACACAGAAAACAACTTCAGTCTACTAGCTGCAGCATGTTTGAAGCTTAAATGATAATTGAATTTCATGGGCTTTGACTTTTTCTTGGATGATGAATGTTTCATACTCAAAAATAATAATTATAAAGTAAATGAAATAATTACCTAAGCTAAGCACAAATTGATATAATTCCCTTTTGGCTCAAACGAATATGCCAGTATACATATAAGCCTTTATGAAGGAATATTACTTTGTGAAAAAATATCTAAAAATAGAATGTTATTATGATTCATAATAAGAATATTATCAAAATGATTTTGAGAAAAACTGAAGTCAATTTTTATGATTTTAAACTTGTAGTCTATGTTAAATAGACTTAAGATAAAAGTCACATGAAAGTGTTTGAGAAGTTTTATTTATTGATTTTTTTAAGTAGATCTTAGAAATTTAAGGCAGAAGCTAGACTAAGGTTGTAAATATTAAAGAGTTAAGATTTCATCTTTAAAAGGCTGAATACTGGGTTGCCTGGGTGGCTCAGTTGGTTGGGCCTCTGACTTTGGCTCCGGTCATAATCTCATGGTTAGTGAGTTTGAGCCCCTCATGGGGCTCTGTGCTGACAGTTCAGAGTCTGGAGCCTGCATTGGATTCTGTGTCTTCCTCTATCTCTGCCCCTCCCCCCTCCTTCTGTCTCTCCCAAAAAAATAAACTTTAAAAAAATAAAGGGATGATTACCTAAGGTACATTTCTATTGTTATCACACTCTGAGCTTCATTTTTATATTTAAATGCCATCTAAGCATATTCACATAGATCTATTACCATCTTTTAAAAACTGAGCCTGTAATATTTCCTGCTAAAATTTCTATGCTTCTGTCCTTTAAGGCAAACTTGAGTGGTGCATTCAATATAATGATTTGTATCCATGCTTATTTAAAACTATTTCAGGGGCACCTGGGTGACTCAGTTGGTTTAGTGTCCGACTTCAGCTCAGGAGATCAGAACCTGGAGCCTGCTTCAGATTCTGTGTCTCCCTCTCTCTTTGTCCCTCCACCATTTGCACTCTGTCTCTTTCTGTCTCAAAAAAAATAAACATTAATTAAAAAAATATATTAAAATAACCTTTTTCAAAAAGAAAATAACAAAGGTAATATATATGTATATATAATGAAAATCTTCTGGGCACAAAACCAATATAAACAAATAAGTGCTTATATCCACCAAAGCATGTAAAAACAAATTTAAAGGACCTTTATTTGTAATAAAAAAATGGAAAAATTCAAATATTCATTATCGGTAGAATATGCTATATTGTATTTTTTATATAATTAAATAAGGCATGGCAATGAAAAAATGTATATGTCTCTAAATTAATACAGAGATGCTATGTGTTCATGGATTAGAATACTCAACATTGTAAGATATAATTTCTTCCCAAATTAATTTATACATTCAATGCAATGTAATCAATATGCCAGCAAGCTAATTTGTGGATTCACAAGGTGATTCTAAAATTTACATATTAAAAAAAAAAGGTTACCACAATACTGAAAAAGAACAAAGTTGGAGGTCTATTACTTGGTATCGACACCAATCTACTTACTATAAAACTACGTGATCAAGAAAGCATAGTTTTGGTGAAAAAGTAAATGCATAGATCAATAGAGTAAGAAGCTCAGAAGTAGATCCCAATAAATGTTTGACAGAGGAACAAAGGCAATTCAGTGGAGAAATTGTATTCCTTCAACAAAGAGTGCTGGTACAGTTGGATATGTAATGCAAAAAGAAAGAGAGAAGGGGGAGAGAGACAGAGAGAGAGAGAGAGAGAGAGAAGATGTAGATGTTATACCTTTTCCCAAAATTAACTCACAGTGAATCATAGATCTAAATGTAATATGTAAAACTAGAGAATGTCTAAAAGACATCATAGGAGAAAATGTATGTTTAGTTAGCATAGCAGAAAATCTGCCTTGGGTTTGAGAATGATCTTTTTAACATAATACCCAAAGAACAATCCATGTCGCGGGGGGGGCGGTGAAGATGATGTTTAGCTTGCTTAAAATTAAAAACCTTGGTTATGCAAAGTTACTACTAAGATAATAAAAAGACACAGACTGGGAAAAAATACTTGCAAAACATTAATCTGATAAAGGACTTGTATCCAAAATGGATATGTATCTAAAATATACAAAAAAAAAAAAAAAAAAAAAAAAAAAGCAAAAACAAAACAAAACAAAAAAAACTCTTTAAGCTCTGGGGCTGCCTGGCCCCAGTTAGGCATCCAGCTCTTGGTTTAGGCTTAGGTCATGACCTCACAGTTTCCTGGGTTGGAGCCCTGCATCATCTGCACTGGCGGTGTGGAGGCTGCTTGGGATTTTCTCTCTCTCTCTCTTTCTCTCTCTCTCTATCACTGTCCCTCCCCTGCTCATGCTTTCTCTGTCTCTTTCTCAAAATAAATACATAAACTTAAAAATATTTTTAAAAAAAGCTCTTTAAACTCTACAATAATGAAACATACAGTCAAATTAAGAAAGGAGCAAAATCTCTGAAAAGATACCTCATGAAAAAAGACATATAGATGTCAAATAAGAATATGAAAATATGTTCATCCTTTGCTCCTCAGAAATTGCAAAATAAAACAATGATAAAATTACATACCTATTAGAATGGCTAAAATCCAAAAACCCGACAACCAAATGCCGGTGAGGATGCAAAGCAACAGGAACTTTTATTCATTGCTGCTAAAATGGGAAAGTGTACAAGCACTTTGGAAGACAGTTTAGCAGCTTCTTACAAAGCTAAGCATAGTATCATCCTATGATTCAGCAACTGCACTCCAAGATATTCACCAAATTGAGTTGCAAACTTATCTCCACACAACAGAATGGAAATGAATACTTACAGCAACTTTTTCATAATTGCCCCAAACTGGAAGCAACCAAAACATCCTTCAAAAGATAAATAGTTAAAAAACTGTAAAATATTTATACATTAGAATATCATTAAGCAATAAAAAGAAGTGAGCTATAAATCCCTGTAAAAATATGGGCAAAACTCAAAACGCATACCTCAAGTAAAAAGAAGCAAGTACAGAAAGGCTACATACAGTATGTCTAGTTATATGACATTGGGATAATACAAAATTATGGAATCAGTAAAAAAAAAAACAGCAAAACTATGGAAGCAAGGGTTGCAAGGGATTCAGAGGAAGGGAAGGAAGGAGAGATGAAAAGGTAGAACATATGGGATTTTAAGGTAGTGTAATTGTTCTGCATGTTACTACCATGTTGGATACATGGCATTATGCATTTAAAAAAATTGAACTTTATAACATAAGGAGTGACCTTTAACATATGCCATTAAAAAAAGAAATCACTTAGAAGGTTACAGGATCCCAGGATTGTATAAAACTCTGACAAGAGAGTATAACTGTACTAGAAATATATGAAACGACCTCACTGAAGGGTCAGGGAGAAATATACGGATCTATTTAACTTTGGATTGAATGGAAAGGCAAAAGGAACTCTACACAAGTATGTACATTAGTGAATACATTTATTTATGGGTTAACAATTCTGATACTGCTGAACATGTGTGCTGGAATTAAACTTTAAGTAAATGGATGGCAGATATTAAGAATCAGGTTTCTCACAGTTGAGTGGGAATTTATAGATAAGCAAGAGAAGGAAGCTGATGTTCCTCATATGGCAATGGACTAAAGTTGGAGACATTTGTAAGAACTAATTTAACTTAATATAGCTACAGATGGTTTTATATATATATATATATATATATATATATATATATATATATATATGAGTTAGTGTACACACATGTATCTTCCTGCTCTATCAGCTAAGAGGATCTAGGGGAAATGACAACCAGAAGCAATAAGCATGCCTACTGACTTAAAGTTGGTTTCTAATGCCATGGTCCAATAAAAGGAAGAGGGATCCTGAAAGAAATGGCTGATTAGAGTCTAGGAAAAGACATATACAAGATGAGCTTGGAGCATCTATTACAGATCTGGAAGAAAGTCTTCAAAAAACTATTAGGAGTTTCTGGATGTCTCAGTTGGTTAAGCGCCCGACTTAGGCTCAGGTCTTGATCTCATGGTTCATGGGTTCAAGCCCTGGGTCAGGCTCTGTGCTGACAGCTAAGAGCCTGGAGCCTGCTTCAGGTTCTATGTCTTTCTCTCTGTCTGTCCCTCCCCTGCTCACGCTCTGTCTCTCTCTGCCTCTCAAAAACGAATAAACATTAAAACAAAATTTAAAAAAATAATAAAAAACACAATGATGGAAATATGTCAAGGATATAGGAGCCCAATGAAGGAACTCCCAATGGCCAAAGTTGGGACAATTTGAGCAATAAAATAAAGTAGTACTGGATTATAATCTAAGGTATAAAAATGTTTTCTGTGAGCCCAAACTTAGATAAATAAGTGAATGAATTGTGAAATGGAGCGGGAGAGAAAAGTATCTCTATCTGAAGAATCTCAAATCAATATTGTAGAGACTCCACTCTCAAGGAGGGGAAGCATAATTCCCTGTTTCTTAAATGGTGCATGGTGACTGTCTCCTAAAGGGTATATTATCAAAAGGGGAAAAAAGGAATGACTTTACAAGGAAGAAATCCTACCAACACTATGCCATCCAGGTGATCAAAGTTAACACCTATAATGACAACATGTTGACTGTAAGAACCCTTAATATGATGACATGAAAACATAACCTCAGTGGTCTTCCTCTCAAGAAAACATAACCCCAGTGTAATAATACAAAAAAATTACAGTAGAGGGGCAACTTGCAATACCCCTGACTAATATTCCTCAAAACTATTAGGATTATCTAAAGGAAAATTTCAGAAACTGTCACAGCCAGGAAGAGCCTAAGAAGACATAATGTAGTATCCTGGATAGGATCCTGGAATAGAAAAAGGACATTAAACTAAAACTAAGGAATTCTGAGAAAATCATGGACTTTAGTTAATAATAATACATTGATATTGGTTCATTAATTGTAGCAAGTATATCATACTAATGTAAGGTGTTAATAATAGGTAGACTGTGTGTGTGGGGGGGTGAGTAATATGGGAAATCTCTGCATTATCTGCTTATTTTTTCCGTATGTTGAAAGTGCTGTAAAAATAAAGTCTAGTCTATTAAAAAAATACACATTTCTTAAATAAACAAATTATTTAAACATAATGTCAAATGAAATAAATAAGACCAAAATGTGTGCATTTTTATGATTCCATTTATATGACCTTTCAAAAAATACAAGGCAAAGAATAACTATGGGGATAAATAAAGTTCAAGGTAATGGTATGGACTGCAATCTTTCTGTGGTACTGGCAATATTCTATATATGTATCTAAGTGTTGGTT
This sequence comes from Panthera onca, assembly GCF_046562875.1. Taxonomy (NCBI): domain Eukaryota; kingdom Metazoa; phylum Chordata; class Mammalia; order Carnivora; family Felidae; genus Panthera; species Panthera onca. Next base: position 114,821,758 of record NC_138342.1, read on the forward strand.
GTGCAGGTGCTTGTATATGTAAAACATTATATAAATCGTACCTCAGTTAAGAGACAACTCCCCCCCTTCTCCAAGTCCATCTTCTCTCTCTTTTCCTCCCTCATATCCAAACTTCTTCAAAGTGTCACCTACACGTTCGCTTTCCCTTTTCATTCTCTCTTTCGTCCCCTGAGATCTAGTTTCAGCTCTCATCAAAAGGCTTTTTAAAAAGATCACCAATTTTTTTTCCTAAAGCCAAGGGACTCTTTTCAGATCTCATCTTATGAGAACTAGAGACTGTCACTGTTGTTGCTAAACACTAATTCCTCACTGAAATTTTATTTTCCTCTGCTACTTGTGTAAAAAGGATTAAAAACAGTGCACATATTGTTGTAATATTGTTGAGCTGAATTCAGCTTGATCTATAGGTACAGCTATGCCTGGAACTTAAAATGCTACAAATTATATGTGGATTACATATAAACATATACATACCTACATATTATAGTACCTAATCTCACACAGGGAAAGATGGACTCCCTGTTTGTTGTTTGTTAAAATTATTAATTCTAAACATATAAAGTGTTAGTGAGTAGCAAGTTGAGAGAAATAGGAAGATGCATTTGCTAACCTTGGCAGTAAAACTTCATACAAGCACAAGAACTTTTAAATTATTTCCAATAGAGTCAAGGATGTTCATGCATTTCCTGTAGTCTCATTGCTAGGTATACATGTTTGAGGAATATTTGCATAGATAACACCAGAATCTTTTACAAAATGTTCATAGAAATATTGTATACATTAACACCAAGTATAAACCCATCAACAAGTACTCATCAACACAGGAGGATAAATAATATGTTAAAAGAAAGGAATACTACAGAGAAATAAAAATGAACAGACTACAACAAGAATCTTGAACTTGGATTTCCCTAAAAATAGAAGGTTGAGTTAAACTGTCAAGTCCTAGAAAAATAGAAAGAATTCATAGTTTATTAGGGCATTTCTTCCATATTAACTTTCTAACATGTAGTTCTACATAATTTAAATGTAATTATAATAATGTCACCAATTAATTTTCCCTTTCTTTTGTTTTCCATGGGATAGTGTATTATTTGTCATAGCCATTAAATTTTATTTATACTAAGAAAAAGTTATTTATTTATACTAAGAAAAAGTTATTGAACATAACTTGTTCAAATATATAACTAGTGCAGAATAGTTAGACATAAATATAATTCATTAAACTTTACTGCATAGGGGCGCCTGGTTGGCTCAGTCAGTTAAGCAACTGACTTTTGATTTTGGCTCAGGTCATGATCGCACAATTGTGAGATCCAGCCCTGTGATGGACTCTGTGCTGAGTGCAGAGCCTTCTTGGGGTTCTCTCTCTTTCTCTCTCTCTCTTCCTCTCCCCTGCTCATGCATGTGCACATGCTCTGTCTCTCTCCCTCTAGCTCTCTAGAAATACATAAACATTAAAAAAAAAACTATACTGCATAATTTTAATAGCATGGCATTATGAAGTATAGATTTGAATATAGATATATTTATCACGTCACCAGATATATCTATCATTTTCTTCCTTCTTTATTGTTCTTCTTTGTTCTTCCTAAAGAGGCGTGAGCTTTTTGCCCAAACAATCTATCCCTGAATATAAGAATGATGCTCTCCTTTCTAAAAGACACAAATAAATGGGATGGAATGTCCACAGGGTTAATATTCTAGAACAAGGGTTGGCAAAATACAGTCTACAGGCTAAATCTGGCATGTTACCTCTTTTTGTATTGTCTGTGAGCTAAAAATGTTTTAATTTTTTTTAAGTTTATTTATTTATTTTGATAGAGAGGTAGGACACATGCATGCAGGCGCAGGCGGAGGGAGGGGCGGAGGGAGAGAGAGAAGAGAGAGAATCTCAAGCAGGTTCCATGCTGCCAGCATGGAGCCTGATGTGGGGCTTAATTCCATGAACGGTGAGATCATGACTTTAGCTGAAGTGAAGAGTCGGACACTCAACCGACTGAACCACACAGGCACCCCTGTTTTTAGTTGTTTTTTCTAACGGTTAAAAAAATGAGAATAATATTTAGTGATGTAAAAATTATATGCAAGTCAAATTTCTCGGTACACAAATAAAGTTTTATTGGAACTTAGTCACACTTATTCATTTACATATTGGCTATGACAAAGTTGAGTAATTATGACAATTGAATAGTTGCCCATACAGTTTAAGATACTTTCTATTTGGCCCTTTACAGAAAAATATTGCTGATATCTGGACTAGAATATATTATGATGATGTCTATTCTTTTCTCGTTAAATGGCATACACAATTTTAAGTTTTTATCTATAAATCCATTTTACAGAGATGATCTTCTGTCCATCATTCAATAAAAAGGACTTTTTTAAGGAGCTAATTTCTTGAAGTTTTAAACTTCATATTACCATCCTTTGAGGAATAGTGCTTATTGATAATGATTAGGTGTTTCACGTAAAAGCAATATGTTTGGAAAACTCAGGATTAAATGGGATTAAACAAGTTTTCACTGTAAAATATTTCCTTGTTTTTGACATGCCTAGATATTTTGTCAATTTCCAGTGAGAGATATGGCACATAGAATTTCTAACTTTATTTAACTAGAGTTTTGTTTATGCCATTGTAGTCTGTGGAACCCATGTGAAAAACAACTATACTAGACAAAAACATTTATGAGAACCTAAAGGCTTTGAAGATTCAGCCATTTTTTCCTTCAATACAGTTGGAAATAGCATATATATGATTAATAAAATCCTTAAACTATTATACATATCCCTGTAGCTTTGGTGATCCAAATTTTGGAAATATCTGATCTGACTGTTTACCTTTTAATCTGCTAGAATTTAAAAATATATTTGCAAAGTATGCCTAATGATTAAATATGCTTAATACGTTAATAAGATGTAATAGAGTTTTTTACTTAAAAAATAATCTACCTAAAAAGTTTTGATTTATATGTAATCACATGATTTGTTGTTAAAACTCCCCTAGAATTTATTCTAGCTGAGGTTGTGCAGAATAAGATGCCTCCGTTATTTAAATGTTTAAATGTTATCCTGTCATCCTTGAACAGATGAACATTAGACCTTTGGCTTTGTAACCTTCATAACAAAATGCCTTTAATGCCATATTTTTTCTTTAAAAAAGTAAAACTTCCACCATATTAATATATTTCTTCCCTGTTCATGCAGTTACTTTGTTTGGCAGGAAATGAGCTCACATTTCACTCTGCTGAAGAAAGCAATCTGTGAGTCATATACAGTTTGAGAAAAGTATCACCTTATTCAAAAGATAAATCATATGATATTGTTATGCTGAATGAATAAGAAAGCATGAATTGAGAATAGATTAGATGATTCCATTATAAAGACATCAAAGTAAACTGATCTCAAGGATACACTGTGAATGGACTGAAATTCAAAGATATTACATTGCTACCTAAGTCTATGGGAATCTAATGAACAAATGCTGATTTTCTCTTATAGACTTGCAGAAGACTGAGAATGAATGTGTCTCTATTTTAGAAAGTTTATTATATTTATTACCCTCATTACATATGGAATGATATGGTCAACTAAATGAGTTTTACTAGTATGATTTGTTTTAGAAACTTCTCACCTTATCCTTTAATTAATTACAAATGTTTGCACTTTTAATACTTAAGTATTGCATTAGTTTTCTGGGGTTGCAGTAACAAAGTACCAAAACGTGGATGGCTAAGAGCAATAGAAATGTATTGGCTCATAGTTTTGGAGGCCAGAAATAATCTATCAAGGCATCAGTCATGCTGTCTTGGAAGGCACTTAGGGAAGCATCTTTTCCAGGACTCCCTTCTAGCCTCTGGTTTTTGCTTCTTGGCTGTTGGAAGCACTATTCTATGTGGAAAATACAAGTTTTCTATGTGTGCTTGTCTGTATCTGTGTCCATTTTGTTTTGTTTTGTTTTGTTTTTTATAAGGACACCAGTCATATTGGATTAGGGTTCCTCCTAATGTCCTCATTTTAACTTGATTACGTCTATTAAGTCCCTATGTCAAAAAGAGTCACATTCTGAGGTGTTAGGGATTAGCTACTATAACTGAATGTATCCTCCCAAAATTCCTTGAAACCTGATTCCCAATGTGATAGTATATGAGGAGGAATCATTTTGAAAACGATTAGGTTGTGAGGGTGGAATTCTCATGAATGAGACTAGTGTTTTTATAAAGGAGACCCTACAGAGATACCTTGCCCCTTCTGCCATATGAGGACACAGGGAAAAAATAGTAACTTAAAAACCAGGAAGTGGGCTTTCCCCAGATACTGAATCTGGTTAACACCTTGATCTTAGAGTTCTGGTCTCCAAAGGAGTAAGAAAGAAATTCCTTTTGTTTGTACACCACCCAGTCCATGGTATTATGTTATAACAGCCTGAATGAACTAAGATAGTATCCAACATCATTTGGCGGGGGGGGGGGGGGGGGGGGGGGAGGTGGGGGAGGTGGGTACAATCCAATCCAAAAAAGTATTGATTTTTTTCTTTCCAGTTATCCCATTATAATTGCCTCCAAATTTCATGGCAACCATGATCAGGTTTGCTCTTTTTGTTTTAATTGAAATTTCAATGAAGCCATTAAAGACTCTGACTCATTCTGAACATGTGGCACCATTAGTCTACAGACTTTCCCTTTATGCACTCTTTCTGCATGCTCATTCAATGACTTCTATAATTACAAGGAAAATGTCTACTTTAAAAAGTAGAAGAGTGGAGCGAGGGTACCAATTTCTTTTACTGAGAAAGCAAAATCCTTCTTGGATCCTCCCAACATAATTCCTCATAGTTTCCAGATGCCAGCATATGGCAAAGGAGTGGAAGACAATTTGGAGTCGCTACAATCATGAGTCATTTCCTGCTTTTGATCACATTGATCACACCCAAATCAGTTCTGCTAACAATAAAGAATGAATGATTTCTCTTTGGGGCCAGCAAATCTAAGTATTTACTTTACCCCCTGTGAAATACTTGTAACAATGAGAATGTGCTGATGTCTGATGAAATTGGGCACTCTTTATTTCATATCCTATACCTCCAAATTAATCACAAATGAGATGTAAGAAATGAACACAAAAAGCAATTATTTAGGGCCTTAGAGTGCCATCCTGATTTTTTAATAGAAAAAATATTACTTTGTCATATCAGTCAGTCTATCTGATCAATTATATATTTAAGTTACATTAAGCTTTTACAAACTATGAACATGCACAGAAGTTTATGACAGTGCTCTGACTTAAAAGAAAGCATTTGTTTCCTCCAAGTATATTGTTTTTATAAATTGAAACATTTTCTCCTAATGATGCATTGTAACATGGCTCATTTCTTCTTATATATAGGAAATATACTTGTTTAAATATTATACAGAAAAACAAAATGTCCTAAGCAAAAATAATTTCAGTTTATCATTGAAGAGAGTTCTTGAAACTTTCTATGTCTAGTTCTCCACTCTTACTTATGAATAAACAAATGATTTGTGTGTGTGTGTATTGAGAATTTTATCCTAATAATTTCATATAGCAAGAAATTGTACATTGGCATTTCTGTGTACTACACAGCTTTTTTTTTTTTTTTCCCAGCATACTTTTGTAAAATTTTCCGGGTGATAAAACATATTTATGTTTACTTTTTGTCAGGATAGAACTGAATGGAAAAAGCCATGCTCTATAAACTTAAAAAAAGAAAAAACAAAACACTGTCAGATGACAATATGCAAAGTACCAACCAGAACTGAATCCCTTCAGAGCAGACAGAAGTAAAAATAAATGGCATTAAAGTTAAACACTATTGTTGAAAAGAGAACTTAATGAAAACACTGAATCAAAAATAAGATGTCTTGAGGGTAGTAAAGTGTCTAGGATAACTTAAAGCTTGTAACTTTGGCTTATATTATTTCATATATATCACATAAATGGCACTGCCTGTTCTTGGGAAAACAGTAAGTAATACTTACAAAAAATAATATTTTTCAACAAAGACATTGTCTAGCTACAATCAAACATAACATATCTAGATGGTTCAGCAATTCAATAAAATCAATTGCAAATAATTTGAAGCTAGCTGTATCAGACAGAATAATTCACAACTAGAAAATAATCTTCACAACACATGGCTTCAAACATAAATTTAGCAAAGTACAATAAAATATCCACTTAAAATTTTAACTGTAAAAAACTACAATCAAAGTTGAAGTGAACTATCTTATGGTATGTGAAGTGTCATAAATCTTCCATTATTTTTTTCCCATTTTCAGAAACGCAATGTGCTATTCAAACAGCTAAAGCAACACATCATTTAAGTCAAAAGAAATGTGTAAGTGTAAAACATCAGGAGAATTTTACCTCCAGATATGAGACTTATTTTTAGTGTTCATTTTTGTTTTGAGCACAGACATACATGATAGTCAAGGAAAACTTTAAACCATAAAGACATAAAACATAAAGACATAAAACATCCATTCAAGCATTCTTAAGTTCTTGACAAAACACATATAATCAGTTTGTTGACAGTTTACTGAGTAGTTTCAACATAGTGAGGTATCATGAAAATGCCATTTTCCATAAACCATCCCTTTCCTGTGCTATTTTGAACCTCTATTTGCATCAAGAAGAGATCCTCTTAAAATTCAATTTCCATTATTTTCTCTTCATGTTGCTTATTAAAACTCAGTGCAGTCTAGTTTAAAATTCTAATCTCAAAACCATTTCAGAGGTTACTTGCTCTTATTTCCATAGCACGGCCATCTCTGTAATGGAAGCAGGGGACTTGCCTGGATCTGAGACACCAGCCTTACCCCAATCCCCTGGTGTGGGGCCAGAATAGATTAAAAAGAAATACACAGATCCTCTTCCAAACATGACCAGACATGTCTTGCTGAGGGGGTATCTTTACCCGTGTTGTCACTTTCCCTCTGTGATATGGGTTTACCTTTCTGGATTTCGAGGGTTACCAAAAGGGGAACAAATGTCACTAGAGTGTAAGAGATTACTTACCAGGTGCGGGCATGAACTAACTTTGTTCCTTACTATTTCCTCAAAATGTTTTCAGTCGGGGAATTTCTTCCTCCGGTCCTTAGTGATAATCAGGAAGTTCCATGATATAGTTGTTTATGATGATGATGATGATGATGATGATGACGTACTGCATATTATGTTCTGTTTAAGCCAGTAAGCACAGAAATGTTCTTTTGCTATTGTTCGTTTGCTTTTGCTGACAGGAGGATAGGATGGGTAGTTCACAGAGTGGCAGATAAAGATGTAGGGCCATTCTGCTGGTTTTTATGAGCATGGGTTATGGTAAGGATTGGATTCTGGCTCTACTTTTTGGAAGTTCCTTGACATCTCTTTTTAAATTAATTTTTTAAATGTTTATTTACTTTTGAGAGAGAGAGAGAGAGAGAGAGAGAGAGAGAGAGAGAGAGAGAGAAGAGCATGAGCAGCGGAGGGGCAGAGAGAGAGAGGGAGACACAGAATCCGAAGCAGGCTCCAGGCTCTAAGCTGTCAGCACAGAGCCCAATGGAGGGCTTGAACTCACCAATTATTAGATCATGACCTGAGCCAAAGTCAGAGGCTTAACGGACTGAGCCCAGCTTCCCCTACATCTCTTTTTAAAGTGTGAGTATTAAGTGGTCTTGTGCTCTGACTTGGATCTTGCCTGCAATTCCCAAACTAGTGGATACATCTTACCATCTCTCATATATAAAAGAGTTCCCTTTACTTTCTGGGTTGGGGTGGTAAAGGCACTGAAGTCTGTTTTCTTTTCTTCTGATTTCTCTTATTCTGTAACCCACTTTCATTTTCCATCATTATCTTATTCCAAAAAGTGTTATAAATATTTTCTCATACACTCAAAAGTAAAATTCAGGACTACCATTCCAGGTTCTCATAAGTTCTGGAAAAGGGATTTGCCTACATTTTATTTTTTAAGATTATGCCTTGAAATTCTCCATGGTAAATTCTTATATATAGAACTATAATTAATAAGATTATCTGGGAGCACTAGTCATCTTTATTCCATATTTTTTCCCAGCCATCTAACTGGTATGTTTTATGACTTTTAATACCATTAAAATTGAACTCAATCAAACAGTTGCATAATATTTAGAAAATACAACACATGGAGCACTTATTTTTTTCCAGCCATTTTATTGATGTTTCTATATGAAATGTATTCTTACAACTCTTTATATTTTATATTTTCTTAAGGAAATACATTCTGTAAACTTCCCTCCTCTGTCCCCTGTCTAGTTAGCTTGGAGGAGGAGAGCCCTGACCTGCTCTGAGACATTCCTGCACCCAAATTCCCAGTGTGAGACAGAAAGGGGTGAAAAAAAGGCAAAGACCTTATTTAATCAATCATCCATCACCCGTGTTTCAACTACGCCAGAATGTTTAACAAGGTTCACCCCCCACCCCACCTTTGTTTGAGAAGCTCCTGAAATTTCTTACCAGTTTGTTGGAGAGTCTCAACTCAGAGATGTGTCATGAAAATGTGTTTTTCCAAACACTATTATTGAATGGTGTTATTTGGAGCTCTTTATTCTACTATATGTAGGTTGCCTGAATTAAAGTATTTAGGAATTATTTCTTGAAATACCTAAAAATTATGTTATTATTGAGTATTATCAATCAACATAATAATTCCCTGTTTTAAAGAAAGTAAGCAATGCTTTCAGGAAAAAAATTTGCTGATACACACAATTCAAAACAGGAAACAGCTCAATGTTTTAGAGACAAATAGAACTTAGTTCAAACTTAGGTGGCAATTTCGTAGCGATATGATCTTGGTCAACTTCAAATCCTTCCAAACATCATATATTACAAATTTAAAATTAAAGTAGTTCCTATTTTTATAAAGTAGGTGTAATAAATGAATTTAGGTTACGTATGTAAATTCTCTGATAAAAAAGCACCATTATTTTTAAAAAAAAATATTTTTAAAGTTTACTTTTTTACACTCTAGTTAGTTAACATACAATGTAATATTAATTTAACATTAAGTGAATAATTTCGTGATTCAGCACTTACATACAACACCCAACGCTCACCTCAACAAGAATGCTCCTTAATCCTCATCACCTGCTAACCCATCTTCCCACCTGCCTCCCCTCTGGTAACTATCAATTTGTTCTCTCTAGTTAAGAGTCTTTTTCTTGGTTTTCCTGTCTCTTTTTGTCCCCTATAATTGTTTGTTTTGTTTCTTAAATTCCACATATGAGTGAAATTATTTAGTATTCGTCTTTCTCTGGCTGACTTATTTTGTTTAGTCTAATTCTCTCTAGCTCCATCCATGGCACTGCAAATGGCAAGATTTCATTCTTTTTTATGGCTGAGTAAAGCTTTTTGTTTTGATGCAGTCCTGATAGTTGATTTTTGCTTTTGTTTCCCTTACCTCAGGAAACATATCTAGTAAGAAGTTGCTATGGCTGCTCTTACACAAGTTACTGCCTGGTTTATCTTCTAGGATTTTAATGGTTACCTGTCTCACATTTAGGTCTTCAATCTATTTTGAATTTATTTTTGTGTGTGGTGTAAGAAAGTGGTCCAGTTTCATTCTTGTGGACGTTGCTGTCCAGTTTTCCCAACACCATTTGTTGAAGAGTCTGTCTTTTTTTCCATTGGATTTTCTTTCCTGCTTTGTGGGAGATTATTTGACCGTATAGTTGTGGGTTCATTTCTGGGTTTCCTATTCTGTTCTATTGATCTATGTATCCATTTTTGTGCCAGTACCATACAGTTTTGATCACTGCAGCTTTGTAATATAACTTAAAGTCCAGAATTGTGGTGCCTCCAGCTTTGTTTTCTTTTTCAAGATCATTTAGGCTATTTCGGGGTCTTTTGTAGTTCCATACTGATTTTGGAATCGCTTGTTTTATCTCTGTGAACAATGCTGTTGGTGTTTTGATAGGGATTGCATTAAATGGGTAGATTACTTTGGGCAGTATAGACATTTTAACAATACTTGTTCTTCCAATCCTTGAGCATAGAATGTTTTTTCCCTTTTGTGTGTCATCTTCAATTTCTTTCATCAGTGTTTTATAGTTTTTAGAGTACAGATCTATTACCTCTTTCGTTAGGTCTATTCCTAGGTATCCTATGATTTTTGGTGCAATTGTAAATGGGATTTATTTCTTTGTTTCTCTTTCTGTTGTTTCTTCCCGGATGTATAGAAATGCAACAGATTTCTGTATGTTGATTTTGTATCCTGTGACTTTACCGATTTTGTGTACCAGTTTTAGCAATTTTTTGGTGGAGTCTTTTGGATTTCCTGAAGAGAGTATTATGTCATCTGCAAATAGTAAAAGTTTCACTTCTCTCTTACCAATTTGGATGCCTTTTATTTATCTTTGTTGTCTGATTTCTATGGCTAGGACTTCCAGTACTGTGTTAAATCACACTGGTGAGAGTGAACATCCCACTCTTATTCCTGACAGTAAAGGAAAACGTCTGTTTTCCCCATTGAGGATGATATTAGCTGTGGGTTTTTCATGTATGCCAAAAGACAGCATAATTGAAGGATCTTAATGGTATTGAATAAGGCTTTAAAATTATTGTAAATTAAGTAAGAAAACTGGAAGTTTTTTAATAAAGTTATAAAATAATTGCATAAGAATATAATATCATGCAAAAGTCAAGGTGAAATTTCCCATGCAAAAATGAGATTTACCAGTGGTTTTAAGAAATATTATGATATTTAATTACTGTATTTAAATATATTTCAATAAACAATAAGCATTTATCACTTTCTTTGACAAGATTTTAAAGCCTTTCCCGTGGATTTGTAACGCTGGCAAAGTTTCATCTCAGTAATCATAAAATAGTGCAATTTAAAAATTCCAAATGTTCTATAAACCATCAAAAGTTGTTAAAAATACCTTCACATTCTATTTATGCATTTCATTTTTAGTACTATCAATAAATACAAATGTATTGTCTAGCAACAAATCTGCTAAAAACAGACAATGTAATAAAATATATTTAAATTGACTATCTGCCCATCTCATTTTACTACTCTATAAATCTGTAAACAAAAATCTGTTGAATATTAGAACACCTTCTTTTATGAGCTATTTCTATCGTGGCTTTTAATAAATTTTACCAAGTACCTGACGCCCATTAATATTCATTTGTATTTTATTTACAGCTTTTAGATATTCTTGTGGTAAATTATATGGATTTACACTGATACACAGAATTCTTAAGACATTCATTTTATAGTATTTAACATGGATTGTTATTGAGGTTGGCATATACTATTTGAAGGATGCTTGTGTCTGAGAAGCATCATGTAAATGAATAAAATAAAATGGATTTTTAAAGTATAACACACATAATATGGCATATAATATAGCCCTGAACTAAGAAGAAGTGGAGAGGGAGTGTGAGGAGAGGGAACTCAGAAAATATAATGATAGCCATATTGCTATGCATTGTTGAATATGGGGAGAGGAAGAAAGTTGAGGGCAAAGCTTATTGTTTTTGTGGTTTCCAAGCTTCTTGGGCTTATGGACAAAGAGCTACAGCTGTAGAGCAGGTGCTCTCCTCTTCAACCTCTGCTCCAGAGTAAACTCTGGCCTCATAGAATGCACTTGAATCTATTTGCATTGCAGTTCTGACCCCCACCCCCTATCCCTCAACCCCTGTGGGGAAAGACTCCCATGACAGTTCCATCAAGAACCTTGTAAGGTTTAAGACTTCCCCTCCCAACTGGTAGGAGGAGTCCCTTAGATAGATGGTTGGAAATAACCTTAGTCAGAGACCACCCCAGGTATGACCCATAACCTATGCAAACTTAAAAAGAAATGATACCCCTGACTCTGGTGCACTTGCAACTTCTGGACCTTCCCGCTCCACCACCTAAGTCAACTGCTTTGTGCTTGCTACTTTCCTTCTGGCTGTCTTTATTCAAGCATGGATCCGCCCATAAATCTTTCGTGGGGAATCCAAGAACCCAGACTTCCAATGACACAATGCAAGCATCTACTGCTAGCATAACAAGTTCAACATTCAAGAGAATGAACAGCTTTAGTAGAGATCAGAGCCATGGATATATATATTATATATGTAGCTACAAAACAAACAAAACAAAACAAAACACAAGTTTACAACAGCAATGTAACTTAGGAAAGAGGAATGTATTTTTAAGAGCATGTCAGAGGAAAACACAATATACCTAAAAATAATATTGATGAAGATGTTTCATTTAAAGTATTCTTTGAGCGGGGTGCCTAGGTGGCTCAGTCAGTTAAGTGTCCAACTTTGGCTCTTGTCATTATCTCATGGTTCATGGGTTTGAGCCTCACGTCAGGCTCTGTGCTCATGGCTCAGAGCCTGAAGCTTGCTTTGGATTCTGTGTCTCCCTCTCTCTGCCCCTTCTCCGCTCGCACTCTTTATCTCTCTCAAAAATAAACATTAAAAATTGTTTTGAAAGTATTCTTTGAGGAACTACAAATGCAGAGAGTGTTTTTCACCAATTGCTGTAAATGCCCTGTTTCAAGATATTAAGATTTTTTGTTTAAGTCATATGATGTGAGAAACAAATGTGAGAAACCTAGAAGAGGGTCAACAAAACTTGAGTAACAGAAGAAAATGAAGAATTTTGGTCTGACTAAAAGAAAAAGATACCCTCAGCCTCATCTGCCTAAGAATTTTGACCAATTACTTGTGAGAAATATTTATCAATATCATAACTCCTCTATCATTTACACTTGGTTTTCATAATCTTGCTTAAGTCAAACAGATGGCAACATTTACAGATCTTTCTTCCAACATCAACAAAATAAAGTTGAGCATATACTGTGTATTAGCAGGGCTCCGTTGAAGTTAAAATATATAAAATGTGACCCTCACCTTCCAAGGGCATCATAGATTATTAAGATATCTACTCTTCTTTCATGGTGTGGTATCAGCCAGTCTCGATAATTTTTATCAACTGAATTTCAAAATTAAGAACTACCTCTAGGGGGTTGGCCCCTTCTATTTTTAACTTTAGGCACTGAAGCATTATATATCTGTGAACTTTGAAGATAAGATAGTTATTATTTTTGTCCAAAAATGACATCAATGCTTCAGAGCCAAAATATAACAAGAAGACAGAGTTTGGCCTAAAGAGGAAAATAGCTTTATTGCTTTGCCAGCAGTCTATGGCCTTCAGAAAATTGCAAGCCGACTGGAGGAAGGTGCTGGAGGTGTTATAGGGAAATACAGGATCTAACTGATTTTGACAAGAATTGTTTACCTGCTGCCAGCCTCCTTTGTCATGTCTTTTAGGGAGGTTCTGGGTTCCTGAAACCAAAGGCTAAGAAGGGAGGAGGGGAGGTTTATGGAAGAGAGGAAAAAAATTCCTTTAAAATCTAGCTTCAGATAGCCTGGGTGTCTAAGTCCTTGGAGCAACTGACTCTTGATTTCCACTCAGGTCATTAACCCAGGGTCATGGTCCCAAGTTGGTGGAATCAAGCCCAATGCTAGGCTACATGCCTGGAGCCTACTTCAGATTCTGTCTCCTCTGCCTCTCCCCCATTAGCATGCTCTTTCTCCCTCTTTCTCTCAAATAAATAGATAAAAATTAAAAAATAAATAACATCATACTTCCCTGAAGCAATAGGCAGACATCTTGATTTTTGTTCAACTTTATGCTTTAAGTGGTTTCATTATCAGAAAACCTATATTTCAAATATAAATTACTTGAATTTGTATCTCATTTTTAAAAATGATTTGTTGTTGTTGTTGTTCAGTAAATTCATTCCCCATGGTGTCTAGATTTATATCTAGACTTTCTTTACTGATTGGAGTAAACCATGTATTCATGCTTATAAAAATATTTAAGTTTTAAAAACAGTTTTAAATATATAAAATAGCTCTAAAATAATATGACATAAATTATGTTATCAACATCCATATTTAATTGTGTTTATATTTTTGTGATTTTGATTTTAGTCTTTTTTGAATACAAAAAAAAATTAGTTAATAAAAGCACCATTTTCACCCCCCTTCTCCTTTTTTTCCACACTCTCCAGAGTAACCAAAACCTGAAGTTGATTATTTTCGCGTCCATACATGTTGTCTATTTGTTCAATTATTTGCTTTCTACCTATTACATAGGTAGAAAATCATATCTATCCATCTCAACAGGAAAACAAGGAAGAGATGGTAGTTTCCTTACATGTTTTCCATGTTCTAAAGATATTAAACAAATTTGAAGTTTCTCACTTCAAAAAGTTTAAAATGTAAGGATGCCTTGGTGGTTCAATTGGTTAAGCATCTGACTTCGGCTCAGGTCATGATCTCTGGGTTTGTGAGTTTGAGCCCCCGTCGGGCTCTGTGCTGACAGCTCGGAGCCGGGAGCCTGCTTTGGATTCTGTGTCTCCCTCTCTCTCTTCCTCTCCTGTGTTCTTTCTCTCTCTCTCTCTCAAAAATAAGTAAAGATTTAATTTTTTTTAAGTTAAAAATGTATTTTGAGGGGCATCTGGGTGGCTCAGTTGGTTAAGCATCTGACTTCGCCTCAGGTCATGATCTAATGGTTCATCAGTTCAAGCCCTGTGTCAGACTGTATTCTGGCAGCTCAGAGCCTGGAGCCTGCTTAGGAGTCTGTGTCTCCCTCTCTGTCTGTCCCTCCTCTACTTGCCCTCTGTGTCTCTGTCTCAAAAAATAAATAAACATAAAACAAAATCTTTTAAATGTATTTTGTATTGTATCCCTCTTACAATAGACTATAATAAATATGTAAATTTATAAAACAATATGCAAATAATTCAATAAGGCAATTAATTTGTGAAGTACTGTGAAGAAAACAAAATGGATGTGGCAAGGTTTTGTCTCAAAATAGTTAATGTTTTTGACGTGCTTCTCTCCCTCTTCGCGCCTTCACTCATACACCAAGATCCAGTTATTTTTTTTTAACACTATCTTCATCTAAGAGACAAACACTCCCAAGGTGCCTCTGGCTGAAGTGTGTGTCATCAAGATTGTGGAGGCAATTTTCAGAGATGAATTTTCAGCTCCCCAAAGCTGAATACAACTGGGGATAGTTTTAGGGTTGCAGTGAGTGGTGGGGGGTGGGGAGACTGTAACCAGGAAGGAGGAACAAAGGTGCAGCTGCCTTCCGTGTAGAGTGACAATGGATTTCAGTATTGAGCCTGAGTGCAGCAGAGGAACCTTGGGAATTCCACTAATAGAGACTGCCACTGGTCAGTCTTGGAATGTCTTCCTCAAGCTTCTGCTTAGCCACCCTCCTCAGTCACCATTTCCACAACCTCCTATTAATGGTGAAGGGCTTGGACACAGTGTCTACAAAAAAGGACACAAAAGCAGGTTCTCTTCTCTAATCAAGGTAACTCAGGACGATGTAAAAACAAAACTGACACTCTACCCTAAATAAACATCACGCTCCCTCCACAGTTGGAAAACAACACAAACAAAATAGCTATACCCTGAGATAAACAAAATAACTAGATCACTCTATCTAGGTCTAGTCTTCCCCAAAATATAAAATTTTAAGCATTTCCCATGATTTAGTGACCTCTAAACATATTAACTTTAGATCTGGCTTTTATAATACTAAATCCTAATTTTTCATCATAAATAGAATAATTACCATTGCAGTAACCTTGGAAACTTGTGGTTTTCTTCATTTAAGTACCTGCTGTGTGCATGTGTGTATTTGCAGGTTTGGGTATTTTTTTAAAACTTTATTTATGTATAATTGGCAAATATAATAGTAATATTTTTATTTTTGTTTTGTTTTGTTTTGAGATGCCAGTATAATTAACGTACAGTGTTATATTAGTTTCAGGTGTGCAATCCCATGATTCAACAGTTCTATACATTACTCAGTGCTCATCATGATAAATGCACTCTTAATTACCATCACCTATTTCACCATCTTCCCACCCGTCTCTGGTGGTAACCACCAGTTTGTTCTCTATATTCAGGAGTTTATTTCTTGTCTCTTTTTTTCCTTGTTCGTTTGTTTTGCTTCTTAAATTCCACATATGAATGAAATCATATGGTATGTGTCTTTCTCTGAATGATTTATTTCACTTAGCATTATACCCTCTAGATCCATCCATGTTGTGGATGGCAAGATTTCCTTCTTTTTTTGGCTGAGTAATATTCCATTACATATAGATACCACAACTTCTTTATCCATTCATCTATAGACGGACGCTCGGGTTGCTTCCATACCTTGCTGTAGTAAGAATAGAGGTGCATATATTTATTTTAAATTAGTGTTTTTGTATTCTTTGCATTCTACCCAGTAACGGAATTCCTTCATCATATAGTAATTCTATTTTTAATTTTTTGAGAAACCTCCATACTGTTGACCACAGTGGCTGTGCCAGTTTGCATTCCCACCATTGGTGCAAGAGGCTTCCCCTTTCTTTACATCCTCACCAACGCCTGCTGCTTCTTGTGTTGTTGATTTTAGCCGTTCTGACAGGTGTAAGGTGATCTCTCACTATAGTTTTGATTTGCATTTTGCTGATGATGAGTGACATTGAGCATTTTTTCATGTGTCTGTTGCCCATCTGTATACCTTCTCATGGAGAAATATCTGTTCATGTCTTCTGCCCATTTTTTAATTGAATTTGAGTTTGATAAGTTCTTTATAGATTTTGGATACCAACCCTTTATCAGATATATCATTTGCAAATATATTCTCCCATTCAGTAGGTTGACTTTTTGTTTTGTGGATTGTTTCCTTCACTGTGCAGAAGCTTTATATTTTGATGTAGTTCCAGTGGTTTATTTTTGCTTTTCCTTCCCTTGCCTTAGGAGACATATCTGGAAAAAATGTTGCTACTTGCCTATGTCAGAGAAATTACTGCCTGTGCTGTCTTCTAGAATTTTTATGGTTTAGGTCTCACTTTTAGGTCTTTAATCCATTTTCAATTTACTTTTATATATGGCATAAGGAAGTGGATCAGATTCATTCTTTCGGATCTTACTGTCCAGTTTTCCCAGCACTGTTTGTTGAGGAGACTCTTTTTCCCATTGCATATTCTTGCCTCCTTTGTCAAAGATTAATCGACCATATATCATGGGTTTATTTCTGGGGTCTCTATTCTGTACCATAGATCTGTGTGTCTACTTTTGTGCTAGTGGTGTGTGATTTTGATTAAAATAGTAAGATTTTTAAATTGGACAGTGTGATGATTTGAAATACATATACATTGTGAAAAGATTTTCCCCATTGAATAACATTTCCATCACCTCACATATTTACCTTTTTTGTTTGTTTGTTTTGTTCATTTGTTTATTTGTTTGGTTTGCTGAGAACAATTAAGTCATACACTGAACAGAGTTCAATTATATAATACAATGCTATCAACTATAGTCACCATGTTATACATTGATCTTCAGACCTATTCATCTTATAACTGAAAGTTTGTACCCTTTTACCAGCCTCTGTTTAACCTAACCTGCAGCCCTTAGCAACCACTTTTCCATGAGTTTGACTTTTTTAGACTCTACATGTAAGTGATATCATGCAGTATTTGTCTTTTTCTGACTGGATTATTTCATTTAACCTAATGCTCTCCAGGTTCATCTATGTTGTTGAAAATGTCAGAATTTTCTTGTTTTTTTTTAAGACTTAATATTATTCCATTGTATATATTTATGCCACATTTTTGTTTTATTCATTCATCTGTCAACAGACACTTAAGTTGTTTCTTTCCATATCTTGGCTATAGGGAATAAAACTGCAATGAAATATGTTCCTTGATATACTATACTTTCTGAACTTCCTTGCAGTCCTTTTATAAGTCAATATCTTATTTTTTATTATCAAAATAGTTTTCTACATTAGATGTTAATTTCCTAATAGTCCATAGGCAGCAATAAATTCAGAGCCATTTTCTATTTTGAATAGAATCCCCCCTTTACCTGTTCCTCCTGTCAACAAGGCAAAATATGGAATAAAAAAAGCTGAATTAAATTTGAACCATACTCCCAGGATAAAAGGAGAGACCATTTATAGCTAATGGAGGCTCTTGGAATGGAACTGAGTTTAGGAATATAGTCCCATAACTGCTTCACCACATGATTATGTGAAGTTTTTTTGTTTTGCAAATGGCAATGTCAAAGCCAAGGTGATGGGGGGAATGAACTTTTATTCCCCGTGTATAATTAACCTATGGTTATTTTCAGGTGGTGTGGTTGTTTGTTTTTCTACAGGAAAGTTAATTGTATACATTAGGGAAGTGTACTTGCCACTTAAGGGAACTAATAAAAAATCCATTAACAGTTAAAGAGACCAAAGTGATCTTTGAGCATCCACTTTGCCTTAACTGGGGAACTATAATCACCGTCTCTCTCCATCAAGCCTTAGTGGCTGAGCGGATGATGAGAAGAGGGCTTCCTTAGCTTCTGACCAATACTTGAGAAACTTAGTTTTAAGAGACAAAGGGGGAGGGTGACTAATGGGATCCATGATTAGGAAGGGATGTGGTTTAAAAAGAAGAGAGGTAATAAAGACACAGTGGTATCCATACGCCCATCTCAATATCGCAGTGATCATACTGTGCAGCTATGCTGAAATCCACCCGGCCCTACAGAAAAGCTTTGAATAATTCCCACTGTAACAATTATATCAGTTGTTGTGGGGGAACATGGCAAAACAGAATGGCCAACAATGAAAAATGGAGATTAAAGGTAGAAGGCACCTAAGAAGCAGAAGGTCAAAGTCATAACCCTTGTGTGGTTCATGAACAGAGAAGAAACTTGAGAAACCCCACTAATATTTTCCACTCAAGCTGTAAAAGAAATGGCGATGGGAAACTGTGTGGAAACTTGACGAATAATCTCTAACGTTACAAACTAGTTGCTGGTGAGCAACACTGGCAGGGAGGGAGTGGATACCTCCAGCAGGTTGGCCTAGCTTCGATGAGTACAGCAAAATTTTATTCAGTGCATACTCCATACAAAAATGTTTTTTCTAAATGTTTCACATGTATTAAACCTTTAGTTTTTACAATATAACTTAAAGTAATCGTGTCTCTATGGAAATTATGGAGTTGAGGCAAAGAGAGGTAAAACAACTTGCCGAAGATCACATAGCAAGTAAGTCATAGAATTGCTGAAGCATTTAATTTATTAAAAGAATCACACTGGATTAAAAATGTTCTTCTCAAATTACCTTGGCTGCATAAAACATAGTATTCCTATTTAATTGCAATGGAAAAGAGAAGCAACCCCACACATATATGATTAAAATTTTCAACAATTCAGGTAGTATAGGCTAAGGAATTTCATTTAATGTGGAAAGAGAAAGAATTGTGATTTTTCATGGATCCTAATGTTATGAAGGAATTCATATACATGAATGATATTAACCAAGACTGAATCTTGCGTTTTAAGTGTTAAATATGTATCTATTATAAATGGTGTAAAATGAGGTATCTTTATAAGCACAGTGAGTGAGTGTGGGACTACCTCACAATAAAATAGTCGTCGCACATTCGGCTTATTTGGAAACCCTAGCAGGTATTGAGAATACTTCACTCCCACCCCTAGTGTTGCAAATATGATCATTCCCAAGAGAGTTTTTCAAAACTAAATATCCTGTGATTTATATACTACCATAAGACTTCTCTATATGATTGCATGTTAACATAGCATATGACAGAAACTGGCCATAACATAGCATTATAAATATTTTAAATATTTGTTCATAATAATGATTTATGAGCAAGAGTTACATTTTTTTCTCTTTCATGTATAAATTAGCCTTAGGATTTTATGAATAATTTAATATAAAAATATCATCTTTCAAAGCTAGGGTAAATAGCAAAATTGTGTGACTTTGTCTATACGTGTCTATGTGTATACAAGAAAAATGTGAATACAAATTATAAACAATATTTTACTGTTTCCTGAAATTTTAAGTATTTTCAAAAAAGGTTTTGTGTCAAAATATACTTTTTAGTCTTAGAGAGCATTTATAGAGTAGGGTGTTTTGTGAAGTAAATATTTTAATTCAAGATATTTACTTAAAAATTTTCTTTTTATATTTATTTATTTTCGAGAAATAGAGACAGAGCACAAGTGGAGGAGGGGCAGAGAGAGAATGAAACACAGAATCCAAAGCAGTTTCCAGGCTCTGAGCTGTCAGCACAGAACCCAATGTGGGGCTCGAACCCATGAACTGAGACATCATGACCTGAGCTGAAATCGGGCGCTTAACCGACTGAGCCACCCAGGCGCCCCTAATTTAAGATACTTAAATATCTTAATGGTTAGGGCAGTATGTTTCTGTTTGCATGTATTTTACAATCTAGAAAACATAAGCATAAACATTTTTTAAAATAATATGTTCAGTGTAAGGTTAGACTGCATTCTTTGAGGTATTGATTCACAGCACTGCCAATTCTCCTGAAATGAAAAGAATATTACAGAAAACAACGCTTTGGGAACCAGCCTGATCACTCTAATATTGTCCTTAAAATCTCTTTTGACTTGAAAGAAAACATTTTTGAATTTAGGTCAGAACTGGAATACATTTAAAATATTTATATAATGTAATAAGTTTCTTATCCTTTGACAAACACTCATTAATATAATGTCTAAAATTCTCACTATGGATACTAAATATTTTACACCCACAAATTTTGAACATTTTAGTAGAATATGAAAAATATTAAAGAACGTGTTAATTATTTCAGTTTATTCTCTGCTGTCTAAATCCAATAATTAATATTTCTAATTTTTAGGAAATATGAATACTGTTGCAACTGATTTTTGAGTCAGCATTTCATGCAAACTATAAGCACAGAATCTGTAATCAATATGGATACTCACAACATTTTTAGCTCAGTTTCTTTATCTATAAAATGAAGATAATAATACTTATATTTTTTGATTGTTGTTATAAATGAGATAATGGAATTAAACTGCTTTATGTGGTGACACCAAATAGTTAATAAATTATTAATGACCAAAATTAAATATTAATTATTATTATATTCATTCCAGGAAAATGGACAAATAAATTTTGTAGCTTTTGGCAACAATGGAAAAGTAAATCTACATTCTTGAACATGTGTTTTCTTGTTATTTTTCCAGTTT
This sequence comes from Panthera onca, assembly GCF_046562875.1. NCBI lineage: Eukaryota > Metazoa > Chordata > Mammalia > Carnivora > Felidae > Panthera > Panthera onca. The sequence continues at coordinate 114,842,869 of NC_138342.1, forward strand.
TATTGATATATAATTGACATATAACATTCTATTAGTTTAAAGCATACACATGATGGTTTTATATATATTTATAGTGAAATGGTTATGACAGTAAGTTTAGTTAATATTAATCACCTCACATAGTTACAATTTTTTCCTTGTGATAAGAACTTTTAAGATAAACTCTCTTAATAACCATCAAATGTACAACGTTTTTTGCTACTAATAAGGGCAGTAATTACAACAGTGATAGCATTAATAATGATATTAACCTTTATTAAGCAATTAGTGTGGAAAAGTTATATTACCTGCCTTATTTTCACACCAGTCAGAATGTCTAAAATCAACAACACAAGAAACATCAGGTGTTGGTGAGGACGTGGAGAAATGGGAACTCTTTTGCACTATTGGTAGAATTGCAAACTGGTGCAGCCCCTCTGGAAAACAGTATGGAGGTATTTCAAAAGGTTAAAAATAGAACTACCCTAAAATCCAGCAATTGCACTACTTGGTATTTATCCAAATAATACAAAAATACTAATTCAAGAATCCTAGACACTGAAAATTTAATATAGGCAATCAATGTCAGAATACGTGTGATATTTACCCTGTTTTTCTTTACTGAAACTGCAGATATGCTTATATGTTAGAAAAAGACTGTTCAAAGCAGAAAAATGAATTAGACTATTCAAGAACTTGGTCATGCTGTGTTTTATCGTTTCAACTCCCATGATCTGACTTAAATAGAAGACAAGATTTATTACTGGACACATTTACTTATAGTTTAAAAGTTCAAATTTGTTTATTTGGGGGTCCCATTTGAATTATTCATATTTTGATTCCACAGAATGTCTAACCTCCAAGAATTATCCTTCTTTCTTGTTACCCAGTGGACCTTTAATAAAGTCACTAGGCAAATTTTATATCTATTTGCATCTACTCTGACATATTTACAGATGATGATATGTATATAAATTATTTTATTTCCATATTTGCTATGTTTTGTTACCTATGTATTTTTAGGTGTGTTTAACAGAGACCAAATAATGCATGGATTAGTGCATTAACGGGCCAATGATCTTGGAGAAGTTTTTCTTGGACGAATAATATAGTTTAATATATGTATTTATGGGGTTTTTTTGTTTAATGGAATTAAGTGGATGACATATATACATGAATAGCTCAGTACCTGATGCATTATAAATTCTCAATGAATGTTAGTTCCTCTGCATAATATAATTTTATATGGTATATCAGCCATGGATTTTGCTATTCATATGCATGATATATCGTATTTCATTTAACTTCTCTGTCTTTGCAAAGTACTTCTGGAACCCAAAATAATGAAAATTTAAAATCTTATTCTCTTTCCATTGTGAGCAATGAAACAATTCAAGAAGATGAATTTAAATTTGTATTTACACATGGTTTCCTGCTCAGGATTTACTGGATGTTACTCTAAGAATATAAATAAATAGGCTAAGTGTTTGGAAATGCTGTTTAGTTATTTACTTGTCTGCACACAACTGCTAGGTTATGTTTATATGTATATTAAATGCAAGTGAAGGTGATAGTGTGTCCTATAGAAGCAGTGGAAAAATTGAAAACAATCGTGGGGAGTGCTATTTCCTATGCAGAGAACCACCCAGAAGTGCGGCCATCTAATCCGGATACTGTATTTGATGTTTCCTTATGGGGTGCGCTCTGATTTGCTGAAATCCCTAAATACTCATTTACACAAACAGCAGCTACAGAGGTCATTTCTCCATATAGAAAAAGATAAACCTAACTCAAAAGAGAATGAAAGAGATTTTTATCAGTATATCATTTAACAACAGTATGTTAAAACATTTGTCTATGGTCATTCAAATCTGGCAATTATGAAAATGTACTTCTAATGAAATTTTAGATGAAGCAATGAATGATTAAAATATTATATGCTGTGACTCTTTTATAGATGACATGGAGAAAATATTTTTTGGTGACAGCTGAGCAAAATGTGGGGTCTGCTATTTTACATATCATTCAGTAGAGGGTTTCTTCTCTGTCTCTAAACTGCAAAAATACCAATTAATCTACCAATTAAACCACTTTACCCCATAAATGTCAGCTAGTTTGCAAAGAATTTCTGTAATAAAAACATTTTATATTTAAAATGGCATTAATCTAAGGCTTGTCCAATTATAAGAGAGTAGCCTCTAATGTATAATGATAAAAGTGCAAATTATTCTAACATTTTAACACTATTGGTACCATAACAATGACTAACCAAATTACATGAATGTTTTGAAAACCGCATTTAAACAACCACTCTCAGCATTGGTTTCATATCTTATACTGATAGGTATCAACCTGTTTGGGCAATAGAGTCACTTTTGGTTGCCGGCTTAAAATGAAGATTCCCGGATTGCCTCATGATTCCTTTCTTAGTATGTGTGAAGTGACTTCATGAAATCTTAACAACAGTCCCCTAGAGATTATGCAGGAAGTCACGTGCCCACAGCTCACACTTTGGAAAGCACTAACATTTCCCATCGAAACTGTCATGTAGCAGGATAAAGACTGCTCCCATGGATGAGTGACCAAATCTCGTTTAGGAAAATTTCTTCAGAGACTTTGTGTTTGTACCTGTGTGAGACCATTGTTTATGTCATCACAGAAAGAAAGAAGATGAGAATATTATGTGAAATCTTAATATAAGTGAGTATCAAGGCTTAGGAGTTTGTTTTAATAGATGAAAATTAGCATCTATAACAGACTGAAAAGATGACCAGTTTATTTACACTCTGCACAATAAGAGAAACCTATAAATTTATTTCAAAATATTTTTCCAAGTTTATATACTGCATGTGAGCTACTTAATCATCTTGTAACTTAAATCACTACCTTACAGAGGCTCTAATAATTCTTCATGATTTATAAAATAAATGACAGACTGTTATTATAAATACTTAAATGGAATTTTGGATGAGTGAAATTAAAATACTTTTTTTTCGCTCATTCCCTTTTTTCTCTTATAAGTGAGGTACTGCTTTATTATATATATGTGTGTGTGTGTGTGTGTGTGTGTGTGTGTGTATGTGTGTTTGTGTGTGTGTGTGTATATATATATATATATATATATATATATATATATATATAAAGCCGCCTGCTATTATTTTAGTTTATCCTATAGGCAATAATCAGGTATTCTTATAAGAAATAGTATAGCTTGTTCTTGAGAAACTCATTAAATACAGCTACTGTGGAGCAGTCTGATTCAAGGTCTCTAAGATTCTGCATGGCTGAATAGCATTGCTATGGTACATAATGGCTGTTCCTACCAGCAGAGGAAATTTTAGCTACTAGATAAAAGATGTAAATTCAGGTCAGTGCTTCAGTACAAAAAAAAATGTTATTAGCAAGCCACCAAGCTTTCCCTTCCCCACTTGAGGTAGTCGTTTCTCTTTTTTTGGTAAATTTACATCTTTAAAGGACAGAATTTATAAATGTTAATTCAACACAACTACACATCAAGCTTTGTAAAATTTCCAAATCAACACAATAAAAGCCAATGGAAAGTATGCTCATGAATCACAGAATTAGGATTATACCCTTTTTATTTTTGAAAACTGAGCCCCATTGAATTATAGAATAGCCTTTTACATTATTTACATGACAATCTCTTAAAGCAAGATAGGCAAAACTCTGGACTCAAAATAATTTAAAAATTTCTGTGTGTTATATAGTTCCATTTGAATATATATATAAATATATATATATACATTTATATATATATACACATACACATATATGTTTATTGTTGTTTATTTATTTATTTTTGTATTTATTTTCTAATGAAGGAGGTTCCCCAATGTAAAGATATGTCTGCCTCCACAATTTTCCATCATGTTGACATATCTTGGGACAGTTTACATTGTTTTCTTACAGACAGAAATACTCAAGAAATCTCAAATAGTCGCTCAAAATATTTCTTTGTTTTTCTACTACTAGACCTGCAGATATAGTCTAAGAAAGCCCAAAAGAAAATGCAATCAGAGAGGCACTTAAACATTCACATAGTATAGATCTATCTGACTATTTTAATGCTATTTGTTGCATATAAATTTTCTTGTTCATAGGTTGGAGATGTAGATGAGAATTTCTATAACATTGTATAATGTAAACTAATCTAAGAAATTTTACCAAATATCATGGCCATGATAATATGCTTCTTTTATCTCTGAAGGCAGTTAATTGATTAAGGGCCCTATCTGCTACTCTTTGTTTTCTTTGTTTTTATTTAATTTTAAATTCCAGTAAAGTAAACATACTGTGTAGTTTCACATTTACAATATAGTGATTCAAAACTTCCATACATCAACCAGTGCTCATCACAAGAGCACTCCTTAATCCCATCACGTACTTCACTGCTTCCCCACTTCCCCTCTGGTAACCATCAGTTTGTTCTCTATAGTTAAGAGTGTATTTCTTGGCTTGTCTCTCTCTCTCTCTTTTTTATTCCTTCGCTTGTTTTTGTTTGTTTTCTTAAATACCACGTATGAGTGAAATTCACATGGTATTTGTCTTTCCCTGACCGACTTATTTCACTTAGCATAATACTCTCTAGCTTCTTCCATGTGGCTGCAAATGGCAAGATTTTCATTCTTTTTTACAGCTGAGTAATGCTCCATCGTATCTGTGTACCACACTTTCTTTGTCCATTCATCAGCTGATGGGGGTCTTGGACTGTTTCCATAATTTGGCTATTGCAAGTAATGCTGCTCTAAGCAGAATGCATATATCCCTTGACTCACTATCTTTTGTATATTTAGGGTAAATACCCCGTAGTGTGATTCCTGGATCGGAGGATGGTTCTATTTTTAACTTGCTGAGACACCTCCATACTGTTTCCATGGTGGCTGCACCATCGTCTGCACTTTGAAATCTGTATTTGAACTGCAGGCTGAGACCAAGCTTCTGATCATCTACCCCCTGCCAGTCCTCAGCCAGCAGAGATACTGAGGCAAGCCTGTTCCTGGGAACAGCAGGACTCTTCTGACAAATGACTTTGTCTTACGGACTCCCTAATGGCCTTGCTAAAATAACCTTAGAACTGATGGTTGTTTAACGTACTTTCACCCGGTCTCCCTCCTTCCCTCCTTCCCTCCTTCCCTCCTTCCCTCCTTCCCTCCTTCCTTCTCTTTCTTCCTCCTCTCCTTTACTTGGTGAGCAGCTTCAGTTGTGACCTCATGTCTCTCCCAGGCTCTCTTCCCGTTTTCTCTCGCAGATATATTGTTTAATATACGTTTTGCGTGTTTAATCCCAATGTGCTATTTATTTCTAGGAAGACCTGAATAAGACACCCAAAATAAAATTTGTTTTGCATAACATGGGAAAATATCTTTTAATGCTTTCTCCAATTTTTCTCTATAAAAAAAGCCAAAATTAAGCTGGAGAGTATCAAAAGCAAATTTATCTTTAGTGTTATTAAATGTGTGGGTGTGTATGGGTAGTGGGACAGGAGGGTTGCACATGAAATCTACAGTGAAGTTTTGCATCTAAGTCACATGTTTTCCATCTGGCCTTTACTCCAGATTTGCAACATTGCACCTAGATTGTTTAAAACATTACTATGAAATTTAGATACATTTACTGGATAGACTTAGCCATCAATAATAGTGTCTGCTAGTTTTTACTCATTTATTATTCACTCAGCCAACATTTATGGGATGCCTACTATGTGTCACACATTGCTAGATGAACAAAACAAACAAACGTTCTGCTTTTATAAATCTCACCTTCTGCAGTGGAGAGAGGGAAAGGCAATAATAAATAAAAAGTGAAACTGTATTCAGATGGTGAGTCAGTGCTGTGAAAAGAATTAAAGCAGAGTAAGAGAAATAGAAAGTCTTGAAAAGGGAGTAGTAAGAAGTTGACTTTTTGAGAGTCAGGGAAGATTTCACTGAAATTATAAAATTTGAACAAAAATCCCAAAGTGATGAAGTAAGCCATGAAAATATCTGACAGAACATTCCAGGCAGAGGCAACAGCACATACAAGGACTCTGAGACAAAAGTATGCCTGCAGAGCTCTAGGAAGATAAAGAACAGGATAGCTGGAGCACTGTGGAAAATGGGAAGTGTGGTAGTATATCAGAGACAGCACAGGAGTGAGACCTTCTAGATCCTCATAGACAATCTCTCAAGGCTTCTTTCTTTCTTTATTGGTTGGAAAGCCATTGGAAGACTTGAGCAGAGATGATACACATACTGTAAAAAATATAATTCCTATGTAGTATAAACGTTAGGGGCACAAAAATAGAAGGGAAACAGGCTAGGAGGCTACTTACAAACCAGAAGAAAGGAGATGGTGATTTGGAAATAGGTAAAAGCCGTGTTGATGAAGAGAAGTGGAGTTTGCCAGATATATTTTGTCAATAGGAATGACAGGATTTGCTGGCTGGTAAGGTATGGGATGTGAGGAAAACGTTGAGCTAAGAATTAGTCTGGGTTTCTGGCCTGAGCGACTGGAAAGATGGAATGCCCATTTATTCAGTAGAGATTAGGAGGAGCAGGTCTGTGTGTACGGGAGGAGACAGAGTTGAGATCAGGAGGTATGTTTTTAACACATTAAGTTGGAAATACATATGAAACATCAAAATGAAGTTATTTAAACGAGGGAAACCTAATTCTGTGGTCATCTGTATAGACAGTACTTAATCCTTAAGATAGTCCAGCAAGTGAGTGTGGATAGAAGATATACAAGTTTGAGAGTCTGAGAATTCCAATCTTTATCATAAATGGGGGGCAGTGCGTGGGAATCCTTTAAAAGACACAACAAAGGAGCAGGCTGAGGTAAGCCAGGAAAGTGTGGCATCCTGAATTTCAAATAAAGAAAGTTTTTCAAGCAGGAGAAAGTGAGCAGCCACAATAAATACCCATGGGTGAAGTAAGATGAGAACTGAGAACTGCACAGTGGGTTTAGCTCTGTGGAGATCAGTGCTGACTAACACATATTAGAAAAGAAGTAAGATGAAGAGTACATGAAGCCACAAGGACAGATAAGTCTTTAAAGCTTTATTCTATGAAAAGAAGTGAAGAAATGGATGACACTGGATGGCAAAGGAAGTCAAGAGAGGCTCTTTTTCTGTAAGAATGAGGAACTAATGACTTATTTATGCCAATAAGAAGATCTGGTGGAATGGAAAACTATTTATGAAAATGAAGGCAGGAATGTGGGAGTGATTCTCTGAATCAGAGGTAGAAGAAAGGGTTGGGCTTGGTTCAGACTTTGTCAGAGCCTCATCTAATGCCTCCAATGAACAACTTCCATGTCTCCCAAGATGCGTTCTACACCCGAAAACTTTTCTAGAGCTGTCAAAGGCCATCTATAACATGGGCTAGAAATTCCAAGGAATTATCATTTCCCAGGAACAGCCCTCAACCAAAGACCTGAAACATTTATATATATATATATAATACTTATTTACTTTGTCATATATAAAGTATGATGGTTCTAAAGTATGCATTTTTATACCATTTCCTAGAAACTCCCCAGATGACTAAAGTTCAGTCGTTCTCATTATGGTACCTGGTTTAATAGTGTGTACACTTCATTGGGCTCTATTAGACACTGGAAGTTTTAGATTTGGCTAAAAGCAGAGAGTCATTCAATGTCAGTGTAAAAGAACAGAGTATGTAGACATAGATGCTTTTTGAGATGTGGATAAATTAATGGGAGCTTGTATAAATACTCTTCTAATTGCTTTTATAATCTGAAAGAAATTCAAAACTCATCAGTTGAGAATGAAGGTGGTGGGGAGATTTTAAAGATTAGAAGGTACTAAAGAGTTACCTAGAAGATGAGAAGAATGGGCTGGAGTAATGATTATCCAGAAGTATTAGACAAGTACATGAGATTAGTGATGTTATAATTAAAGTGATAACTATTTGTACCATTGTTCATTTTCTCCAGTAGTATTCTGCTACACAGGTGCAGGTACAGATAGAAAGTTCGATAGCCCTGAATTAGATGACTGTAGCTTTCAAGTTTTCATACCTTATATGTATATATATCTATATCTATCTCTCTATCTGTATATCTATCTATCTATCTAGATAGATAGATATATTCAAGCTTAGTGTAATCCAAAAACCTCTTCTTCCTAGGGTTTTACTGCACAGACATAAGAATGAATATTGGGGCTCAAGAAGTTTATATGTTTCTGGTGTAATCCTTCCAAGCTCTCTCAAGTAGTATCTGTTTATTTCCCCCTGATTCTAGTATGACTGGAACTAGGTATGCAATAATTATCATCCTTGAATAATATAGTAACTTCTATTTGATTCTCCCTCTTTCCTTAAGAATCCCAAATTTTGAATTTCATAACCCTAAATTATATCCTCCAGTGTCCTTTCTTGTTGCAGTGAACCACAAATGCTTGGGTCATTTCCTGAGTATTTTACTTGTTAATTTTTATTTTGTTTTGAGATATAATTGACATATAGCATTACATTAGCTTCAGGTGTATCACATAACAATACAATATTTGTATACGTTGCAGAGTGTTCTTGAGTAGTTTAGTTTGATATTCTTGTCATGGTATTTCTTGTTTCCAAAAGACTTGGATGATATATGGATTTTAACTTCCATTACTTTTTTTTTAAAGTAATCTTGATGTCTGCTGATAGCCACTTTCTCCCATGCTCATATCCTAGGTATTGTCATTACCAAAAACTGCTTCTCCACCGTAATCTCAACTGAAAAATCACATCTCACTCTCAGACAAACACCCTTAATTCCCACCTCACCTCGTCCAATACTGCTACTTCCTCAATTATTCAACACTCAATGTGACACTGAAAACTATTGATCCTACACCTTTTATTTATTTATTTACTTATTCATTCATTCATTCATTTAATTTTATTTACTATCCATTATACTTTCTGTGTCCATCACTTCTTTATTTAGTAAGGTGAAATTCTATGGTTCTTTATTATAATCAACTCTTTATTTTCACCCTTAACTCTATTTTCCCTGGTAATTAGTCATACTTAGCTTACATAATTAGTTAAAGTAAGGAGTAATCAAGAAATTCACAGACATTTTGTGTGTAGGTTGAATAAACATCAAAATATAGAAAAACGGCTTTCTATCTATTAACCTATCTGTATTTAATAAAAAAAATTTTGTCCATTCAGTGTCCGAAACATGATGAAGTGTAAACAATACAAGAGGCAATCCTATTCAAGGCTTGCATTTGGTTCGTATGTGAGTGTGGGTCACAGGACTATTTACATAGTTATTCTTTTAAAAGACCTATTTGCAAAATTATTCTTATAAAAATGTAAAATACGAACATTTATAATCTAGTCAGTGTATGTGAGAAATGACTTTCTGAAAGCTGATATTTTGTGTAAAAATTATAAACATAGAATGTCATCAATATTTAAGAAATAAGCAGATAATGAGGAATATTTAAATAGGCTAAGAAAAATTTCATTAGAGAAAGAGGAGAAAAACAATTGACAAAGAATGGAAAAGAGAGAACAAAACAGGGAACAGATTTAAGAATGAGAGATTTTCAACAGAGATGAAATGATGCAAATAGGTAGAGAAGAAAGAAAACCTACAAAGTTTACGTTTGCATAAGAGATCACTGATGACTTTTGCTAGAGAATTTTCTGTAGAAAGCAAATGTTGGAAGCAAAATTGCACTGAGTGGAAAAAAAAAAAAAAAACTAAATGGAAAGAAGTGAGAACTTTAAACACAGATTATTTTAACAATGTTTGGTTATGGTGAGGAGAAAGATCATATTTATGGTCAGGTAGAGATAGATGAAAGATATTTTGTGAGCAAGGAGGGGTGTTGGTCAATATCACTAAGTGGGAGACTCTGAAGGACAAGAGACTACAGTGTTAATGTTTTTTATGCTTTATTCAATTCCCTGAAAACCACATGATGATGCTTAATTATTTAATGTTGCTAGGGATTGCACTGTTAGATAAGAAATATTTGTTTATCCACAGAAAATCCTCCTAGTGTCCCAGGTTCTTCCACATTGCCGGTATTAGGGTTTTAATCTTCTCCTGAGAAGACACGTGGCTGATAGGCTGTCACAGTACACAGTATTTCTAAATCTTGCCACCATAAGACCCTTACCATACTATCCCAAGAGATAATTTATATAAGTCATCTAAAGAGAAAAGAAGAAGAAACTCATAATTGCTGCAAAAGTTTTATGCCTTATTCTCAGGGAAGGGGAGGAATACACATACTTGGTTATCCATTACGGCTTAGCTGGCTGAAAAGTAAAGCTGACCATTTGTGTCCCAAAAGAGGAAATCTCCAAATAAATGTCATAAGGTCAATCATCTAGATTATAAAAAAAGAGTATTTGAGCATTTTCTCACTTTAGAAGGAATTAATAATCACATTCATATAACATAGTGTTTTTTTTAAATTTTTTTAACGTTTATTTATTTTTGAGACAGAGATAGAGCATGAACGGGGGAAGGTCAGAGAGAGGGAGACACAGAATCTGAAGCAGGCTCCAGGCTCTGAGCTGTCAGCACAGAGCCCGACACGGGGCTCGAACTCACAAACCGTGAGATCATGACCTGAGCCGAAGTCGACCGCTTAACCGACTGAGACACCCAGGCGCCTGTAACATAGCAGTGTTCTTAAGGCATGTATTTTAAAATGTATTTTTGGCTCCTTCCTCACTCTGGGTGGTATGATAGAGTATTTTCACTTTTGAAATTAAAAAAAAAACAGTTTAAGTAATGTCTTAGTATTATTTAATATCATATTTAGTAAAAATTAAGGAGTCCTATAAAATATAACCCAATATATGCTAAAAACATGTTGAACCAATATTTGTTTTTTTGTTATGGATGTCCATGTCATGCTTTATGTAATACCAAATTTATTAAATAGGTCCTATAAAATAGAAAGAAATTATCCTGATATTTTCACAAAGTTTCTAAAAGTAACATCCAATATTCTGATGTGAACAAAAATAATGTGAGCAGTCTTCAAACTGAATTAACATCATAACTTTTCAGAAAAATCTTCAGTTGATTCCTGCTTTCTTCTTTGAATCTGTTGATCTACAGACATAAAAATGATAAATGGTGTCACTTTTTATTAGTAGTTTTGAGCCAAAATCTTTATTCATTCATTTTATTGAGCACCTATTATGTAACTACTCTTCAGATTGTGTTTAGAGAGAGTAAGTGGAGACAGAAGGAGGTACTGAAGTCAGAAGGAAATTGGGAACCAGATGCTCTAGCAACTTGTAGATCATGAACAGCACTATGTATTGGCTCTAACTAAATGTTCTGGTTTGCCCTAGAAGGACATGAGGATGGAAGTGATATGATCTGTTGTGTTGTTGTTGTTGTTGTTGTTGTTGTTGTTGTTCTTGTTGTGTGTGTGTGTGTGTGTGTGTGTGTGTGTGTGTTTAAGTACTCTGTTTTCTGAAGAAATGAAAGTAGAAGGATGAAATATGTATTAGTCTCTATGGGTACATAAAAAGTTACCGCAATGTGGGTGGCTTAAAATCAACAGAAATTTATTCTTTCACAGTTCAGGAGTCTAGAGGTCCAAAGTCAAGGTATCAGGAGGTTGACTTCTTCTGGAGGCTCTGATAAAGGAACAGTTCCCATGCTTCTCTCTTATCTTCTCAGGCTACCTGCAATCTTTGACTTTTTTTGGCTTGTAGACCCTTCACTGCAATCTCTGCCTCCATCTTTATCTTGCCTTCTTCACTTTGTGTTTCTCTGTGTCCTCTCCTCTTTTCATAAGGATATCCATCATTGGATTCCTACATCTAGGGATATTTAATCTCAAGATATTTATAGCTAATTTTAAATGGAAAGAACCTATTTCCAAATAAAGTCTCATTATAAGATTTCAGAAGAACATATATTGGGAGCACAGTTCAACCCAGTACAGGTGGTAGAAAATGAGAAGACTAGGTAAGAAGTAATTTAAACAATCCAAGTGTAAATTATGATTGGCCTATAATGTTGAATATGGGATGGCAAGACTTGATTGTATTTAGAGTCAACATGCTGAGGTAGGGGGAAAAATCAAGAGTGGAAGCAATTTGAAATCTTTCTAGTGGGTAAATGGTAATAAATCCTATATTGTCAGATGGAAAAACTAAGAGAGAGGTAGGTTTTCAGGGAAGAGGATTAACATTTCTACTTTGGACATATTAAATGTATGGTATGTATTAGACATCCAATTTGAAATATTAAGTTGAAAATTGAGTACTAGAAAAGCTGCCGTTACATTGGTTAATAGAACAAAACTTTACAAAAAAAAAATCCAGCAATTTATTCCTTTAATTCATAGAATTATGATTAAAGACATTTGTTTTTACTTTCTCTATGGTTGCCAAATAAGTATGCCATGACATTGTCCTATTCAGAGCCTACTAGAAGTATAGTCATCTTCATTGCCATATAACACATTTTCCTTATGTTATATGTCAAGACCAAGGAAGACCGATATCTTCTGCAGGTAAATGTTAAGCCACTTGTTTATCAACGGGGTGAACTAGAAATAATCAAAACCAGGCACTCATCTCATCTGCTCTGTATTCCTGCCACACCATATTCCAAGAGTATGGCTTAGACTCTCAGAAGGATCCTTTTTGTCATATTAAAATGGGGACAATAATAATGCTTCTCAGATCACCAGCAAATAGTAGTAATATAAGATCACCAGCACATAGCAGGTGATTATGAATGTTTGTTTTTGTCATGTATTCCATGTGTTAAATAATTTCATGGGCCTTCCCTACATTATACATATACAGTATACATTTGAAATAAAGTTAAATAAAATGTTCATTTGGTAAAAAAAAAAAAGACGAAAGCCACATATCAAGGAACAATTTATCATGATATAATGAAGACCAAATTATAATAGTCTTTAGGTCTAAGTACTTAATATAGGAGAAGCTAAACTTTTTTCATTTGGGTTAATAGTGTTGTTTGTATGGAGACAGAGAAATGGTGTATTTTAAATGTTTAGCTTGTTATTCTGTGTTATATTACTAATGCTGTGGTTGGCCAATTAAACATTTTTCTTTCATAGTTTCCTTGAATAATTAAAAAGTGAGACACTGAAGAAACACAAGCATTTTATTAAAACACATCCGAATGGCATCCTCCCATTCTGTTGCCAAACGAACAATATCTTTACATCTCTACTACATTTCAGAGTTCATCATATTCAGGAAGCTATCTGCAATTATACTCACCCACAATACCACTCACTAGACACATACATTTCCAATTTTATTTAATAAACTAGCATAACAATATGTCTTGTCATAAAAGAAGCTAAAAGTTAATAAAGAAAAAATGAAAAGAACTAAATAAGTTAAAAAAAGATCAAAAAAGGTGCTATAGAGAAGACAAATTTTCCCTTTGATTGGTCCAACAGAAATGGAAGGGAAGCAGGTCCAAGAGGATTAGGGAACTAACATTTATTGAGCAACCACTACATTCCAAGCATTTTATAGAGGGTATTTCATTTTAGCATTGCCACTTAGCAATGAGGTATCATTTTCCACCCTCCCCCTTTTAAGGATGTCAAACCTAAGTGTTAGTGAGATTAAGTAGATCAAGGTGTTAAGTTTTAAACAGTGGAACTTTGAGTCAAACCCAAGACTATCTGACCTTGGTGAATCTAAAGTATAATCTATTCTACTATGATGAAAAGTGGTTATAAGATAAATAACGTGCCACTAATATAGGTCTTACAGATAGTCCTACTCCCTGACTCTTTCTGCTTTATTGTGGGGGGAAAACATGAATAAGTGGTCAGGAATAAATAGATCTTAGCAACACATTACTTAGAACAAATTATTGATCAGCTTTTAATGGATCTAATGTTCATTCTTATCCCCCCCACATACACACAGGAAATTTTGCATCACTCAGAAAACCATTCCTCTAAACTTCACCATTTTGTAATTATTTTTTCTCTTATTTGTCTTAGGTTATGAGATAAGATTTATGGCCTTATTATAAGTTTATATCACTTCAATCTTAGAGATAAATGAAGTATATTAATATATTAGAGATTACATCATAAATGTTTGACCATGTGATTATACTAACAGGTTTTCAGGAAAGCACTTTATACTAATTTTGTATCTTCATGCTTTTCAGGCAATATTGTATACAACAAATATCACAATAATTTCTATGAGTACAGGTTTTTTATTTTAAAGTAAGCTTCATCCCCCTGATACAAGAAGGCTAACTAAGAAATGCCAAGCCTGCAGTCAATAGACGAATACTGAGAGAAGGATGGTCCAAGGAACATTATTGAAGTAGGTCTTTCCTTATGGAACCTAAATCAGAATCACTAACAGAGCTGAATCCCACCTGAGAGCTTACGGAGGCTCTGCTAAGAATCCGAAATATCAAATTCTATTTTTGTCTTTTTCTTTTTCTTTTTTTTTCCTTTTGTTTTGGCTAAGGAGAAGTGGGAAAATGCAAGTTCCATTTGCTTAAGAAATATTTTCATAGAAAGTTTGTAAATTATCACAAAATCATTTGATTGAGATCAAATTCTTATTTTAAAAAAAATAGCTAAAAAATAATTTTGGGATCATAAGATGTTCTGAGACTTCCTTGTTGACTTATAGAAAAGCATTTTTCACTTATCCTACCCTCACAGGAAATTGATACTATTTATTTTATAGTATTCTGTGTAAAGGAGTCAGTCACATCATGTTATTCTCGAATACAGATACTGGACTTTCATTTGTAATAATAGAATAGCAATATAATTTATAAAATGTGTATATTTATAAAATATAATTTATAAAATGTATTTTATATTATAAAATATAATTTATAAAATAAAGAGTACCAAACTGTCTTCTGCTTAACAATATTGAAAATAAAAACTAATTTAAACTGTACTAATCATTACATATTAAATATTACTATTTGAAAAAGGATAAAATGAAAATAAGACTAAAATCTGTCAAAATACAAATGATGTTCAGAAAAAAAATTTTTTTTTCTAATAGATTCTGTGTTATAGCTCACTTACTTTCATCCCAACTTCCTCAAAGAATGACTTTCTGACTGCGTAGGCTGAAAAGCTAAAAACTGCATTCTCCCAACTCTATAGCAGTTTATGTTTCAAATGTGACTTTCAAGAAAGAGACTTGTGCCCAAAACAAGTTAAGTGAGGAGTGAGATCTTGGATATGAATAAGGACTTTCTGGTACATATGTTACAGAGGCAAGGGAGCTCTTATAGATTAGCCTCTTGGTTTCGTGACTTCCTGAGATGCCAACAGTGGCCAGATTTAAGTAGAGACAGTGTGATCTCTGCTAGTTTAGAGTCTGGTCCTCTAACCATTTGAACAATTTCCCAAGGTTCCTCACGTAGTATGTTTTAGATTATATAGGTCACATATGAATACTTGCTCCTAAGAATTGAGAGTGCCAAAGCATTTTCACATCAAGGAGTCACTTTATGGACTGGTAAATGTACTTGTTCATGTTAAATTTACTAAGATAATTTTATATACTATAGCACTTAAATTTAATTTCCTGTGACTTAATCATTATCTATTTCTTGGACATCCCTCTCTTTCTTACTAATGCATATATTCATCGTATTCTTTTAAAACTGCTTGGTAAATCATAGTATATTAAGAAACAGTATATTCAACCGGACTCACTTTTGATGTGTAAATACATTTTTTGGAATATATCTCCAGCACTAGAGTTGCTACGCCAAAATACGGGCATTTCAAAATGTGAAAGATTCTGCAAAATGACCTAGAAAAATAATGTAATAATAAATATCATTCCCAACAACATATGAATGCACACATTTTACCACACCCAACTTGCTGTTTTGGTAATATGTTGAAAATGACAGAGCCAGGACTAAGACACAGGTACTCAACCAATCCAGGTTCTCCTTAAGTTTAACCACCAGTTACCCAGAGTGATTGCATGAGGACCTTCTTATCTTGCTTACATTTATTTTCTCTGAATTTGGAATTTCTGTTGGATTTTTATTAGGTAGTTTTATTTCTTAATCTCCATAAGGATTTTAAACCATATGATTCTGTTCTTAATTCTTCACCAATACAATCTTGTCTCTTATTCATCTTATAGGGCGCCCAATACATCTTGGTCTACTGATATAATCATTCTATTTCCAACCCCCTGATCTAATATTGATTTATTCCTTCAGAAATTTTCTACTGTTTCAATGGGAGTTTCACTAAGAAGAACATTAGACTCATGTGATCGTAATCCAAGTTTCTGCTGTCTTATGTTTTCCACTACTTTATTTTGAGCACAGCTTTTTATCATTGTGATATATAGTGCAAGATATATTTTATAATGATAAATACTATATTTAAACTTTTGGTATTTGTAGCATTACATTTCATGTGGTCTGACACATTTATTTCTGATGATTTTTTGTTTTGATTTGCTACTATTACATTGATTGCTTATTTTCAGACACTTCAAACATTTTTCGCATAGAATGTATGACCTTTTATAAAAACAGAATTTGGGATTAGTGTTATATTTAAAGTTACTCAGTTAATGTTCTTTGTCCTTAAAAAGATAATCTATGTTTGTTATATTCATACTTTAATTTTCAACCATGCTAAAATATATGTTTTATTGCTGAAATTAAGAATTAATACTTATATTTCACATCTTATACAGGAAATCATATATACTGTCCACACTATGGCTGTTGTTTATTTGAAAGATTTCTAAATACATACAACTCCCCCAGTGGGTGAGGAATATATGTTGTAATACTAGGGTGGCAGGAAGGATGCTCATGAAAATCCAAGAGAGGATTGACACTGGAAATAAAACATTATGATGTTATGACACTAGAAATAAAACACTACTGTTATATATTTGGGTACAAACCAACAACAAGCTTAATTATCATTTTTTTTAGATTAACTCATTTAATTCTTCCAATAGCCCAGGAGGATGAAAGTGTTCAATTTCCATTTAAGAAATAAAGAATGGAGAGACTGGGTGGGTAGTCAAGGGCAGACAAGAAGCTGGAAGAGCCAGGGGGTACCTGGGTGGCTTAGTGGGTTAAACATCAGACTCGACCTCAGCTCATGTCATGATCTCAGGGTTCCTGAGTTTGAGACCTGCACTGGGCTCTGCACTGTCAGTGCAGTCTCTGCTTTGGATTCTCTCTCCCTCTCTCTCTTCCCTTTCCCCCACTTGTGCGTGCTCTCTCTCTCTCTTTCTCTCCCTCTCAAAATCTAAATAAAAAAAAATAAAAAAAATAAAAAAGAAGTCGGAAGAGCCAGAATTCAACCCAGTGCCCATGTGGGACACCAATAGACTATTCTGCCTCTCAGTAAGTGACAGTATATGATCTAGGAAATGGTGTTTTTCCTCTGAAGTAATATGGTGAATTTCTGTCATGAAAGCTTATGCCTAGTGTCTGAGCTTCTCAGAAGCTGTAATTACTAATGTCTGTGTTCTTATTATGTTTTATGGCTAAGACAGTTAAATATCTGACATCTACATGGGTGAATATATAGTAAATATATATTCACTTCATATTTCAAAAGTTTTGCTAAGCTCTTTGACTTTTATCATATTTCAAACTTTTGCTACTTTTTAACATATATTGAAATGTTCCTTTTTTAGTGAATTATGAGCCTTAAGTCATTTGTTATTATACCATTAATCTAGTATGTGTTGTTTTGTTGATGTGAAAAATCTTTAACCTAATAATGTATTAGGTAAAATTTATTTTCTCGGGTATAGTGTTCTTTTTATTTCTCTCTACATTAACTTAATATTTCATTATACTCAGACTTTGTGTTGTAAATGGAACAATACTTATTGTGATTTTGGTAATCTTAAACAACCTATAAGCCAAAATGATTATGGTATAAATTAGAATTGAAATGAGAGGCTAGGCTGATTTGTGCATAAAAACACTAGTGATATACAATTACTCAACTCACAACAGGTATGTTTGGTCTTTCTATATATTCATTTATCATTGAGAATCATCTATATCAACACAACACATCAGATTTTCAGTATTCAAGTAATTTATGATGCTTAGGATTACATGCATTGGCAGACTATTTTTACAAGTTTAAACAGATGGTTTTATATCAGATATTTTTATGAAGACAGAGAATAAATAGAAATAGAACTAAGTTCTTTATGGCCAAATTGTCTTTCACTGTATGAATTTCTGCAGACCCAAGCATATTGAGTGTATTTTCTCTCTGAAGTTCTATTTCATAACTTATAAATGTGTATATGTTAGTTTCAAAGACTGGAATTTCATTGCACATTTTAAAAAGTTGATTTTTTTATGATAACCTATTTGTTAACATATTTTGCATAAATTTTCAGGATAATTACTCTGTTAAAGATAGGTTGCAAGAATTTCCCTTGAGGGGGCAAGAATCTCTATGCAAGGCATACTTTCTATGACTGAATTGTAGGTTGTGCTAGGAAAATGAGTATTCTCAACCTTGTGCCTTGAGTACTATACAGATCCAGATGTAGCCTATAGACAGATTAGACTAGTGACATACTATCATCAGATGAGAAAATTTAAGGAGGAATATAAAATTATGACACTTCATATAACTAAACCAGGAAAATTAAGATCATACTATAGTTAAAACATAACTTTACAAAGGGATAATCTTACTCCTCTCTGAAATATAAGAATAAGCTAGAAGATATTAAATTATTTTCTAGTTTTAATATCCCATGATTCCTAAGAAATGAATACATTTACAGAAAACTTGTTTGCTTGTTGGGAAGCATTCACCCTGCCTTATAAAAAAGTTTCACTAAATTATTTAAAGTAAATTCTTGCATAATATTTCCCCCAAAAAACTTAGAAATATTGGTCTCATGTAAACATAATTGAGGCATAATGATAAAAATCTTCATTCATAAACAGGGAAAGTTTGAAATAAAATACGCACCTCAAGGCTTTTATACAATGTCTACGTGAAAATAAGAATAACATAAATAACTTACTGTATGTAAATATTTTATATTTATATCATCTATTAAGTATTATAAGCTCAGCAGTCAGATAAGAAAAATGTAAAGACACCACACACAAACATGAGAGAACATTTATGCAGGCTTTATGTATAACTTCAATTTCTATTAATATGCAGTCAGAGGGAAATGTTTATGAGTGTGCTTGTTTTTGTATGTTTTTTTTCCTCTAACAGGTACAGTATATCTTGAATTATAATAGTTGTTTCCATAAATTCAAAACTTATCAAACAACTAGTGAAGAGAAAAAAAAATAAGTTGATTTGGTCATCTTAGATAGCCCTGGGGGAAGAGTGGACTAGTATGCTATCTTAGGATATGTGGTGATAGGAAAGATTGGTTTTGTGTTAAAAGCATCATGATGTTTACAGGAGGATCTCAGAAGATGCCTGACTGTGTGTATGATTCTAATTTGACAACAAAGATTTTATTAAATCATCTAGCATCTTTTATGTTCCTAAAATTAATTTTGTCCTGTTTAGCAGCATATGTTCAGATGTTTTCAATTGGTGAAGACTTTTAAGAATTTAGATTTAATGTATAAATTAAATACATAGTTCACAGTCTCTTTTCCTTTTAAAAAATCTTTTTAAAAAATTATTTACATATACCTGCATAAAACATGGAATAATACAAACCTATAGAACAATTCAAACAATATAGCTGCAAAACACTTAGTAAGTAAGCATTTACATTCATGAAGCCTCAGGTCATGTACTATCCCAAGTTCATATGAACACTGCCTTCTACATGTTTTTCCAGAAATGCCTCACATTTGATTGCAATTTGTTTACAAATAAACACTAAATATATGTGGATTTTCATAATTGTTTATTTGAGAAGAAAGAGGAAAAATATGGATAGTTTAGAAATAGTCACAATTTGAATGTGCCCATGTATGAGCATTTATTGGCGCTGGAACACGTGACATTTAAATATGCTCATTATCCAAATGCGATATATTCTGAAAAAAATAAACATGATGGTAAACAAAATGATATTTCATTTCTGGATATGGAGCACTATTTAGTTTTAAAAACTTCTGATGCCTAGGAATATATATTAATTTTGTATAAAATGTTGATTAAGGGAATAATGTATGCAAACAACTGCATGTTTAGAACATCTCACTTTACCTCAGGTAAGAACTGTCTTTATGAAAGCTGACAAAATGTACAAGTTGATGAGTATGAATGCCAAATGTGGATTGTAGAGTTCACTCTGGGAAGGTAGGCTGAAAATGAACTATTAAATAATCAAAACCATTGAGATGCAAACTAAGCAGAAAACAATACAGGCTTACACTCTGTACTGAAATTTGGAAGAGTTGAGAATTGCAGTATATAGTAACTGATAAATTATGTAGCTTCTGCCATTCTTTGTCTCTCTCCTATATTGAAAAAAAAAAAAAAAAAAGGTCAGGGGGCACCTGAATGGCTCAGTCGGTTAAGCGTCTGATTTAGGCTCAGGTCATGATTTCAGAGCCTGGAGCCTGCTTCAGTTTCTGTTTCCCTCACTGCCCCTCCCCCACTCATGCTCTGTCTCTCTCTGTCCCTCAAAAATGAATACATATTAAAAAATTAAAGAAAAAATAAAAAAATTAAAGAAAAAAAGTAATGTTTGTATTATGGTTAGTGTTATAAATGGGGTAATTTGGTTATTATAGGAAGTCAAGGTAGATAAATTAATAAGGCAACTAATAATTTTACCATAAAAATAAAAATATTAAATTAAAAATTTTGTAAAATTTTGATTACTTTCCTGAGGACACCAAGGTACTATATCTAAACCAGAATAATTGAATCATGCAGGTTCAAAACAGTATTAATGATCTTGTAGGATAGACAAGTCAAATTAAAGATTTTATGAAATGGAGGCCTAATATCTTGCTACTCATTTTTGTTAACATCAGTTATCAAAGTATCTGAAATACCTTATGGTTAATACAAAGGGATTTTGGAGATCAACAACTTTTAACATCAAAATTCTTCCCAGAAAATTACATGAGTCTGACATCTCTACTATTAGAGTTGTTAATCCCAAAATGTACACATATTGCATGACATGAATATGTTACAAGGAATAAAAACATCTTATGAAGATACTATGTGACATAAACATTTGTAATGTAAGAGAGTTCCATGCCATTGATTTTTTCTAATCAAACCATGCAAAGAACTCTGAGAAGTAGGCCACTATCTAAGCACAAGGAGAATTGTATATAGTAGAACTTTAACTAGCACAGCATTTCATTCAAGAATACTGCTTCAAGACTTCATTTAAAATTATCAGGGGCACATTATCTGGGTACACAAGAAGAAGCAATTATTGGTTTAATTAGCCGGCATTCACCACATCGCCCTTTTTCTCTTTGTTCAATTGCCAGGCAATTTTCTACAATCATTAAGCAAGGGAACTATAATTCCTCAATGACCTAATCTACAGCTCCTTTCTTATCACATTGGAATATTTTAAAGTTATTTATGACTGTCCTCAATAAGAACTAAGTCCATTGGGCAGAAAACACTTCAGGCTTAAAATTTCAATAGTCATAGCCATATGCTAAATCTTAATTATATTTAATATTCTATTATGTTTTATTTTGTATAGATATTTGCCATGAAATTAGGCTTAAGAATATTTGATTGAAAGGGATTGTATAAGATCTCTCTTACAATTTGTGAAGATTCTGAAAGTAATTCGTGTATCTTTTTCAAGTATACAAGTGTAAGAGTGAAAATGTGGAACTTAATTTTTACAAGTGAAGAAACTTTGACCTACAACTTAGACTTATTCTAAGATGTTTTTACAAACTCTTCGGGATAGGCAAGTGAAAGTATTTGCCACAACTGTTGACTACCAATTTGGGTAAATTCTTGAAATTTGAATCTCAGTGAGAACTTCCTGGTCTGGCTTTGGAAAACAAAAGTTAGAAAGCATAAAAATGTTTCCTCTGTAAGGCCATAGTTAATACAGGTGTCAGTGGTGCAAGGGCACCTAGCAAATGATTTAGAAGCAGTAAAAATGACTGTTTTATATTAGATAATTCATAAAGCAGGGATTAGGCCATCAACTGTTATGCAGGCAATTCCCTGGGTGATAAGGGGTCTGATCCATCTAGCCAACGCCGTAATTCTTACCTCTTTATGACTCATGGGCCATGAATATTTTTTACAATATCTCCAACACATAGAGACAATGCTCGAACTACTATCTGAAATCCCATAGTGACCTAAGAGTGCAGATCTTGCTACATCCATCGGCTTTCAATGGCCATTAAAGCGCTTGTCTCTTCTTGGTCCTACTCAGTCCTCACTCTCCACTCTTCAATCACAAGTCTTGGAAACTGCAATTCTGATCCTGCGAATCATCCTGGAAGTTCGGATCATAGCCTACCTTGCTTTTATGATGGTTTAGATTTCTATCATATTTATAGCACTAATTAGCAAAATGTTTATATCTGCATTTTTTGACCTTTAAACAAAAACAGAAAAATGGATCAGGAAAGGTGAGAAAAGTATAAAAATAAATATACTTCCCCAAAGAAACAGCCAGGTTTCTGTTACAATAAATTATATGGTACCCAAGTATAAGAGTTGATGAATACCATTTAGTAGCACTATTGTTAACAGTCTCTTTCAAGTCATTGGCACTTAGATATCTAACTGGTGTGTAATTTTTTTTTAATTACTGAGTAATACACAGATCATTTCTGTGGTAAAGAGGTTTAAACAATCTAGAAATATATCAAGACAAACCTGAAAGTCCCTTTTGCAGTGACTTCTCTTCCAGTCTCCTCATATCCCTAAGATATAACTACTATGAACTTTGAGAGCTGTGCATTTCTGCAACCCTGTTTCAATGTGTTTATTACAGACCAAAGGAAAAAAAGAAAGAAAGAAAGAAAGAGATGTCAAGGTTTATATAAAAGGGACTATACATATTTATCTGTGATATCTTTTAGTATTTGTTTTGGAGATCTTTCTAAATCTGTCTAACCAGCTGTTTTGAATTATAAAATAGTATGCTATCGATTAGACTTCATATCTATAGCCTAGATGTAATGTGATTTATTCTAACTCTCCCCTATAAGAAACTTTTAAGTTGTTTTCACTGCTGCACTGAGTATAATACACCTAATTTTTGGACAGAAACATAACAAATTATAGAATCTTAGTACTTAGAAATGGCCTTGGGGTGCCTGGGTGGCTCAGTTGGTTAAGTGACCAACTTCAACTCAGTTCATTTCTCACGGTCCATGAGTTTGAGCCCTGCATCTGGCTCTGGGCTGACAGCTCAGAGCCTGGAGCCTGCTTCAGATTCTGTGTCTCCCTCTCTCTCTGCCCCTCCCTACTCATGCTCTCTCTCTATCTCTCAAAAATGAATAAGCGTTAAAAAAAAAATTAGAAATGCCCTCAAAGTTGCTCAGCATTATGTATATATTTAACAATATTTTCCCTTTAAGTCTTGATAGACTATAGTCTTTATTTTAAAATTTATTTTTAAAATTGTTAACATTAATTACAATTATTCAGTTTTTAAAAAACTTAAAAAATGTGCCTTTTCTGTTTGTTGAGTACTATATAATTTATATGGTGAGGCTTGTTAATTGTGAACACACAACATATATTTCAAATTATTCACCTATTGTATATTCTTATTCTCTTTAACTCTGTAAGATATATTTGACGTAACTTAAAAAACACCACAACAATTTTTATGTATTATTTTGTACTTGCATTGTAAACAACCATATACTTTACAAAACTTTTTATCATATATATCATTTTGCCATTTTTACTCTTAGTTGTGGCACCTGAAAACAGCATACAGTACTTTTTTTTTTAATCTTTAAGAGTTTTGATTACTAATGACTTTATTTATTTA
Source organism: Panthera onca (assembly GCF_046562875.1). Classification (NCBI taxonomy): domain Eukaryota; kingdom Metazoa; phylum Chordata; class Mammalia; order Carnivora; family Felidae; genus Panthera; species Panthera onca. The sequence continues at coordinate 114,866,817 of NC_138342.1, forward strand.
CTTATTTATTTATTTATTTATTTATTTATTTATTTTTATTCCTACCATGGTGCTTTATATTTTCTATTTGGCAAAATTTTGTGATTTCCTTCTCTATCTCCTCATACATTCATTCTCTGCTTCCTTTCTTTCTTCTTTAATTTCTTCACTTCTTTCAAGATAGAATGGATTTTCTTGTTCCTTGGTTTCCACCCTTATTTTTTAGTAGCTGAACATCTCACTTTTGATCTTCTAGTTGTCATCCTCACACTCTTATTACTCATATTTGGAAAAGCTATATTTATTTTTTTCATTTATTATCATTATTTTTTTAGAGAAAGATGGGGCAGGAGGGGCAGAAAATGAGGAAGAGAGAGAACCCCAAGAGGAGCCCATGCAGGCTCTATCTCAAGACAATGAGACCGTGACCTGGGCGAAAATCAAGAGTCAGATGCTTAAGCGACTGAGCTACCCAGATGCCCTGGAAAAACAAGATTGGCATCTAGTGTAAGTATCAGTGAGGATTAAATACAATCTTTGAAGATACTTACCAATTTTCTTCTACTTTAGAGAGATACAGAGAAAACTGTATATACCTTGTATATACCTTATGTTCTCTATTTAACATTTTAATTGTGCAGATTCCTCTCTGTAATAAAAGCCTAATTGTACCTATATAATGGAATTGTTGTAACAACTGATTGAGATGTTTAGTTGTGCCTGTGTTAATTACCTGAAACATGGCAGATGGTTAGCAAATGACATTTCTCTTATTCCAGTTTCTTTTTTTTTTTTTTTTTTAATCAGTGTGTCTATATTACTATTACAGAGTTATGGATGTCATCATTTTTCCAAAAGAGCGTAAGCTTATAATATTTGCATGCTAAAGCTCAGATATACTCTTCAAAACAAATTGTTTCATATCTCTCTACTATACAAGATGATATGACCATGTAAAAGGAACAGGGTTATGATATACCACTGATATTTAATAAAGATAACATCAAAATTATGATTTTAAAAATATATATTTTTGAAAAGATGATTGTTAATTTGTGTATTAACACACAGTGCACCAATAGATACTTGAAAAATATTACGTATAGTTGTAATTTTATTTTTATTTAATTATTTGAAATTTTGTTTTAGCATGTTCTTTGGTCAGGTTTGTGATGGTAGATATTACCAAATATGGAAGAATATTTGCTATTTCATGCTCTAACACTATGAAGAGTGTTAAAAGTGTAAAAGGAAAAAGTATGAAAAAAATTAACACAGCAAGAAGCATAGTTCATATTCAAGGTGCAGATATCCCTCTTAAATAATCAATGACATTTACAAGAATAGGAAAAAGAGAAGAGAGAGCCAAGTTAGGAGGAGCATGAGATGGAAATAACAGATCTACTCCTAACATCCCGACAATTGGATGTCCTTTACGTGATTTTCATGTCTGGCACGCGAGCCCAGTAGAGCTGGAGATGAGGATACCTTATGGGGCAGTTGTTCAGAGAGATGACGTGTATTGGCATTGAAGAGAGAGATGCTCCCACTGAACAGCATGCAGATGTTCAAACAGAAAATCCCTCAAATGATAAGAGTTGCTTAAAAACAGTGTATTCTAGTCAGCGTGTTAGGATACACATATGGTCCAAATGTAACATCTTAAATCACCTTGGCTTGAGGGAATTTGATATTATTACACACAAATTAGAACATTTCCAAATTATTGTCTTTTTTGAAAGTATTTTAATTAAAATATCCATATTTTAAACAGCATTTTCAATTTTTCACTCATTCACGTTGATAATTTTGTTGCACATTTCCGTATTGCATAGTATTACACACTGCGGATCCCATGTTAAATCCCATCATTATCATGTACTAGATATGTGTAAATTGAAAGCTTTTCTGTGTCTGTTTTTTTTTTTTTTTCCTTTTAAAGAGTTATAATAAGGTCTTAAGGGTTGGAGTGAAAATAAATAATTTGTCCAATAGCACTCCTGGCACATATTTGGTTCTTAAAAAAAAATCAGTTTCCACATTCTCTACTTACAACTAAACCCTAGTCATAACACTATGCACAAATGTGATTAGGCAGTCACGATTCAACTATGTGCAAACTTGAAACTCTTTTATTTTCTTAGTTACATAGGTCTTTCTTGGCATCGAACCAACCTGTGTTTTCCTGATGCAGTCATCTTCTCGTTTGCAAGTTCTGATGTGACCGGTTGGCATGCCCTGCCCATAGCCTTATTCATTGCACACCAGCTTGACCTCCAAATGCCAGCAACAGCGCTTTGCCTCTGAGCTCTCATGCCCCTAGACCCCACCTTAACACCTGTGCAGCAGGCTCTGTGTGCCGTAGGATTAACCCCCCCCCCCCAAACACACACACAGGCACACACACACACACAGAAACAATGGGAGCTGGTGTTTAAAGAGCCCAGCTCTCTCACCTGTCACGTGAGATCATTCTGATGTCTCTGGTCCTCATGGTCTCTAATAACATCCCCAGTGAAACTGGACTCCAGTAGTCCACACTGGCAGCTGGCTTGATACTGTACCCCTCTCATTTCTCCATTCCTCTCTTCTACCTCTCAAATAAAGTACTTGTAGTGAATTTTAGTCTCGGGATCTGCTTCTGGGAAATAACAAATGGATTCTCTCAGTCCAGGCCAGTGACCACAAAGCCTAACCTGGTATTGCAATTCCAGTTGCTGTCGTGTTTCAGTTGCCTGAATAATTCAATATCGAGGCTTTTCTTCAAGGGTATTTAGCTCCCTGTCCAAAGTGTCACCTGTCCTGCTTCTTTTCAGAGGGTGTGACTCTGTCTGGGAGCAGGCACCGAAAGGAAGAGTCGGCTTACATGATTTAGAGCTCGTAAAGACAAATAGGGCAGTGCCAGCCTGTGGTTTCAGGCTGATTTAGAGCCAGTCAGATGGTCTTGACACTGTAGTCTGTGCACAGCATGTCCATGACATATTTGGTGTTCTCCAATGGTGCTCTCATGCAGCTGGTTCTTTATTGCTGAGGACTCCAAAGCGGCAGCTGTGTCTCCTGTTGCCTGTCACCTGCAGCACACCAGCACATGACTGACCCCTTCTCTGTTGGGCGTGCTGCACCCTTTCTTCTGTCCATCATTGACTACCAGGGTTCTTCAAAGAGTCTCAGGAAACGGAGGGGGCCTCTTCTGCTTCTCTGAGTGCCTGTGGTCGCCGTCTGGCCTGGCTATTCCAGTGAATATTTCTTCTCCTGATATTTCTTTTGAAAAAGAAACGAACACTAGTCTTTTATTTTTCCCCTTCTAAATCAAACTCTAAACTCTGAAGGACACATGTATCCTCCCCACTTTCAAAGCCAGTTCCAAGAGGATGATAGGGGTGAGGGACTGAGAAGTACTCACAGACCCAGTTCTTTTCTACAAATGTCTCTTCTCCGCTTCTGAATCTTTGCTCTTTTGCACAGATAAATGTGTGTGGAATGCCATTTATCATTCACTGGTGTACTAGGAACTCAGGCAGTGTGATGTGTAACACCATAGCCAATGTTGTTATTAATTTAGAATGTGAGATGGAGAGCATTCTTATTCTGAGATGTGGAACTGTTCCTTGTAAAGCCCTGTTAGTTTGCAAACCATTTGAAATCATGTTGATGAAATGATACACGTACACACTCACCTACGATATATGCGTATATACATTTACTTATATGAAGTCAGCAACAAATGATTAAAAGTCAGTACATTAGAAGTGCTTTGGTGGCTCAATTGGTTAAGCATACAACTCTTGAGTTTGGTTCAGGTCATGGTCTTACACATGCATGAGATGGAGTATAGCGTGGGGCTCTGTGCTGACAGCATGGAGCCTGCTTGGGATTCTCTTTCTCCCTCTCTCTCTGGCCCTCCTTCACTCATGCATGCGTTCTCTCTCTCTCAAAGTAAATAAATACACTTTTAAAAAGTATATTATCAATGCACACAAAAATATCAATATAATTCATTGATTATGGGAGTGTTTATAGTGAAATCAGGGACAGGAAGCTATTTGTTGCACCCGGATATCTTGTCTCAACAGTGCCTGTCATGCTTTACGAGATCTTGTGACCACCTGTCTCTCCCACCTCACCTTCTGCCATCTCCTACTTGGACAACACTCACTAGCCATACTGTTCTTTCTGTTCTTGAAAAGAGCAAGATTTCTTCTTCCTTTGCACTAGGTATTATTCCCTAGGTATTATTATTCACTGATCTTGAATTTGCTGCTGCAAATACTTGTAATATTCTTCCAAGATGTCTAAATAACTTTTCAACAGCCTTCTCTTCCTCATCCATTAATTCTGCTTAAATATTGAAGTGCAATCAAAATCATCTCACACTGTTTATTTCATAGAACCCATAATAGCCAGATTTTATACAAACATTTGCTTGTTTATTGTATTTATCTTCTCACGAGTTTATAAATTTTACTTGCTGAATTCCTACTGTCTAGTGTTTGAAGTTCAACAAATATTTGATAAATAGTAGGGCATATAAATGAATAAAATTTGAGCAAAAAAGCTTGCTAGAATTAGTTTTTGCTCTTCCTAAGTTTTCATTAGAACTGTGTAGATTATCCTTGTCTTGCTGTATCTGTCACTGTAAGCAGGTACAAAAATATTAGAACTAGAACAGATTTCTTAAAGAAATAATGGAAGTAGCATAAGTTATGCATTTTAAATAAAAATTTAAACAAGAATGTTAACTTTTCACTAGGCCCAGTTTGAAATAAAATAAAAACTTACAATTTAAATTAGTGATAATTAAAGTTGATCATCAAAATCCCAGTATCTGTAATGATCTTGAAATGAGATGGCTGGGAATATACATATCTTTATCTTCCAAAATGCCTAAATAACCACTTCTTATTATATAGAGTTAATAATTTCACTAAATGTATAAATTCAGATAAAATTTAAACCTTGAGAAAAATAAATTGGCTTAATTTTCTGGGTTATTAAAGTAAAACTAATTTGTTAGAATTAAGCCAAAACTAGCTCTAAGCATTTCATGCTACCACTTAGAAAATAACTGCATTTAATGAATGTTACTTGGACAACCTTTTATGTGTGAAGACATTTAGAGTTTGTCTAAATTTACTGGGAATAAAAGTAATTTTTTCCCTATCATTGTCCTCCACATCTGTATAGTTTTCAAGGTGGTAGATAAAAACTCACAATTGCTGTGGTATTTATTCCTTTTTGTCATGTATCAGGAGGAATCATTTATCATACAATGTGAAAGGACAATTAAGTATGTCTCTGGATGTAAAAACCTAAATAAAATGATTTCCCAGAAACTAGGATTCTTTTCATTCATTCATTCAACAGATGCTAATTGGTCACCATGATACTGGCCCTCTACTAGGACCTGGGACACAGTAGTGTCTCCATGAGACAAACATTCTCATTGAGCTAACAATTTAGAGGGGAGATCAAACAAATATGTACCATTAGATAATGATAAATGATAGGGAGAAATTATAAAACAAGGAAGCGATATCTGTCTTGTTGGGGAGATGAAATTGTAGATAGGATAATTCAGCAGATGCAGAACATAAAATGATCAAAACTTCAGATTGCACTGATCTGGGTTGCAATTGAAAATTCTAAGTTATTGAGGAGCCAAGATGGCAGAAGAGCATGGAAGCTTTTTGCGTGTCTCGCATCCATGAAATACAGCCAAACACTGAACCATCCTACACACGTAGAAAACTGATTGGAGGGTTAACAAAACAATCTGCACAACCTGAACCACAGAATTCAGCGGTTGCATGGCATGGAGAGTTGAACTTGGGGAGCGAGAAGCTGCAAAAGTAGGGAACCGCTTTTGTGGACAGAGAGAGGACGAAGACTGGGGAGAGGGGGAGAATACAGGAAAAACACCCCTCCCCAAAAGCAGCTGGAGAGAAAGAGGAAAATTGGAAACAGCCACAGGGACTAAACTAAAAAGGGAGAAAGGAGAAAGGAGAGGGCTTAAATTCCATTAAGACTGTAAACAAGGGGAGTACAAAGGCTGCAACTCCACAGCTCAGTACCTGACGGTGCTCTGGTAGGAAGGGCGAATCTCCAGGAACAGAGCGGGGTCCAGGCGGTTCTCGGGCCACACAGAGAAAAGCAGTTCCACTACTGGAAGGACATTTGGTACAGACTGTTGAAGCCACCTAGTCCCAGCAGACTCCAGAAGGTGGCCACATTCGCTGGTGCTGGGGCAAGGTCATTAAGGGTGAAGACTGGTGCCAGATGTGTGTTGTGATTTTCCATAATCCCTGAAATGCTGCTGCTACACTATCTCGCAAACTTTTTCTGGGGCGGGCTGGCACCTGGCCGCAGTCTTGGGGCACTGGCAGCAGCAGGGTCCAGCAAGAGTTCCTGGGTGCAGCTGGCATTTGGCCATTGCTCAATGAGACCCTCCCACAGAGGGGTGGAATGGGTCAAAGCGGCAGTCCTTTAGAAGTAAGGGGCCAGGGAAACTGCTGCATCTGAGACAAAACTTGGGAGAGAGATACTGCCTGGGGCCTGGTCACGAAGAGTGAAAAAGTGGGGAGTGGACAAGAGCTGAAGACAGAGGATGGGTGTGCAATTGCTGATCCGTGAGAACAGACTGGGTAACTGGGTGGCGCCGTTTTCACCGCTCCTAAGTATGCACATATGCACCTATGAGCTCCACAACAATCCAACCCAGTCAGTTAACAGCACCATCTAGTGGAGAGTGGAGCCATTACACTGAGCCCCACCCAACTGGGCCAACCTAGCTCTTCAAGAACACAAGTCTCACTGCCGGCTTAGTTTATGGACTATAAAGTGCTACATAGACTGACTTCTAGGGGAAAATGAAGCAATTTGAGTCCTACTTCAATCTGTTAGCAGGTTCATCTATTCAATTTTCTTTTTTGTTTTCTTTTTTTCTTTTACAATTCTTTTTTTTTTCTTGAATACAAAAAGAGAAAACATTCATTTTTATTTTCAATTTTTATTAAAAATATCATTCTTTAATTTTTGTTACTATATTTTTAAATTTTCTGTAATTTTTTTTCAAATTCTACTTTAATTACATCATTTTATTTTAGTCTACTTCAGTGTATTCACCTTTTCAAATTTTCAAAAAATTTCCTTTTCTTTTTCTTTTTCTTTTTTTCTCTTCTTTGTTTCTTTTCTTTTTCTTGAATGCAGAAAGAGAAAAACTTCATTTTCACTTTCAATGTCTATTAAAAATATTCCTATTTAATTTTCATTACTATATTTTTTGCTTTTATGTAAATTTTTTTCAAATTCTATTTTATTTCCATCATTTTATTTTAGTCTACTACAGTGTATTCACTTTTTTGAATTTCAAACGACTTTTTTTCTTATGTTTCTTTTTTTATCTTTTTTCTCTTTTTCATTTCTTTTCTTTTTTCTTAGATACAGAAAATGAAAAAATCATATTTATTTTTAATTTTTATTAAAAATATTTTTCTTTCATTTTTTAACAATATTCTTTACTTTTGTGTATAATTTTCAAATTCTATTTTACTTCCATCATCTAATTTTACTCTACTTCAGTTTATTCATTTTTTCAAATTCTCAAATGATTTCCTTTTTTTTTCTTCTCCCTCCCTCTTATTTTTAACTCCAATATGTCAAACCACTTTCAACACCCAGACCAAGACACACCTAGGATCTAGCATCATCTATTCGATTTGTGTGTTTGTGTGTGTGTGTGTGTTTAATTTTTAATTTTAATATTTTTTAATTTTAATTTTTTTATTTTAATTTTTCTGCCTCATTAATTCCTTTTCTCCCTTCAAAATGACAAAACAAACGTATTCACCCCAAAAGAAAGAGCACGAAGAAACGACAGCCAGGGATTTAACCAACACAGATACAAGCAAGATGTCTGAACCAGAATTTAGAATCACGATAATAAGAACACTAGTTGGAGTCAAAAACAGATTAGAATCCCTTTCTACAGAGATAAAAGAAGTAAAAAATGGAATGAAATTAAAAATGCTATAACTGAGCTGCAATCACGGATGGATGCAGCGGTGGCAAGGATGGATGAGGCAGAACAGAGAATCAGCAGTATAGAGGACAAACTTATAGAGAATAACAAAGCAGAAAAAAAGAGGGAGATTAAGGCAAAAGAGCACGATATAAGAATTAGAGAAATCAGTGACACATTAAAAAGGAACATCAGAATCATAGGGGTCCCAGAGGAGGAAGAGAGAGAAATAGGGATAGAAAGGTTATGTGAGCAAATCATAGCAGAAAACTTTCCTAACCTGGGGAAAGACACAGACATCTAAATCCAGGAAGCACAGAGGACTCCCATTAGATTCAACAAAAACCGACCACCAACAAGGCATATCATAGTTAAATTCACAAAATACTCAGGCAAGGAGAGAATCCTGGAAGCAGCAAGGGAAAAAAAGTCCCTAACCTACAAGGGAAAACAGATCAGTTTTGCAACAGACCTATCCACCGAAACGCGGCAGGCCAGAAAGGAGTGGCAGGATATATTCAGTGTGCTGAATCAGAAAAATATGCAGCGAAGAATTCTTTATCCAGCAAGGCTGTCATTCAAAAGAGAAGGAGAGATAAAAAGTTTCCCAGACAAACAAAAATTAAAGGAGCTTGTGGTCACTAAACCAGACCTGCAAGAAATTATAAGGGGGACTCTCTGAGGGGAGAGAAAAAAAAAAACATTTATATATACACACACACATATACACATATATACGTATATATACATATATATGTGTATATGTGTGTGTGTATATCTATCTATCTATCTATCTATCTATGTATATATATATATATATATATATATGTGTGTGTGTGTGTGTGTGTGTATTTATATATACCAAAAGCAACAAAAGATTAGAAAGGACCAGAGAACACCACCAGAAACTCCAACTACAAGCATCATAATGGCAATAAATACATATCTTTAATACTCATTCTAAATGTCAATGGACTCAATGTTCCAATTAAAAGACATACGGTAACAGAATGGATAAGAAAACAAGATACATCTATAATGCTGTTTACAGGAGACCCACTTTTGACCTAAAGACACCTGTAGATTGAAAATAAGGGGATGGAGAACCGTCTATCATGCTTATCTTCAACAAAAGAAAGCTGGAGTAGCCATACTTATATTAGACAATCTAGACTTTAAAATAAAAACTGTATCAAGAGATGCAGAAGTGCATTATATCATAATTAAGGGGTCTATCCACCAAGAAGACCTAACAATTGTAAACATTTATGCGCCAAATGTGGGAGTACCCAAATATATACATCAATTAATCGCAAACATAAAGAAACCAATTGATAGTAATACCATAATAGTAGGAGACTTCAACACTCCACTCACAGCAATGGACAGATCATCTAATCAAAAAATTAACAAGGAAACAATGGCTTTGAATGACACATTGGACCAGATAGACTTAACAGATATATTCAGAACATTTCATCCTAAAGCTCCAGAATACACATTCTTCTCCAGTGCACATGGAACATTCTCCAGAATAGACCATATACTGGGACACAAATCAGCCCTAAGTAAGTACAAAGAGATGGAGATAATACCGTGCATATTTCAGACCAAAATGCTATGAAACTCAAAATCAACCACAAGAAAAAATTTGGAAAGGTAAAAAATACTTGGAGACTGAAGAACATCTTACTAAAGAATAAATGGACTAACCAAGCAGTTAAAGAGGAAATTAAAAAGTATATGGAAGTCAATGAAAATGATAACACCACAACTCAAAACCTCTGGGACACAGCAAAGGCAGTCATAAGAGAAGACTATATAGCAATCCAAGTTTCCCTAAAGAAGGAAGAAAGATCTCAGGTACACAACCCAACCTTATGCCTTAAGGAGCTGGAAAAAGAACACTAAATAAAACCCAAAACCAGAAGAAGACAGGAAATAATAAAGGTTAGAGCAGAAATTAATGCTACCGAAACCAAAAAAAAAAAAACAGTAGAACAGATCAATGAAACCAGAAGCTGGTTCTTTGAAAGAATTAACAAAATTGATAAACCACTAGCCAGTTTGATCAAGAAGAAAAAGCAAAGGACCCAAATATATAAAATCAAGAATGAAAGAGGAGAGATCACAAACAACACACAGAAATAAAAACAATAATAAAAAATATTATGAGCAATTATGTGCCAATAAAATGGGTAATCTGGAAGAAATGGACAAATTCTTAGAAACATATACCACAACCGAAACAGGAAGAAATAGAAAATTTGAACAGACCCATAACCAGTAAGGAAATCAAATTAGTAATTAAAAATCTGCCAAAGAACAAGAGTCCAGAGCCAGATGGCTTTCCAGGGGAATTCTACCAAACATGTAAGGAAGAGTGAACACCTATTCTCTTGAAACTGTTCCAAAAAAATAGAAATAGAAGGAAAACTTCCAAACTTTTTCTATGAAACCAGCATTGCCTTGGTTCCAAAACCAGACAGAGACCCTACTAAAAAGGAGAACTATAGACCGATTTCCCTAATGAACATGGATGCAAAAATCCTCAACAAGATATTAGCCAACTGGCTCCAACAATACATTAAAAAAAGTATTCACCAAGACCAAGTGGGATTTATACCTGGGATGCAGGGCTGGTTCAATATCCTCAAAGCAATTAATGTGATTCATCACATCAATAAAAGAAAGGACAAGAACCATATGATCCTCTCAATAGATGCAGAGGAAGCATTTGACAAAATACAGTACCCTTTCTTGATAAACACCCTGAATAAAGTAGAGATAGAAGAAGCATATCTCAAGATCATAAAAGTCATATATGAACAACCCAATGCTAACATCCTCCTCAATGGGGAAAAACTGACAGCTTTCCCCCTAAGGTCAGGAACAAGAAAGGGATGTCCATTCTCACCACTATTAATCAACATATTATTGGAAGTCTTAGCGTCTGCAATCAGAAAAAATAAACAAATAAAAGACACCCAAATCGGCCAGGAGGATGTCAAACTTTCACTCTTCGCAGATGACATGATACTCTATATGGAAAACCTAAAAGATTACACCAAAAAACTATGAGCATTGATTCATGAATTCAGCAAAGCTACAAGATATAAACTCAATACACAGAAATTGGTTGCATTCCTATACACCAGCAATGAAGTGACATAAAAGAAAGGGAAATAAAGGAATTGATCCCATTTACAGTTACACACAAAAGAGTACAAATACCTAGGAATAAATCTAACCAAAAAGGTGAAAAATCTATACACTGAAAAGTAAAGAAATCTTATGAAAGAAATTGGAGAAGACACAAAAGAATGGGAAAAGATTCCATGCTCCTGGATAGGAAGAACAAATATTGTTAAAATGTCAATACTACCCTAAGCGATCTACATATTCAATGCAATCCTTATCAAAGTAATACCAGCATTCTTCACAGAGCTAGAACAAATAATCCTAAAATTTGTATGGAACCAGAAAAGACCCCAAATAGCCAAAGCAATCTGGAAAAAGAAAAGCAAAGCAGGAGGCATCATAATCCCAGACTTCAAGTTATACTACAAAGCTGTAATCATCAAGACAGTATGGTATTGGCACGAAGAACAGACACTCAGATCAATGGAATAGAATAGAGAACCTAGAAATGGACCCACAAACGTATGGCCAACCAATCTTTGACAAAGCAGGAAAGACTATCCAATGGAATAAAGACTCTCTTCAGCAAGTGGTGCTGGGAAAATTGCACAGTGACATGCAGAAGAATTAAATTAGACCACTTTCTTACACCATACACAAAAATAAACCCTACATGGATGAAAGACCTCAATGTAAGACAGGAAGCCATCAAAATCCTCAAGGAAAAAGCAGGCAAAAACCTCTTTGGTCTTGCCCGCAGCGACTTCTTACTAAACACGTCTCCAGAGGCAAGGGAAACAAGAGCAAAAAATGAACTACTGGGACCTCATCAAAATAAAAATCTTCTGCACAGCAAAGGAAACAATCAGCAAAAGTAAAAGGCAACTGACAGAATGGGAGAGGATATTTGCAAAGGACATATCAGATAAAGGGTTAGTATACAAAATCTATAAATAACTTCTCAAACTCAATACCCAAAAAGCAAATAATCCAGTGAAGAAATGGGCAAAAGATGAATAGACATTTCTGCAAGGAAGACATCCAGATGGCCAACCGACGCATGAAAAAATGCTCAACATTGCTCATCATCAGGGAAATACAAATCAAAACCACAATGAGATACCACCTTACACCTGTCAGAATGGCTAACATTAACAACTCTGGCAACAACAGATGTTGGTGAGGATGCAGAGAAAGAGGATCTCTTTTGCATTGTTGGTGGGAATGCAAGCTGGTGCAGCCACTCTGGAAAACAGTATGGAGGTTCCTCAAAAACTAAAAATAGAACTACCCTACAACCCAGCAACTGCACTACTAGGCATTTATCCAAGGGATACAGGTGTGCTATTTCAAAGGGACACATGCATCCCCATGTTTATAGCAGCACTATCAACAATAACCAAAGTATGGAAAGAGCCCAAATGTCCATTGATGGATGAATGGATAAAGAAGATGTGATATATATATGCATATATATATCTATATATGCATATATATATGCATATATATATACACACACACATGTGTATATATATATACACGTGTATATATACGCACACACACACACACACACACAATGGAGTTTTACTCGGCAATCAAAAAGAATGAAATTTTGCCATTTACGAGTACATGGATGGAACTGGATGATATTATGCCAAGTGAAATTAGTCAGTCATAGAAAGACAAAAATCATATGACTTCACTCGTATGAGGACTTTAAGAGACAAAACAGATGCACATAAGGGAAGGTAAACAAATATGATATAAAAACATGGAGGGCACAAAACATAAGAGACTCATAAATATGGAGAACAAACTGAGGGTTGCTTGAGGGGTTGTGGGGGGGGGATGAGCTAAATGGGTAATGGGCATTAAGGAATCTACTCTTGATATCATTGTTTCACTATATGCTAACTAATTTGGATGTAAATTTAAAAAAAATAAATTAAAAAATATTCTAAGTTATTGATAATATACTCAAATGTCTTTCAGATCAAATGATTGGTTGGAAATGACATTCGGCTTTTAATGATGTTAGGTGCAAGACAATACAGTTAGGGAAAATAATTCATATAATAGTTTCATGATTGTGGTTTCTCTTTATTATAATTAAACATTAGGGATCTAGAATGTAAGATTTTTGCAAGAATGACTATCTCCCCAACCTAGTGCAGCATTCCCAAACAAGATTTTACAAAATGCTAATATCTCATGTGTCTGTAGAGATTTGTAATTAAAAAAATCTATATAATCAATATTTTCTTTAATATTAATATTTATGTGTTAGAAAAGTCTAACACATACATTTTAATTTAATAAGTCCATATTCATACGTGCTAATATGTTTTTGAAATGTGGTCAATGAGTTAACTACAAGCAGCTGTCATATTCTCAATGATCTCTTTATTAATAAGGTGTAAATGTTATGGGCTTTGTCTAAAAAAAATCAATATACTATTTTAATATCTAGTCAGTGCTTCATGAAACCTCATTGTGTTGTATGAGTTAAATTTTGATGATTTCTTGTACCAACTGTAAAATGTTTCTCTATTTGTTTTAAGCCCTGGCTTTTAGAACTTCCTTTGTTTGACTTAAAGTTTCTATTAAGGTAATATAATTTGAGAAGTACCAAACTTCACAAAAACAATGGGATTCAAAAGGAAACCTACCATATATTAAGTATAAACTTGATTCTAGCCAATTACTCCATTTGCATAAGAAATATTCCTGCACTTTTTTTCCAATATATGAAGTTTATTGTCAAATTGGTTTCCATACAACACCCAGTGCTCATCCCAAAAGGTGCCCTCCTCAATACCCATCACCCACCCTCCCCTCCCTCCCACCCCCCATCAACCCTCAGTTTGTTCTCAGTTTTTAACAGTCTCTTATGCTTTGGCTCTCTCCCACTCTAACCTCTTTTTTTTTTTTTTTTTCCTTCCCCTCCCCCATGGGTTTCTGTTAAGTTTCTCAGGATCCACATAAGAGTGAAACCATATGGTATCTGTCTTTCTCTGTATGGCTTATTTCACTTAGCATCACACTCTCCAGTTCCATCCACGTTGCTACAAAAGGCCATATTTCATTCTTTCTCATTGCCACGTAGTATTCCATTGTGTATATAAACCACAATTTCTTTATCCATTCATCAGTTGATGGACATTTCGGCTCTTTCCATAATTTGGCTATTGTTGAGAGTGCTGCTATAAACATTGGGGTACAAGTGCCCTTATGCATCAGTACTCCTGTATCCCTTGGGTAAATTCCTAGCAGTGCCATTGCTGGGTCATAGGGTAGGTCTATTTTTAATTTTCTGAGGAACCTCCACACTGCTTTCCAGAGCGGCTGCACTACCCAAAGCTATCTACACATTCAATGCAATCCCAATCAAAATTGCACCAGCATTCTTCTTGAAACTAGAACAAGCAATCCTAAAATTCATATGGAACCACAAAAGGCCCCGAATAGCCTAAGTAATTTTGAAGAAGAAGACCAAAGCAGGAGGCATCACAATCCCAGACTTTAGCCTCTACTACAAAGCTGTCATCATCAAGACAGCATGGTATTGGCACAAAAACAGACACATAGACCAATGGAATAGAATAGAAACCCCAGAACTAGACCCACAAACGTATGGCCAACTCATCTTTGACAAAGCAGGAAAGAACATCCAATGGAAAAAAGACAGTCTCTTTAACAAATGGTGCTGGGAGAACTGGACAGCAGCATGCAGAAGTATGAAACTAGACCACTTTCTCACACCATTCACAAAAATAAACTCAAAATGGATAAAGGACCTGAATGTGAGACAGGAAACCATCAAAACCTTAGAGGAGAAAGCAGGAAAAGACCTCTCTGACCTCAGCCGTAGCAATCTCTTACTCGACACATCCCCAAAGGCAGGGGAATTAAAAGCAAAAGTGAATTACTGGGACCTTATGAAGATAAAAAGCTTCTGCACAGCAAAGGAAACAACCAACAAAGCCAAAAGGCAACCAACGGAATGGGAAAAGATATTTGCAAATGACATATCGGACAAAGGACTAGTATCCAAAATCTATAAAGAGCTCATCAAACTCCACACCCGAAAAACAAATAACCCAGTGAAGAAATGGGCAGAAAACATGAATAGACACTTCTCTAAAGAAGACATCCGGATGGCCAACAGGCACATGAAAAGATGTTCAACGTCGCTCCTTATCAGGGAAATACAAATCAAAACCACACTCAGATATCACCTTACGCCAGTCAGAGTGGCCAAAATGAACAAATCCGGAGACTATAGATGCTGGAGAGGATGTGGAGAAACGGAAACCCTCTTGCACTGTTGGTGGGAATTCCTGTACTTTTCATTGATGTGAACCAAGAAAAAGATAAGAGAGATTGACAGGCTACTAAAATGGTGAGGGGATGAAAACTGAAGATGTGAAGTCTGATGAAGGAAATAGATTTTAACTATCATGATCCTTGACTCCATTTCCCCATTAAATTTTATCAATCACTAAGTGTGTAATTTTCACTCTCCAGATTTACTTTCACTGGAACCTATTTATACAGATTTGCATGTATATGGTCAAGAATACTGTAAGGTTCTCTTGTTCTCTATCATTTTTCTTTCTAGAAAAAGACATATTCCTGCATTATTAAAAGAACAGGAGATACTACAGGAGTTGGTATGGAAAATAATCTGTTACATATTCCTAGACCATCAATATAAGTATAAAATTATGACAATACTTAAGAGTAAAAATGTTTAAATTTGTACAAAATTTATAATTGGAAAAGTGGTTACATATAGGATATTTTCTTTAATTCTCAGAAAGTCCTTTGCTGTAAGAAGACTTGCTCTAGGCTAAAGAAATAATAAATGGTAAATAGCGATGAATTATTTGTCCTTATCAACAGACTTCTCTTGAGTTTCTCAAGTACGTTCCAATTAGTTTGCAAACTGCTGATTCTGGTACCTGAAGTCCCAACTATACCACTCATGATCAAAATAAAACCTTTTAGACTTGGCTATTCTTATTTGCAAATGCATCCTTGGCATAGAAATCTCTATGGTTAGAGAGGAGCTATTTAATTAGAATTGTTGGTGATATATAACATTTCCTATTGTACAAGAATAAATAAAAGTTATTTAATCATAAATCATAAAATCTCTGGATTTGATGGACATAAAGGTCATCTCCTCCAATCATCCAGTAAGACTTAAGTATGTGCAAGTAAATCCAAGTTATATTAACATACTTGCCCTTTTAAAAAATAACATGTTTTTATTTGACATGAAACTGTTTAACCTTTACCAGAAAAAGTAAACGGTTTAAACAAAAATTTTTCATAAATTAAATTAATATTGCCCCAGGAAGAAAGATTAGTATATAAAAGTAATAAATACAATGAAACATTTATCATTTACCTATTATATTTGAGAAACTGTTCAGCAGTAGGACTCACATCTATGCCGCAAAATTCACTCTTGCCTTTCCCCTGACATTTAGTCTCCAATGATATATGTCAGAGTAAGGGCTGAGCCTACCAGGAACTTAGACGTGGCATCAGTAGACTGGTGACGTATGGTAAAATATACAAAATTTCTCTCACCTAGTTTGTTTCCATTTTATTTCCCCATCAGTATGTTTCAAGTTGTAAGTGTTTTGAAACTTGCTTTGAAGCTTCATCTAGCTCACCCTGCCTGTTCATCCCCCTTGAGACATTAACTGTCAGACCTCTTAACGTTCAAAACCAGCAACTTCCTAACTTAAGCTAATGTGAGGTACTCTGTTAGATGGAAGATTAGTTCACTATCCTTTCCTCCTTCCAGCTAATTTATATGTTTTTAAAGTGAGTTTCTTTGTCATTTCAAAAAAAACGCAGAAAAGTGTAGCGGGGAATGAGGCAGATCATGTTTAGGTTTAGTTGAAGCCATTTAGTCTTCAAATCACATAGGTAACTTCCACCTAACACTTTGTTGTCATAGTTCCAATATAAGTTTTATCAGGACACTTGGTTTTATGAAATAAAAGAAAATTGGGTAACCTATGATTAGGACAAATGCCTAAATGCTTCTTAGTGCTGCTTCTTTCCATGTAATGTTTGATTCTTGCTAACATATTCAAATAACAAGTTCTCTCAAGCTTAATTTTTGTGGGGTTTTTGAAAGTTGCCAATGTCTTGTGAAAACTTAAACATTGAGATTCATTGTGGCATTTCATAACTACGTGGGTGCTGTATCAAATGTAATTGAAATTATTTTGAAAGTTTGCTTTGTATTACATTTTATCCATTTTAATGACACTATTAGAAGCTCTGAAAGTCACTAGCTTTTTATTGTGATCACTTTGTTCATTTCAATTTTATATATTTTTCAGTGTGATTTAAGTTTATATTAATATGCTATAGATAACATCATTTTTTATTTAGTTTATAAAGTACACTTTGCCAAATATATTGACTTGGATTTCATTTATTATATCTCTGATTAGAAAGGTGGTATGTGCAGTGTATAATTTGTATGAATTAGTGGATCATGATTTAAGTTCTATAGAGACTTTATTAAATTTACTGTGTATAGACCTTAATTCAATATTTGATATAGAAAGTAATAGAGATTTCAGTAGTTAACATATTCATGAGAGTAGATATTCATGAGTGGATAACCGATGTATATATCTCAGTGATAACAACTGCATTAAAATAGAAAATCACTTCCAGAGAAAATAATCACTTTATATTATACCTTGCTTTAGAAATATATTTTTATATCTTCACAATATTTATTATAGAACCTTTCATTGTAGTAACAACCACAGAGATTTAATTCAATCTGAAAGATCATATTATATTGCTCAGGTATCATTTTTAAAAATAATCCAAGAAAAGAACTCGACAGCAAATAAGGATTTTTTTTAGAACAATATATATTAGTCATTTTTTTCATTTTGGACGAGGCCAAAAATTACCTTCAGAAATCTTAAAATCGTTTTTGAAATGTATTATTAAATTATACTTATAAGAAATCTTTAAATATTAATCTGAATCTTAAAATAAGTACTAATCCAGTCACTATTGTTGAGATTAGATGCACTATGATTTTTAAATTCTTTCACACATTCTTTTCTGCCTTCAATCAACTAAAAAAAGTATTATGTATGCTATATTTTGTCAGATTTTCTGATAAAACAACCTCAAAGATTTTACCTTTCCTACAATGCCAGTTCCTTTTGTCCCACAAAGCTTCCTATCTGTATCAATCAGAGTTCAACCAGAGAAACAGAACCAGTGAAACAACATTATGCATATATAATGATAGATAGATAGATAGATAGATAGATAATAGATAGTTAATAGAGATATATTATTATTTATATACAAGATTATATATGTATATAAGGGTGTATTACCAGGAACTGGTTTATACAGTTGTCAGGCTAAGCAAGTCAGGAATCTATAGGACAGTTCCTTAGGAAGGGATGATCATGAAATGAATGGAACCCCACAGAAACAAGCCAGGCTGCTGTACACAGGTCCAATTCTTCTCTCCCTCTAAAAACCTCATTCCTGCATGTCAGAACTTCTAATAAATTAAGTCATGCCCACCAAAGATAACAATCCCAACTTAAGGTCAACTGATTAGAAACTTTAATAAATCTGTAAAATCTCCTACAGGAGCCCTTAGGTTAGTGCTTATTTACCTCAGAACTCCAGCCTAACCACATGAATACATCATGAAACATCACAGTGCTCATCAAAGAGCCCATTTATTACACTTGACTTTAAGTCATCTCCAATTTTTAACCTGTAGAAATTCAAAGACTATTAGTGTATTTTGCTCTTTTAGAAGAAATGTGTAACACTTCACTGACTGCTCTGCTTTCTTGCCCTCTCTCTTTTTGGATATTTACATCAAACATGGACCCAGGCACTGTGGACTGATATGGTAATGTAATAAATACTTTAAATTGCTAAGTCACATTTTTTTTTTCTTCTTGGTCATTGAGTGTTTTTCCTCTATAGCTCAGCCATCATTATACTAAAACATGGAGATAAATGACTGGATTTAATAACTAGACCATTGAGGATACATAGATAGATTAGACCATTTAAGATACAAAGAAACTTTGGTAAATGATGTGTGATATAATCACACTAAGTTAATTTGGAATAGGCTAACCTCTATAAGTCTAATGAGGACACAGGAAGGAAATGATAAGTCCTTGAAACTAACGATGAGCAGATCGAAAAAACAAAAACAAAAATGAATATCACAACCAAATATATGTTAGCATATTGGATTTTGTTTGGGGTTTTGTTGAATCCATGATCAATTAAGGGATGCCTGACATCTTAATAATATTGATACTCCAAACCAATGAAAAATATATGTTTCCATTTTTTAGGTCTTATTTTGTTTTTCTCAATTATGTTCTGCTGTTCTCAGTGTACCCTCATTCAGATTTTCTAAATAGGTGATCATGTTGTTTATAGATTTAAAAAAATTGCTCATTTGTTGCCAATCTGGATAACTTTTATTTCTTTTTATTGCATGGTTGTAACAGCTGGAACCTTGGTACTATGTTGACTAGAAGTCATGAAAATGAACATCCTTGTCTTGTTCCTGACATTTGGGGGGGATTTCCCTTTTAATCTTTCAGCATTGTGTTACCTGTCAGTTTTTCCTAGATGTTCTTAATCATATTTAAGAAGTACCCTTTTAATTTTATTCTGATGAGAATTTTTTTTAAATGTTTATTGGTTCATTTTTGAGAGAGAAAGAGATAGACAATGAGCAAAGGAGAAGCAGAGAGAGAGAAAGACAAAATTCCAAGCAGGCTTTTTGCTGTCAGCGCTGAGCCCCATGTGGGGGCTTCAACTCATTAACTGTGAGATCATGGCCTCAGTCAAAACCAAGAGTGGAGCGCTTAACCTTCTGAGCCGCCCAGGCACCCCATTGAGATGTTTTAAAATAAGGAATAGATGTTGGATTTTGTTGAATATTTTTAAATCACAGATGAAATGATTCTGTAGACATTCTTTTTTAGTTTATTAATAAGGTGAATTATTTTTTTATTTTAAAATAACAAGTTCCTTGAGTGGGAAAACCCCAACTTGGTACTTTCTTATATTTTCTCTTAGAAAACTTTTAGGAGAAAATGTAAGAAACTGTCTCTAAGAGCTTGTGTGGGTTTGGCAAAGATTTATCAGAATGCAAAAACCATCAAACAAAAAATGAAAGTTTAGATAAGTTAGACTGCATGAAAATTAAAGATTTCTATTCATTAAAGTATTTAGAATGTTAAAAACGTGTGCTACTTTCCAACCAGGGATTTCTTTCCTGTATAAATAAAACTGCTAATCAACAAATATAAGACAAGAAACTAAATTTAAAAATGGGCCAAGATGGCTAGTATGGAACTTGTTCAGTACTTTACTCGTAAGTGAAATGCAAATTAAAATCACAATGAGATGTCAAGTAGAAAATTAAAAAGACTAGTAATGCCAAGTATTAGCAAGAAGACAAACACCTGTGTAAGTGAAACATTTTTGGTAGGCATAAAAGTTGACAAAAACCACTGTAGCAAAATTTTTAAATTAATATCCACTGAAGCTAAGCATTTGCTTTTCTTCTTCATTCAGAAATCTAAACTGTATATATTACATAATATATATGAATATTATCTCCCTATCTGTCAAAGTAAGGGCAAATATTTACCAAGAAAACATGTATGGGACTGTTCCTAGCAGCTGCATTCAAAATATTTCCAAAAACAACTGAATTAGCCTTCAAAAGAATTATTAATAGAACCATGGTGTAGTTATACAAATATGACACAATAATTAAAAAGAAATAACTATTGCTACACGGAATGGTATGAATGAAGCTCATATGATAATGAGGTAAATAAGCCACAACAAATGACTACATATTGCCTGGATCATTTTATGAAGTTCAAGAGACAAAGCCAATACAGGTGATAGAACCCAGTAGTTTATAAGTAATTAAATATCAAAAAAAAATCTATGCTTTATTAAACCACAGGTATATATTTCTGCAACCATTTGCAGAATCAGCACTTTTTTTTTCTCCCTGAAGTGCAAAGCCCCAAAGAGGAAAAGACAAAATCAAAACAAAACAAAAAGCATGAAAGAAAAGTTACACCTGGACATAAAATATGAAATATGGAAAAAATAGAGGTCAAAAATGCTTACTGGTAAACTAGTAAAATACAACATTAAGTAATGCAGGCTACCTTAGACAAATTGGAATTCACTTGATGATTATCACAGAGTATCAGATGGTTAGTTGTTTGGAGGTACAAGCTTGAAGAAAATTTAGGAATTAAGGATAATATAGTCCAAAATCTGGGCATCAGGTACCATACCAAAGACCAGGCACAGAAATATTTTTTCATGGCTTATAACATCCATACTTCCTCTCTTCACTGAGTCCTACCATATGTATGAGTATGTGGGAGAGGATGATTCTGAGAAACGGCTGATGGTTTGACACAGTATGTACCAGGTCCTGAGCTGGTGGGAATGCCCCTATGGGGTGGAGTTGGTCCTTTATGCTTTGGATGGTGGATTGACTCTTGTTCCATGATCACACACATGCAGAAAATGTGTCTTATCTGGGGGTTGGGGATGTTAGGTGCTCGACACTCACATATAGGAGCCAATTAAAAATTTGAGAGAATGATTAAGGGGAAAGTTCAAGGGTATTATTGTCTGTGTCTAAATCTGCTTTATCCTTCAAATGCTGAGAGGTTGAGAATAGAATGCATATTTCTGGGTGGAGCTAAATCCAACTAATCATGTTACTTTTGGTAATCACAGTTGCTTTTGAAAAATGGAAAATTGTCCTCCAGCTAGAAAGTATTAAAATGACCATTAACCATCGAAAGAGAAGTGATTCACTATTGAGTGAATTAATATTTGTCCAAGAATTAGCCTTAATAAGTATAAATAAATTATGATTTAGTTTTATGAGGTAGCAATCTATTTTCTAAAATAATAATTTTAACTGATATTCAGATAGAGTTTATTGCTGCAGAAGAAACATATTAATGATCTCATTTATGAAGAATAAATATGAAATATTTATTAACTAGATAAAACATAAAAATTTACTTTTGGTAAACTTATGAGTAATAACAAATAATATAAATATTTATAAAATGTCTTTAATAAAAATATATATATTTTGTGTAAAAATATCTAGTTTTAAGAATTAAATATTAGACATAAAATCTTTAAGAATTTGAAACACATCATTAAAAAGTGAATATTTGCCAATTGGTTTATTATAAAAAGAAGAGATGTGGATCAAGTTTATAAAAATTCTGAAAACAAATTAATATTTTTGGTACAAGCTATTAAAATAGAATTATGATAACAAAGAGTGTTGGGAAATATTCTTTATCTTATTCAAATCTAATACCAAATCCTTTGCTTAAATATCATGACTGGTTCAGGTGTCTCGAACACTTTTTATAATATTTTCAAGTTATTAATACTTAAGACCAAAATTAAAAATCTCAACTCTTTCTCTTCTTAAGCGTGCAATTGAGATGTAAACTTTAGCTTAGTATATGAGCCAAAGTACTGGTGAGACTCTTCTCCCTAACCACCACACTACTACAAGCAGAAAACCAAATATCCCTGCTCTCATAAAAATAAATAAAAACTGAAATGATCATTTTTCATTTATAGAAATAAAAAGTTATTTTCTCTCTGTTTCTCCAGCACTTATGTTCAGTTTTGGAACTTAAGGTGAGGGAAGAATCATTTTTATCACTTGCTTATTATTTACTACAAAATAGACATAAGGTGTGATTTAGGCATACATCATAAAAACTTTACTGTTCTCAAAATTTGGTTAATAAATAAAGATATCCCAAGGCTGACCATAACCTGCTATTAAAGCATACTTAAAATAGATAGCACCCTGCTGGTTCTCAGGGGCACCAACATATTTCTAGTAATTCAGAGTAAGAGATTTAGTTGAGTTGCTAATTGCATACATGAAACTAGGTCATATAATTTGCCATTAAATTAATTATATAAATACAAGTGAATTGTGCCACACTTTGTAGTTTAGCAAGTTAATATTTTGGCTTTGGTAGTTGGCACCGGAAAAGAATATATCACTTTACTCAGAGGAAGATTTGCCAAAAACTTATTTTTCAGTATAAAATTCTAACAGGTATTTTTTTCACATGTGCAATGTATACTTCTCTCTTTTCCTTTTTAAAAATAGTACAAATTGGGATGTGAAGGTTAAAGTTAACTTTTAGTCAATGTTGGAGACAAAATGATATTATTCTTATTCTTATTCTTAATTCTTTTCTTATTCTTATTATGGCATATGGAGAAGTGATGTTGAAAATTATTTTAGGGCCAAAGACAATATCATTATTATAAACCAGTTTTCACCTTCAATTTGAGAAATAAACTCTCTCTCTCTCTCTCTCTCTTTCTCTTTCTCTCTCTCTCTCTCTCTATATATATATATATGGTAGAAGTTATATTTACCAAAAATAAATGAATAAAAGATTATTCAGAGCCTTGTGAAAGTCTGTTATTACTATGCACTCTTTAAGTCATACATGATTTCCACGTGGATTCCTACTTCACATTCCCTAGTGTAAATATGTGTAATATTTTAACTTTTCCAGAGTAGATTTCATTCTATTTTTAAAATTATATATTTATTTATTTATTTATTTATTTATTTGAGGGGAGGAGGGGTAGAGAGAGAAGGAAAGAGAGAATCCCAAGAAGGCCCCACACTGTGCAACGCTTGACACGGGGTGCAAACCCACAAACCGTGAGATCATGACCAGGGCTGAAATCAACAGTCAGATGCTTAACCCACTGAACCACCCAGGCGCCCCCAGAGTAAATTGCATTCTGAAAATGATAGCATTGAATATATATTTCTATATAATGCTTATTTAAATTTGTTATTTTTTAACATTTGAAAGGTATAAAAATAATGCATACACAAATTTGAGTTTTCATCATGAGATTATATATTGGTTTTTGGAAATATTATTTATTTTATAAATATAACTACAATGAATTAAAAATACTAAAAAATGTAATTTGCATGGAGATTTGAACATATGCATTCAGATTATTAAGGATTTCAAAAATATAAATCTATTCCTCAGTTAATACTCAGTGATAAACATGGGAAAAGGAAACTTAAGAGTATATGTAAATACCCCATAAAGGATGAATGGTTCTCAGAGTACTGATCAGTACACGATTTTTTAGCAAATAAATAACAGCTAGATATATACCAGTGAAAATATAAACATTTACTTTATGCATATTAATGTAAATTATTATTATGTCTACTTTATTAGATGGCAATCTATGTACTTTGTGTAATCTGACTTCAAATACGAAAATTACTATCCACTACTTTTAATACTAAACATATATATATATATATATATATATATATATATATATATATGCTGGAGTCCAGGTTCAACAACCAGGGGTTCCCTAAGGATGAACGGCGTCGGCGAAAAAGTGAAAATAAAACAAAACTAAAATAAAAAAAACAAAAATAAAAATGGACACAGACAACAGCAGTATTGAACTGGCCGCTTTGTTGTGGTAAACATGGCATTATATTTGCTAGCAATTTCCTTGTAGCATATGTCATCTATGTTTTTCTGACATTACCTAATTCTAAAAATGTTCCTACGTGTAATCAACCTTTAAGAAGTGACAGCGTGATTTTCTCGTAATGTTCCCTCATACCATTTGATTATTGATTCATTTCTTACATTATTCCATTATGCATCTGCGTTTATCTATAATCTATAAAGCATTTGCTTTGCTGTTCTCATGAAAGGCCCTCCATCTCTCAACACCTCAAGTGGAACAGTTACAGGGACATCACCTCCTAAACACATGAGGCCAGAAGAACAATGTGTTTGCCTCTGTCCGAGGTGCCAGAAAGGGGCCGAAAACGCCTTAGAAACCTATGCCTCACACATTCTCAGAGAGACAATGCACCAGGAACCAATGAACCATTCTGTACCTTAACCGACTAGGTTCAGTCATCATCTGGAATGCCTCCTGGGGGCCAGGTGGGCCTAGTGGTTGAAGTCACCTGTGCCCAAAGATAACACTCCTTAGTTGCTGGAGTGGGGCTTGCAAATCCATTTGTCCCTCCTTTGGTGGCAAATGTATGAGGCTATTCTTCCTTTAGGTAGAGGAGTCTTTATAGGGCTTGGCAAGGGCTAAATGTAGGGCTGCACAATTTTTGCGGCACCTACTCTTTTTCAATTTTCCAGGTACTTTATTAAGGCGAAATTACCTAAAATAGGGAGTACAAGAAGCTTCACTGTCGATGGGTGGCCTTGCAGTCACCAATCTGTCCACAGCCCGGGCCTTGCCATCAGGCTAGGATAGCTCGGGTTCCAGCATACACACACACACACACACACACACACACACACACACACACATATATATATATATACATATATACATATATATCTGTATATACGTATATACAGATATATATATATATATACACACGTATATACGTATATACATATATACATATATATATATATTATGTTTGGTATGTTTACAAAGTATAAACTGTAAATGAACTTTAAGTATCATTTGCATACAATCTGTACATCTCTTCCTTTCCTAATTTAGATACAGATGAAGATATGATAATGCTGTTATATAATCCATCTGTGATATCCAGAATAAAATGACTGGTAGGAGTTTATGGAAACTCATAAATAAAATAATTATTAAATCATATATATAATATATAATATATAATATATAATATATAATATAATATATATATAAAAGTGTTAACACATCACTTTCTAGCTTGCATATGAAGCTGTAAAATCAAGACATTCAATTATTTAAGATAAAAAATAATTTCATAGGAAAACTACATCACTAGGTTTTCAGTCATCCAGCATTAGAAACTTTATATTAGGCCTAATTCTTCACATGTTTTGAGGTATTACAGACATTACGCAAATTTGAGAAGAAAAATAATTTTGTTATTTAAGCATAGGATAAGTAAAATACGATAGAGTATAAAATAAAAATTTATATAAAGGAATTTCTTAAAGCATTTTTTAAATCATACATTACTTTCTTAAAAAAAGAAATAAATATTACTCTATGGATGGCTCTTATTTGTGACTTAACAATACCAAGTTTAGGGGTGCCTGGGTGGCTCAGTCAGTTAAGTGTCCAACTTCAGTTCAGGTCATGATCTCATGGTTCGTGGGTTTGAGCCCAACTAGGGCTCTGTGCTGACAGCTCAGAGTGTGGAGCCTGTTTCAGAGTCTGTGTGTTCTCTCTATCTGCTCCTCCCCTTCTCTCACTCTGTCTCTCTCAAAAATATATAAAAACTTAAAAAATTTAAAAAAAGAATACCAAGTTAAAGTGAGATTATATAACATACATTGATGCTTAATTTATATAATTAATTTACCATATAATCCTGAACCAGTCAACTAATCTTTATAATTATTGATTTTCTGTCTCATAAAATAGTTGAAATATCACTATATAATAAACTATGAGTAAAATAAATATAGCTTTACTGAATTCAATGAAGATTCAATACAATAAAGAATATGGAAATAATTTTTAAAATAGTCTTTTCCAATTTACAATAATAACAACAATAAAATGGTTCATCAATGTCAATATTATTTGCTTTTTTGTGCCCTCTCTTTCACCTACTAGTTAGTAATTTAGAAAGCAAATAGGATAGACAATTCCAATCACACAGCTTTTCTTTAAAAAATCTTATGGAAAATTTTTGTTTAGAAAGATCATCTGCATAAATAGTTCTTATCTGGAATTTAAAATTGCTAAATTTTATATTTAGGAGTCTTGCAGAAGCTGAGTTGGTAAGGTAGATACTTTTATAAGAATTGTATTAATTTACTTGGATGAAGAAAATGTCAGTTTTTCAAAACCTGGGTGCTGCTAGAAACATCATGGTCCAGACCTTGATGAATAGCAGCAATGATGATGAGGATGAAAATAGTTACATTTTCTTGTAAGTTTAAAATGAGACAGTCTTTACATTGCGCTTTTTAAATTTTTAGCTCTTTAAATTTGCTTAACCCCTCTGCTGTTTACAGCTGTAGATCAAAAACAAGAAACTGAAGTTCAGAAAGGTTAAAAAGTGTTTGTGTGAAATACACAGCCACAAGTGACAGACACACAATTTAAAGGGTGATTATTTTAACTCAAGAGTTCATGCCATACTATTTCCACTATATCGCATATTCTTTTTTAAAAAGTTTTTTAGGGGCACCTGGGTGGCTCAGCCGGTTAAGCATCCCACTTCGGCTCATGATCTCGCGGTCTCTGAGTTCGAGCCCCGCCGTCGGGCTCTGTGCTGACAGCTTGGAGCCTGGAGCCTGTTTCAGATTCTGTGTCTCCCTCTCTCTGACCCTCCCCCGTTCATGCTCTGTCTCTGTCTCAAAAATAAATAAACGTTAAAAAAAAATAAAAAGTTTTTTAAACTTTATTCATTTATTTTGCTAGAGAGAGCACAAGCAGGGGAGAGGCAGAGAGAGAGGGGGAGAGAGAGAATCTCAAGCACACTCCACACTGTCAGCATAGAGCTGACGCAGAGTTTTAACTCAGGAACCATGAGATCATGACCTGAGCTGAAACCAAGGGTCTGACTCTTAACCGACTGGGCCACCCAGGCACACCGATAGATCCCATATTCTCATTCTTGTGAATTAGTAAAATAAAACATGAAGATTATATTATACAATATGAAGTTCAGAATCAATATTAATATGATAGCTTAATCTGCAGAAAAGTGTTAAAAAGGTAAACTTTATAAACCTTGAGTTCGTAACTAGTGGAAATATTTTATTGTAAGCATCATCTATAATTTATGAAACAGGTAAACAGAAATATTTATTTCATTTCTAAAGTAACTTACTATTAAAGGTGGCAAAACTCAAAAGTGGCAAAGATTTTTTTTTTTAATTTACTTCTTTACTTTGAGATTGAGAGAGAGAGAGAGCAAAAGGAGAGAGGGGCAGAGAGAGAAAGGGAGAGAGAGAATCTCAAGCAGGCTCTGCATTGTCAGCTCAGAGCCCCTCTCATGAACTGTGAGCTCATGACCTGAGTGGAAATCAAAGAGTCTGAGGCTCAGCTGACTGAGCCACCCAGGCGTCCCTACTACCAGTTTCTTAACATTCCCAAATCCGCATGTGATCAGCAGCGACCCTCATAACATGTTTAGCCATCTCCTCTCTCTCGGATGGCCTCATGGGTTTCTCATTGGTGGCCTGCTACCAATCAATGTTTCCTCTCTTCTGTTTCAGGACTTGTTCTATGTATTCCATTGCAGAGTGTAAAATAACGGATGGACTGTCCCCACGGTGATCTTTTAGATATTAAATCAACTCACATCAACCTTCCGCAGAAAGCATTCGGAAAATGCAAACTCCTGATCTTGGTTTGTAGCCGGTGCAGTAGTTTGCCCTGGTATGCCTAGGGCAATCGTGGTTTGCTTATGTGTCTTTTTAAGAACTGTCCTTGTTTGGCTGTGAATTACGTGGACATCCCACCCAAAACCCCATCTGCGATCTGACCCTTGCCTTTCTCTCCCACCTCAGTATTACCACTGTGTCTCACATGCCAGCCACACTCAGTGTCAATGACTTCTGAACGTATCAGGTGGATTCTACTCTCATTACGTTGCAATAATTCTATATGCTTATAATATATGCTTATATTCTTCTCCCCCAGATTTTGTAATGGCTTTCTCCTTCACATCATCCCGTCACTGTCTCTGTTTAAAATAAAACCTCCCAAAGACGCTTTTCTTGGCAATCACTTTTAAAGAGCTCCCATCCTATCACTCTCTGGCTATTTACTCTGCATCATCTTCTTCTTAGCACATGAGTTTTGTGCATATTTTTAGTAGCTGATTTTCAGCTTCATTCACTATAACATAAGCAAGATGTATGAGGGAACACGTCTTCCTTACTCACTGCTGTGTCTCAAGAAATGAGTTAGGCACTTTCTGGAAGGAGGTAACCAAAAATGTTTTAAATGAGTGAATAGTGAGTAATCTGACAAAAAAAAAAAGTCATTAAGCTCTTGGTTTATTGAGTTAACTATGCAAAGAAAGTTACAGATACACATTTCTAGAATTACTTCTGTGTGTTTGCTTTAATAAAACCTTCTAAACTTTCTTTTTTTTCAATATTGTGTTTTATAGAATCATTTCTTAATGCTGTGATTGTAATCAAGTATTATTTAAATACTATTTCTCCTGAAATTATGGAAGCTTTTCTTCTGCCAAGCTTGATACATCTTGAAATGTATAAACATTACTTGATAATTAGGTCATGCAAAATGGGATAATGTAAGAAATATACTATATCATTACAAAATTTAAAGCAAATGACAGATGTTTCTCAAATATCTGTAAAATACTTTTCCTTAATTTAATCTGTAAAACATTTTTAAGGTGACCTTTAGAACTAAATTTATGATTATTTAAAATTACATGGCATTTATCCTTTATTTTGTTATTTACTTATTTATTTACTGAGAGAGAGAGAGAGAATGAGTGGGGAAGGGGCAGAGGCAGAGAGAGAGAGAGAGAGAGAGAGAGAGAGAGAGAGACGGAGAGACTCTTAAGCAGGATCCACGCCGAGCACAGAACCCTACTCAGGGCTCAATCTGGCAAGTGTGATATCATGACCTGAGCTTAAATGAAGAGTCAGACACGTAACTGACTGAGCCACCCAGATGTCGCATATGACATTTATCTTTTAAACAATGGCACAAATTAAACATGTGAGAAAATCCTCCACAACAAAATACCTGAAATTGCTTCACAAATATAGAAAACATCATTTCAATTGAATGGTTATAAATAAAACTCCCATGGCTCTAAAGGAGTAAGACATAAAACGTTGAGTGGGTGAGGAAAAAAGGAGCCTCTAGGTAGTATCCACTTTTAGCAAGATCCAGAGCCTTAAGTTTTAAAGCAGGTAAGGGACAAGCACCTTTGTATCAACACACAGAGTGGGGAAGGGGAGATGCAACAAAGACCTTCGCACACTGGAGTCTCTTGAGCAAAGACCCTCACGAAAGGGTTTGCTGGAAAGACAAAGAAAATCTACTTGTCAGAAAATGGAAAGAACGAATCAGCTGTAGTTTTCAGAATTGGATCTACCCCGGGAGAAAATTCTGCACAAAGAACGCATGATCAGAGTTGGCCCTCATATTCATTGGTTCACGGCTTCACTATGCTGTGGCCTAGAAGAAGACGAAAGACGTGGAAGATCCTGCTTTGAAATAACACTTATGAGGGTGGGATACCACCTTATAAAAAATCAGGTAAGCTTATTAACAAAAAGTAGGTTACCCACCAGTCTTATCCACATGCATAAATGCAATTTATAGACCTAACCAGATACAATGAAAAATGACTATTCAAGACATTAAAAAGACATTAAAGAGTTACTGCAAAAGAAATATAGGAAAAATACACATAATGTTCTAACACTACAGGTATTTATTTCAACATAATAAACCAGATTACATGGTCTACTATCAACAAATCCACTCCACAGTATATATAGTAAAACAGGAAAAAATAAAATATGAGGATTAGAATGAAACAACAATGTCTATATTCACAAATATGTTTATCTGTATAGAAAAGTCAAAAGAGGGGCGCCTGGGTGGCTCAGTCAGTTAAGTGGCCGACTTAGGCTCAGGTCATGATCTCGCGGTCCATGAGTTCGAGCCCTGCGTCCGGCTCTGTGCTGACAGCTCATAGCCTGGAGCCTGTTTCAGATTCTGTGTCTCCCTCTCTCTGACCCTCCCCTGTTCATGCTCTGTCTCTCCCTGTCTCAAAAATAAATAAAATGTTAAAAAAAATTTTAAAAAGAAAAAAAAGAAAAGTCAAAAAAGAATGTATATATCAAGTACTAGAATTAAATTGAGGGTTTAGCAAACTTGTTGGATATAATATCAATATATAACACCATTAGGATTTTCTATACCAAAGCAATAGAATATGCATATTTTCTAAAAAAGGTGCTATTTACAAGATATTCTGCAAAACCTGATTCCAAATATTTAATCTAAAAGAACTTCATTTAAATGAATAAACCAATATAGGTTTATTGAAACACAGTAACACAAACCTAAATAAGCTGAGAGCAAAGGCATGTTCATGTGTAAGAATACTACTCAGTATTGTAAAAATTGATTTTCAGCCAAAATTGTAGAATAATTTATAAAAGTGGCCTTTCTAATGCAAATAACAAAAATAATTTACATAGCATTTGAAAAGTTGGTTTAAATAATATTTGTAAGAGCAATTGGCAAAGATAGACAAATACAAAAAAACAAACATTGAGAGACACTTGTACAAGAGAAAAAGATATATTAAGAGCCTCAGTAATAAAGGGAATGTGGTGTTATTGTACTAATAGACAAGCAGATCAATATAACAGAGAACCCACAAACCTATGCTTAAACAGGATTTTAATATATAAGTGGAATAGGATTGCATAATGGGTAAGGGATAACTAAACAATAAATTAGAAAT
This sequence comes from Panthera onca, assembly GCF_046562875.1. Lineage (NCBI taxonomy): Eukaryota > Metazoa > Chordata > Mammalia > Carnivora > Felidae > Panthera > Panthera onca. The sequence goes on from NC_138342.1 coordinate 114,898,577, forward strand.
GTTTAAGTATTCATATGACAATATAAAATAAATCCCTACCAGAAACACACACACACACACCAAAAAAAAAAAAAAAAAAAAAAAACAGTTTCTTTTAGATATATGCTTTAAAATAAAAAGCATGACCTAAAATAAATACAAATAAATTTCAAAGGAGCGTCTGTATATTAAGCATTAATACTAAAGAAATATCTAAACTTTGGCTAAATTAAATTTTAAACCTTGGGTATCAAAAGGCATAATAAAAGAGTAACCATGAAAGCTGCATTTAGGAAAAATATATTGCACAATATTGGCACTTATAGTAATGATTATATATACATATTTAATTTATTTAATCATATATAAAGAACTTCAAGGAATCAATAGGTAAACTTGATAGGACACCAGAGAAAAAAATATGGCAAAGCTATATACAGAAAGAGAAGCTTAAATAGTCAATAAATATATGAAAAAAGTCATATTATCACAACAGAATAACATAAACTAGAACTGTGGAGATAAAATGTTACATCCAAGATATGGACAACTCCAAAAATCTGAAAATAATTCATTGGCATTGCTGCTAGGGTAATAGGAACGTTCATGAACAAGATCTTTTGAATTCAAAAATACCCATGATTTCATTACCACTAAAATTTCACACCTAAGAACGTACACCAGGGAAATTGTCACAGGTGTACAACGACAGAGGAATGGATGTATTGGAAAACAACAGCAAAAACCGAGTGAAATAGAGCCACACCTATCAACATGGATGTAGCTCTATCAATTTTGACTATGAAAAAATTCCATTTCCAGTAGAATTCAGAGTGCATTGCACCAGCCACACAAAGTTATAAAACATAGAAGAATAATTCATTCCCTGGGAATGTTTCCATGTATATGATAAAAATATAAAGAAATGTGTTAAAATGATAAACCTTAAAGATGGTATTTTTTCTTCTGACAGGGAAGGGTTGGGTAATAAGTATTCTGAATTAGGAAGAGGAGACAGATGTTTCAATTCTCACGTTTAATGGTGGGTACATGGATATTTGACATAAAATTCTTCTTATATAGAATATCTTTATATAGGATGCAAAACATAAAAACTACTAAATAACATTAAAATTGTGAGCTGATATCTAAACTTTTTTCTGGTAAAGTAACTCCACTTTCCTATCATCCAACCTCTATTCAGGGAAACATACTCTTCTTTTTGTTTTACTAGGGATGCCCCTTATTGAATTTAGGGATATTACCTCATCCTGAAGCCAACTGACCTCTTTTCAAACAGATAATCCTTAAGGGCTGGTCTCATAGAATTTCAAAGACTTCGGCACTTAACTTGGTACACAAAATATAATATGTTCTTATGATTAATTTTCATGTTTTAATAACTGGTAGGACAAATAATCTTTTTAAAAATGTTATTTTAGAGCACACATGGGCAGGGAAAGGGGCAGAGGTTGAGAGAGAGACTCTTAAGTAGGGTCCACACTCAGCACAGGGCCTGTCATGGGGCTCGATCCCATGACCCTGGGATCATGAACTGAGATGAAATCAAGAGTCAGATATTCAACCAACCAAACCACCCAGATGCCCCAAACAATCCTTGATACATTAATTATCCTTCCTTTTCATAATTTTCTGCCTCATCTTGAAATACTTTTTATAATCTTCTTATAAATTACAGAATAATTTTTTTCTAGTTTTAAAAGACTGTGTCCTATAGTGACATCTATTGGAATTTCTTTTAGTTAATAATGGAATGATGAAGTAAAACAATAATGAAATGTTTATGATAATACCAAAAGTGACATGAATATATGTTTCTGCCCATCTCCTACCTTTCACTGTGAGACAAAATGGGGTCTAGGAAAGCCTGTGATCCCATTCAATGCACATTAAATCTGCTGTCCCAAACAAATATTTGAGAATACATATTTCAAGGACTAGATTCTCTTCCATTTGTCTGATAACTGCACCATCAGACATTCTTTTTAGGTTTCCTTTTACATTTTACTTTGATCTTCCTTGCACTTGGCAACTTGTTCTCATGAACTTTGAGAAGAAAATGAGAAAGGTTTTCTCCATTCATTATCTTTTGTTTTGGTTTGTTTGTTTTTACATTTATTTATTTTTGAGACAGAGAGACAGCACAAGCAGGGGAGGGGCAGAGAGAAAAGGAAACACAGAATATGAAGCAGGTTCCAGGCTCTGAGCTGTCAGCACAGAGCCTGATGCAAGGCTCAAACCCACGGATCGTGAGATCATGACCTGAGCTGAAGTCAGACGCTTACCTGACTGAGCCACCCAGATGCTCCTCTGTATTTGTTGTCTTAATCATAGAATTTTTAAATTGCGTCTTATATCTATAAGCCCTGCAGTGTTATACAATCATTAGAAAGGAATTAGATATGATACACAGTACAAAGTAGAAAAATCAGTAATATCGAGTTACAGATGAGTCTCTTCTGGACCTAATGAAGGAACTTTAATGCTACCATACTCTTTATGAGACCAGTGATGATAATGGGATGTGATTAAATACCAGTTTTCTTTGATACATCTCCAGTATAATCAATGATGGTATGTAAAAAAATTTAATGAGGACTGACCAATTAGAATCAAATCAATCATCAATCAGAATCATTAGGCTCTGGCCTAACCTAGAGCATCTTACTGGAGTGATCCTACTGGTCAGATTGTATGGAAGTTGAGGCATCCTTTAGTAGGATTTAGGGTGGCTGGAACCTCTATGGGAGGGAAGACTTGGGGACTCAGCCTGTGACTATGTATCTCCTTTACTAAAATATTTTAGTATTATATCAATTAACATAGATTCCAAAGCATATTGCCAAAACCACGTGCTAAAGCCTGCTGGCTAAATATAGTAACAATAAGTATAGTAACAACTAAGTAACAACTAATCAGTATAGTAACAACTAAGATAGTTGATCTTGGTCCCCACATTTCTAAGGCCTTCAGCCTTCAGGTGACATTTGATAAGTTGAAAATTTGGAGGAAAGAACGCATATTTATAGATTTTGAATAGGAAAGGATACTGTAAGTTCCATTTTAAATTATGTGTGTGAGTGTATACATATGAAGGATATATTTTTCATCAATTAAAATATCTGAGTGATATTTTAAAATTTTAAATTTACTTCTATATATTTTGGATACTAACTCTTTATCAGATATGTCACTTGCAAATATCTTCTCCCATTCCCCAGGCTGCCTTTTTGTTTTGTTGATTGTTTCTTTTGCTGTGCGGAAGCTTTATATTTTGATGAAGTCACAATATTTTTTATTTCGTTTCCCTTGCTTTAGGAGACATATCTAGAAAGAAGTTGCTACAGCTGATGTCACAGAGGTTACTACCTGTGTTCTCATCTAGGATTTTTGTGGCTTCAGATCTCACATTTAGATCTTTATTTTTGTTTATGGTATAAGAAAGTGGTCCAATTTCATTCTTTTGCACGTTCCTGTCCAGTTTTCTCACCACCATTTGTTGAAGAGACTGTCTTTTTATTCCCCCATTGGATATTCTTTCCTGCTTTGTTGAAGATTAATTGATTGTATAGTTGTTCATTGATTTCTGGCTTTTCGATTCTGTTTTATTGATCTATGTGTCTATTTTTCTGACAGTGTAATACTGTTTTGATCACTACAGCTTTGTAATATAACTTGAAGTCCAGAATTGCAATGCCTCCAGCCTTGCTTTTCTTGCTCAAGGTTGTTTTGGCTATTCGGAGTCTTTTGTGGTTCCTCCATACTAATTTTAGGATTGTTTTTTTCTAGCTCTGTGAGAAATTCTGGTGATATTTTGATAGGGATTACATTAAATGTGTAGATTGCTTTGGGTAGTATATATATTTTAGCCACTGGTCAAAATGGCTAAAACCAACAACACAAGAAATAAGAGAAGTTGGCTAGGATTTGGAGAAAAGAGAATCCTCTTGCACTGTTGATAGGAATGTAAACTGGTGCAGCCACTCTGGAAAACAGTATGGAAGTTCCTCAAAAAGCTAAAAAATAGAAGTCCCATGTGATACAACAATTGCACGACTGGATAGTTACCCAAACAAAAATACGGGGGCACCTGGGTGGTTCAGTTGGTTGAGCATCCGACTCTTGATTTCAGCTCAGGTCATGATCCCAGGGTTGTGGGATCGAGCTCTGCACCGGGCTCCATGCTGAGTATGGAGCCTTCTTAGGATTCTCTCTCTCGTGCTCTCTTTCTCTCTCTCTCTTTCTCTTTCCTCTTCCTTCTCTCCCCTGCTTGTGTGTTTTCTCTCTCTCAAATAAAAGTTTAAAAAATGAATACAAAAATACTAATTTGAGGACACATATCCTCCCTGATGTTTATAGCAGCATTATCTACAATAGCCAAATAATGGAAATGGCCCAAGTGCCCATCAACTGATGAATGGATAAAGAAGTGGTGATACATATATATAGTATTATGCTATAGAGAGTATTATGCTAAGTGAAATAAGTCAGAGAAAGACATATTACCATATGATTCCACTTACATGTGGAATTTAAGAAACAAAACCAATGAGCAAACAGGAAAAAAGAGAGAGACTTTTAACTATGGAGAACAAACTGATGGTTACCAGAGGGGAGGTGGGTGGGGAGGGATAGATTAAATAAGTGATGAAGATTTAGGAGTGCACTTGTGAGGAGCACCAGGTGTTGTATGTAAGTGTTGAATCAATAAACTGTACACCTGAAACTAATATTCATGGTATGTTAATTAACTGGATTTAAATAAAAACTTAAGAAAAGTTTAATATGTGAGTTCAAAGAAATACCTGCACGTCTCAAATGCTATGTGTGAAAAAATACGCACCATACCCTTTTAAATCTAACTTATATAATGCTAGAATAAAGAACTGACTATTGAAACAAGATAGAAATCTTCTGAGCCCCTGGGAAGAACACAACTAAGCATTATTAGCATTTCTGGGGGCTGTTCTCTATTATTTTTCTAAAATGCAATTGAAGCTTCATTAAAATACATTCAATTATAAAATTTGTTTTATTATAAAAATAACTGCATAAATCTTACACCGTGGGGAAGAAAATGAACCATGAAAATATCTCTAAAGAAAATTCCAAATACTTTATAGAACTTGTGTTATTCCAAAGGAACATAAAGCTGCCACTTCTAACCTGTCTTCACTGTTTTTTACTTAAGAAAAAAAAATCTATATTTTTTGACATATAATGAAGGGTATTTCTGTCTTGGCAATAACTTTGCTCATCACATATTTTAATTCCCTTGGCATTCATGGAGCTCATGTTAACATTCATTTTCACAAGTTAGGTACTCTTGACTGCTGTAGAAATAATAAATAATTAGATACAAATATTTCAAATTTCAATAAATATTTATCAAAAGCAGCTATAAACTGGTTACTACACGGACGACAGAGATGCAAAGCAGACACACGCTCCTCTTTACTTCATTCAAAACCAGACATCCACGTCTTTCGGGTGAGGCTGATTATCAATAATTGTATCACAGAGCTCTGCATAGGTCATCCAGTTTAAGTTGTAACCACCTTTATTACCCCCAGATAGTTAATCTATTCATGTGGTAGCCTCCAATCTGTCATTGACAAAATCACCTTTTACTTCTCGGAATATTTTCTTTACCTTCTCATTCTAGGTGCAGTTGGCTGTCTCCTGAGTATTTAGCTTTCCCTGAAGTCCTCTTGGCAATTAATTCTTTAAAAAAATAAAAAGAAAAAAAAGCTTATTCATTTATTTTGAGAGAGAGAGCAAAATTGGGGGAAGGACTGGGCGGTGGGTGGGAGCGGAGGGAATCCCAAGCAGGCTCTGCGCTGAATGTGCAGAGCCTGATGCAGGGCTCAAACCCACAGACCCGTGAGATCATGACCTGAGCCAAAGTTGGATGCCCAACTGACTGAACCACACAGGCACTTGGCAATTAGCACTCCTAATTTTCCTGTAGATAAATGAACACAGTCCCTGGGACAGATGTAAGCATTGTTATTGCTCATAATAGCTGGTTTCATGTTTTTCTTCCTCCTCCATCAAAAAAATCCAGCTCTGTTGAATGACATGCTTCAGAACTGTGTGCCTCATTCCCACTCATTTGTTACCCACCAATCCCCAGGGCACTTACCATCATTAATTACAGGGTTCTGCTCTGTTTCTTTGTGTTTCTCTCCACCAATACTGTCTTGGCCCATTGGGGCTGCTACAACAAAATACCACAGACTAGGTGGCTTGTAAAGAATAAAAATTTATTTCTCACTGTTATGAAGCCTGGAAGTCTGAGATCATGGTGCCAGAATGATTGGGTGAGGGCCCTATTCTGGGTTGCAGACTTCTTGTATCCTCATATGATGGAAAGAGCTAGGAAACTTGGTTTCTGGGGTACCATAGACTCCTAGCTTTCCTTGTGCCTCACCAGCTGCTCACCAGATGGTTTTCCACTTATTTTGCACCTTTCCTTTTCTCAGCTTTAAAGGAGAGAGTACCTGGAAGTGAGTCATTGCTCCTTCTATCTACATGAATTACCTGAGTAGTCACTCAAAAACGTTTTTTAAATAATATTTATACATTAATATATGTCACTTGTGTATCTCCAGCCCCAACCCCACCCGCCTACTATTTCAGATATTTAATAGGTATCTGCAGTAGATGTTACTAATAAATTCTCAATATCCTTCTTGTGAGCTCATGAAAGACTACTCTGCCTAGGGCCATTGAATTTTGGCAAACCCATGTGGGTACTTCTAGCCAGTAGTCTAAGTGAAGAAATAAATGTGTGTGACTTTTAGTTCAGGAGAATGAGAGTAAAGTCCCATGTACTCATTTCTCCTGCTTTAAAGAACAAGTAGGCCTTGTCAATATGCTATGGATATCAAGGTGGGATCTGCTTCAGCCCGTGTGGTCAAGGCCTATATATTGATTGTCTAACTCCTGTGAGAGAAATTTACCATTATGTGATGAACTATTAAGATTTGGGATCTTACTAAACTATAAGGATTTGGGATCTATGCTATACTTAACCACTGAAGTATAGCATAGAACATGTCTATGAATATAATATCTAAAAATTAACATTTATAAAACAGATGTTTAATTTCTTTTGTAAAAAAAAAATTACTCTCTGTGCCACATTGGCTCAGTATATTAAGTGTCCAACTGTTGATCTCAGCTCAAGTCTTGATCTCAGGGTGTCGTGAGTTCAGGTCCAGTGTTGAGCTCCAAGGTGGGTGTGGAGACTACTTGAAAAACAAAAAAACAAAAACAAAAACAAAACAAAATGAAACAAACAAGCAAACAAATTACACATTTATTCTTCAAACTACTCCACAGTTGTAAATGGTGTCATCCTTATCCAAGTGAAACATCTAGGGAGTCATTCACCACATCTACATGTAGCCATCAGAAAATCCCATTAATTCCAACTTTAAAATCCTTCTCAGACCTTACCACTTTTTGCCACTGCCACAACAGCTACAGACACTCATGCTGAGTTAAACAAAATCACCATTGACTGGAGATTTGCAAAAGCCACCCAAACAACTACACTTCCTCATTTTATCCCCCATACTATATTTTCTACAAAGAATTTCCAGATGCAATAAATAATTACTCCCTTTGCAAATTTTCAGTAACTTCTTATTTCATGTGGAAGACAATCCAAATGCTTCTTGTAGCCTATAAATATATGGTATCTTTCCTACCTACCATGATGATTTCATTTCCCTTGGGTTCTGCTTCGCTCAGTATGTTTTAAACACACTGATCTCGACAGTTCTTCAACATGTAAAGCTTGTTTTTGTCTTAGGACTTTTTCTTTTCTTTTCTTTTCTTTTTCAGCCTTTTGATTCCTTCAGCCAAAAGTCTTGTGTGAAGTACTGTTCCCACTCCCTCAAAAATTCTTTTCCAAGATTTTTGCTGGTTCACTCCCTCGTTGTTCTCCACAAATGCCATGCCTCCACAATGGCAATCTCTGTCATACCACAAACTCACATCATCCAGTATTCCTTCATCTTGTTTTATCTGTCTTCATAGCAAGTATCATGCATATGTATATGTAAGTCTATGTTCCCGCCTATGTATGTGGATGTGTGAATGAGTGTGTGTATATGTGTATACCACTTTCGTATCTATATCCAACATTAGATCATCAATTCCATGAAGAATTTTTTTCACCATTGTTTGCAATTTTATCCTGGAAACTAGAATAATGCCTAAAACACAAGTGTGTACTTAGTAAATATTTGTTAAATGAATAAATAAATTCCATTATCATTATTCTATACTCATTCCACATAATATAATAGGGTTGCAGAACAATCCAAATAATATTCAGCTAAACGTATGAAGTTATTACTTCTTTTATTTGAAACTATAAATAGCTGCTATTTATTCCTATGAATTTAAATTAGATTCTCAAAATGCTAGGATTCTACAATTTGCTAAATAATAGATCGTCTATTATTTCTGTTTGTTACCTAAATACATAAAGGGTTCTAAACAAGTAGAGAAGATAATTCAGCTAAGATATTTACACTGTATTACTTATTTATGCATATAATGTATTATTAAATATAAGTTATGCATTTTTGAAATCACCATCAACATGCTTACCTATATTAAAACACCTGCACAAAATAACATACCTTTACAAAATCTGTATGAAACAAATTCAGGAAAAGTTGAAAGCTGAGAGCAGAAGAATTACACACACACACACACACACACACACACACACACATGTGTCTGATAAATACTCAATATATTTATTATGTACATTTACTTTTTTAAAGATGTCAAGGGGAAATGAATGACTATGTTATCCTTACCTCCAATCATATCCTAATCCTCTAAAATTGCAGATGATTTTTTCAAGGATACAGACATCCCTAGGGCTTACCTAGTTAAAACATCCAGTGTTTTGTGCTTGTGGTACTGATGACTACTGGCTAATGAAATACTTTCCTTTGGCTTTTCTACACAACTCTCCTGCTTTCATTCCAAATGTTCTCATGAGTTCTATTAAACTTCTTTTGCTGAAAAATGTTTGTGTTTCTCCCAGTTCTTTCCTGTGTTTGTTCATTTCTTTGTTTTTCTGTTCTTATAATAAATATTCACCATAGTAATCTAGGCAATCTCTAAAACTATAAGAAATTTGATTATATCTGTACACCAATCCGCATATCAATAATAACTTCAATCTTATCCAAATATGATCGATCCAGTATCTTCCCTTGAATGTCCCATAGTCTATAGAAAAATCAGTGTGTCTAAAACTGAACTCCTTATCTTCCTTCTAAAATCATTTTCTCTTCCTTTTGTTGGCATTATCTGTGAATTCCATCAATAGACATTGACCTTTTTTCTGTTTTCACCTTTTATATATTATACCCAACTTTAGAGCATTTATCTCATAAATATACCACAAATCGAATCCGTGGCAGAGAAGTCCATTGTGTCATACCAATTGTGTTTTCTTCCATTTTTCTTTTATTTCAAGTTTTTATTTAAATTTTAATTAGTAACATATATGGTAAAACAGGTTTCAGGTTGAATTTCTTCACCTCATTTAAAGATAGACCAAGGAATCTTTCCAATATTTTGGTATACAAGCTTTGTTATTTATGTATGTGGAAAATATATACTCCCACATTGTAGCTTATCTTTTTACATTGACTTTTTGTTTCTTTAAGCGTCCTTTGATAAATAGAATTTCTTTTTCTTCATGGAGTTAGATTTAATTTTTTCACGGTTAATGGTTATGTGTTTTATTTATGAAGTATATCACCACACCAAATTGAGTGACTATTTACCTATGTAGAGTTTACAAAAAAAAATTGTATTAAGAATATTAGAAGGACTCCTACAATACAGTTGCTTAAAAGAGCAATGGACAAAAACATGAACCACCTTTGCATAGAAGAGGAAACAATTGAAAGCTCTATGAAGAGGCATTCTACCTTCATATTTTCATAATCAGGAAAATGGAAGCTGAATGGGTCTACCACAATAAACCATTTTGTACCCATTCAATTTGTAGAGATTAAGTGATCTGAAAATAATATTGGAGAAAATGAAAATTGATGAAATCTCTTTTACAGTTTTGGAAAACACTGTGTCATTGCCATTGCCATTGTAATTTTGAAATATTTTCTGTTCTGTGACTCAAAAATTTCTACTTCTAGATAGATACCAAGAGACATAATCACATATGCATGCTTTTCATGTGTGAATATACTTTTAAAAACACACTTTGTAATAAAAAAAATGGAAACTGAACGAAGTGTCATTGGCATCAGAATGAACAATTGCATGGTCATATATTCACACAATGATCTAGGTATAACAATGATATATATAAGCTGACACCACATGTAAAATATATGAAGTAACTTGAATAAACTCTAGAGATCTTCTGTACAGCTTTTTAGCTTTAGTCAACAATAATGTATACTTAAAAGTTTGCCAGGAGGGTTGATCCTGTGCTAAGTATTCTTACCACAATAAAATTTAACACACACACACACACACACACACACACACACAGGAATGGATCTTGTAATATAATATTGAATATATTAAAGCAAATCCAGATGATTATGTATAACATGAAACTACCTAATAATGTCCTATAACTAGCAATATGAAATAATAAAAGGTTTAATCAGATTGATATATACTCAAATATTACATATAAGTAAAAGAAATGATTAATAGATAGTTCAGGACAGAAGTTAAACTTTGTGTAGGTGGAAGGTAGGAGGGAAACACAAATTAATATAAGCAACTGGTAATGATTCTGGCCTTGGTTAAATCTTGAGTTCAGAGGTATTCATTATATTATTAAAAATGAATGAATACATTAACTAGAAAGATATAGAAGATTAAATGAAAACTGGCTACATGTAGACCAGTGATGATAATGTATCATGAGTCAAGGATTAATTTATTTTTATGTTTCTGAAATAATTTTTGTTAAATGGTATATTCAGTGATACATAGCTCTATAATGCTATAAGCAGAGGATATGCATATTTGCCTCATTAATTGTATTAATATTTATTTTCTCATAAGAGTATGAATTTTCTTCCATATGCTGTGTAGTCACCCTCTCCCTCCCAAAATACACAAATTATTAATAACAATTTTTTAAATAATAAAGAGACACAGCCTAGCTATAAAATGTGCTTTCTTGTCATGATCTTCCTAGAAAGGGCTCTTTATTTTGGTACTTGATTTTTTTTTAATGTTTTATTATTTATTTTTGAGAGTGAGAAAGAGCAAAAGCAGAAGAGGTGCAGAGAGAGAGACACACAGAATCTGAAGCGGGATTCAGGCTCTGAGTTGTCAGCACAGAGCCCAACACAGGGCTCAAACTCAGGAACCACGAGATCATGACCTGAGCCTAAGTCGGCTGCTTAACCAACTGAGTCACCCAGGCATTCCTCCCCCTCCTTTTTTAAATATTTTTTTTTGTTTTTTTTTATTTTAAGAATTGTCTTGAGAAAATTTTGTCATGTTGTTATCAATACTATTCTAAAAGTTAAAAATGGGAACACTTAAACCTTATAGTCAGTGTTTATGTATAACATTTCTATCCTTTTAACTCAGATGTTTATCAAAAACACTTTTAAGAAAAAACATAAAATTAGCAAATATCTTGGAAGCCAATTATCTTTATGCACACATGGAAGGCCTTTTAATAGGAAATAAAAGGAATTCTAACAATGTTATTATATTTTGTTGCATGCCTAGAGAATTAAATGTGTGCTATTTAATAAGCTTGAGGCATTTATTCCTTTGGTATGTGTAAAACATTGCTGATACAATTATATGTCAATACCATTTGTCAATCATTTACTAAAAGGGATAAGTGAGAATAATATTTTAAAATACTTCAAAAATCTTTTTAAAATATTTTTAAAAGTACTGAACTTTATTTTTATAATCTTCACAAAAATCACACTTAATATAATCATGAACTTAATACAGTTTTGCTATTATTTGAAACTTAGACTGGTTCAGTCTTCCATTTGTATCAAGTAGAATAATCCATGAAAAAAATTTTTTTTGATGTTTACATATTTATTGAGAGAAACAGAGAGAGTGTGAGTGGCGGATGGGCATAGAGAGAGGGAGAGACTTCCACGAAGTCTTATACTCAGCCCAGAACCCAATGCAGGGCCCGATCTCATGAACCATGAGATCATGATCTGAGCCGAAATTGAGAGTTGGACGCTTAACCAACTGAGCCACCCAGGAGTCCCCATAAGAATAATTAGAATTCCAAACTGAGTAAAGGAAATGGCAATAATTTCACTGAAGAGTCTTTATTATCACGGATGGAATCCAAATAAATTGAAAATTGCACAAGAATAGTAAAATCTTGACTTCTTTTATAAGTATTAAAGATTCCTTTGCTTTGGGAAGACTAAAAGTGTAATTAGCCACATTGATATTAGAGCAAGGGATGTATGTTTAAATTTCCAGTATCCTAGTATTCAGTCAAGATGAGTAGTTCTTATAGGTCAGTAGTCAAAGCACAACTAAGAACAGAAGGAGAGCCTCTGCACTGATAAAAGATCAATATTTGGAAAGACCTGTTCTAAAGCATTTTGCCTAGATTTTATTCCATTCAGAAGTTTAATCATGCAATTGGCATTTTTCTAAAATAAAGACTTTATAGAAATACTAACTGGTCAAGTTACAACATAACCATAGATAACATTCGATTGAGTTTAGATATGAGTCTGTAGCATTGTCTTTTCTCCTGGACCTCCTTTCTATTTTTTTTTTAATTCTTTTTAACGTTTATTTATTTTTGAGACAGAGAGAGACAGAGCATGAACAGGGGAGGGGCGGAGAGAGAGGGAGACACAGAATCTGAAACAGGCTCCAGGCTCTGAGCTGTCAGCACAGAGCCCGACACGGGGCTCGAACTCACAGACCGTGAGATCATGACCTGAGCCGAAGTCGGATGCTTAACCAACCGAGCCACCCAGGTGCCCCTCTCCTGGACCTCCTTTCTAATAGACTTCTTCTTCTTTTTTTTTTTTTTTTCTGATGGACTTTCTTTTTTTTTTAAATTTTTTTTTTTTCAACGTTTTTTTTTTTTTTTTTTTTTTTTATTTATTTTTGGGACAGAGAGAGACAGAGCATGAACGGGGGAGGGGCAGAGAGAGAGGGAGACACAGAATCGGAAACAGGCTCCAGGCTCCGAGCCATCAGCCCAGAGCCTGACGCGGGGCTCGAACTCACGGACCGCGAGATCGTGACCTGGCTGAAGTCGGACGCTTAACCGACTGCGCCACCCAGGCGCCCCTCTGATGGACTTTCTACCAGATGTCCAACTCAAATCTTAACCAGACCACATGGCAGCATAATTTTAATAATCTATATAATATATTGTGATTTTAAATAATGATTTTTAATAATTTGACTTTTTATATGTCCAAGAAAAAAATTTTCTACACATAGTGAGTGAGTGAGTGTGTGTGTGTGTGAGTGTGTATGGTGGACTATGAATTAGTTCAGATAATGTGTATGCAAGCAATGGAAGCAAAGGCTGACTAACCTGGTAAGAAAAAGGATGCTACATTTAACTCAGAAATCAACAGAAGAGAAAAACAAGAAATTTTTGGAAAAAACAGGCGTCTGGGTGTCTCTTGGGAATCATAAGTGGAAGAGGACTTTCATTTGATTTTTAAGTTCTACTTTGGGTCCCTTTGCCTTTGTCTCTCCGTATAAGACTGAAATTATAGAACATGTGGCATAGTAGCTTTAGCTCTAGTTGGCTGCTTCTACTGTATTTGGGACAAGAATTAAGGCAAAGTCAGATCCCTAAAGAAGGGATGATAGACAGTTTGGAATAAGGTAACTACCAAAAATCAAGTAAAAGTTATTTACCAACCTTTTTTTTTTTTCATGTCACTGTTTGACTTTATACCTACCATGAGTAAAAACTGATGCAGTATAATATTTTGAAAATATTGACATTTCACTGGAAGTCATCTAGAGTAAATAATAATAATAACAAGAACAACAACAATAATAAATAACATAAATTGTGATATCCTTTACAAATTTGAAGACTTCTTTATGCAAAAAATTTACAAAAATATTGCCGTAACAAAATTTGAAATTTAGTTAAATTATAGCTCTTCCTGTCTTTCATTGATTGATGTACTACTAAGAAGTCATTGTAGCTAAGGGTGGAGCTTCGAGTAGGTACAAAGTATCAGATACTACATGAGGTCTTTTCTATACATATTTGCAATCAAATTTCATAGCATAGTTAGCCAATGTCATAGTTGCAGTCTGAATTTAATGAAAATGGTTCACTGAAATGCAGTTATTTTGGTCCCATATGGTCTCATGATTTTCTAACCAAACTTCACTTAATTTAATGCAGAGTAGTGCTACACTTAAGGATTTTTTTTCAATTCAGAGGCTAAACAACCGATTCTGAAATTAATAATCATTCAACACTGACAATTATTACGAATTATAAAGACAACTGAATCATGTGCATGTGCATTTCATGTGCATTTCACTTTAAGCAAGCTTATTTTAATGATTACATATAGTAATATATGCTTATTGCAGTTTTTTTTTTTTTTTTAATTTTTTTTTCAACGTTTTTTATTTATTTTTGGGACAGAGAGAGACAGAGCATGAACGGGGGAGGGGCAGAGAGAGAGGGAGACACAGAATCAGAAACAGGCTCCAGGCTCCGAGCCATCAGCCCAGAGCCTGACGCGGGGCTCGAACTCACGGACCGCGAGATCGTGACCTGGCTGAAGTCGGATGCTTAACCGACTGCGCCACCCAGGCGCCCCTGCTTATTGCAGTTTTTACAAAATACCCTAAGGGCATACAAAAGCATAAGGAAAATCATCCATAAACCCGTTATATTAAGATGTATTTGGCAGGGGATGAACCAGGGCTAAGAGAAAAGATGTTTTTGAATCCACAGCACAAGCCACTGCTGTCCTAATGATACATATATACACATCTATTATACATAAAATATATCCATTTAGAGTTTACTACTTTTTATTTATTGTGTTAGTTTCTATGCCCCTAATTATCTTTCAAGTATATATACATTCTAGAATGGCTGTTGTGGATAGAGTCTATGTGAACCACAAGATTTTAACCAAGGGATAGGACCCAACTGAAAACAAATTAAGCGACTTCTAAGGCCATGTTTACATCTCTGCATGTCCCACCCACACCCTAGAGCATATTTTACCTGATACACAGACAGAACTCCCTAAACCTGGAAAGGACTAGTACCCCTTCAAGACCATGGACAACACTACAGCACTTCCATAACATCCATATAAGTGATCTGAAAGCAATACGAACTTATGATATCATGCGTTTATAGAAATTATTTTTGTACCTCGCTTTTGTAGTTGTTAATTTCACAGACATAGAAGAGTTTTCATGGAAGATATTGTTTGGACTGTTAAAAGGACCTACTAATGTTGAAATTTTGTTGAGATTGCATACAATAATGTGTTTGCCCAAAGTAACACATTTAAATGAAAAGCAATCCTTGTAAAAAAAAATCATAGAATAAGTTTAGATGAGCAGAATGATTAATTTGGAGATAAAAACCAGGAATCAAATCCTTCGTCAGTCACTTATGATTTGATGCTGTGCACGTTGTCGCTCTCTGAACTATGATCTTTAATTTCGATAATAGGAATTATGCTACCAATCTAATCTGCTGTTTTACAAGGAGTTCATTTGATAATATGTGGAATTGCTTCGTGTGTATGTTATAGTACACACTAAAATTATTATTAATTATATGAAAACTTCTCAGAGGTAGAGTATGTAAATTTATTGCGTTTTCCTAGGAGGTATATTACCTCTTCTCTGGTAGAGAAGCTACCAGATTCCAGCTACTGGAATCATATTGAGGTGATATAATTTAAGAAAAAAAGGGTTATAAATCCTTCTCCTTTGAACCATTTTTTATTTACTTTTTTTTTTTTTTTTTGAGGGAGAGAGTTAGAAAGATTGAGTGCAGGTGTACAAGCCTGAGAGGAGCAGAGGGAGAGAGACGGAGAGGATCTCAAGCAGGCTCCACAATGAATGTGAGCCTGACGTAGGACTTGCTCTCACAAATCAGAGATCATGACCTGAGCCAAAATCAAGAGTCAGATGCTTAGCTGACTGACCTACCCATGCTGCCTGAGGCATTTGTATGTTTCATAAAATTTTTGGCTTTTAGGTAAAAAGTGATTTATGAAAATCTCTTTCCCTTTGTGTATAATTTTCATAATTACAATTTTTATCTTTTTTTCTCTGTAATGTTACTTTTCTCCTGGCTTCTTTCAACAATTTTTAAATTTGGATAGTAGTACTTTGTATGTAATATGCAGTCATGTGTGTTTGTATGCTTTCTATTGGTAATAGTCAACTTGGTGTTCTCTGACCTTTTTGAATTTGTGTTTTTAGCATTTTCTTTTATTTTTCTTTCTTTCTTTCCCCTCCCTTCCTCCTTTCCTCCTTTTCTTTCCTCCTTTTCTTTCCTCCTTTTCTTTCTTTCTTTCTTTCTTTCTTTCTTTCTTTCTTTCTTTCTTTCAAAAAGTTTTGGCCATTGCTTTCCAATATTTTTTCTGCCCATTCTCTGTCTCTTTTTTCTACAATTTCCTCTGTCCTTCTGGGATTCCAAAAACAAGTTTGCTAGATCATTAGATTTTGCCCCTCAGTGCTTTATTTTCTGTGTTTGTTTGTTTGTTTGTTTAACTTTTATTTCTCTTTTTTAGTTTGGGTAATGTTTTTATCTTTAAATTCAAAAATTCTTTCCTTAGCTGCTTCAGGTCTACTGATAAATACATCAAAGTTTTTTCTTTTCTGTTAATGCATTTTTTTTAACATTTCACTTTGATTATCTTAAATGTTCCGTTCCTCTGCTTGAAAATCACCATCAGTTCATGCAAAGCTTTTAGTACATTACATGTTAATCATATGTTTAAATTTTCTCTCTCACATTTACATGTGGCTTTGGTTCTATGGATGTTTTGTCTCTGGACAGAGTGTTTCTGTCTTTTGAGCGTGTATGTGTTATTGTTTTCTAATTTCTGTTAGAAAGGCAGACATCATGTATAGGGCATTTGAGACAAAGGTAGTGTTTTTCCTGGAGAGTGTTATAACTCTTCTGCTAAGCTTTTTTTTTTTTAATTTATTTAACTATTTTGGGAGAGATAAAGAGAGCACAAGCAGAGAAGGGGCAGAAAGAAAGGGAGAGAGAGAATTCCAAGCATGCTACATGCTTCTAACACAGAGCCAGATGTGGGACTTGAACTCACAAAACAGTGAGATCATGACCTGAGCCAAAACGAAGAGTTAGATGCTCAACCACCTGAGCCACCCAGGTGCCCCTCTGCTAAGCTTTTAGTATGTGAGAGTCCAACCGTGTTTCATGTTTATTGTGGCTGTTGTTATCGTCCATGCTTGCAACTGATCATGACATTCCTAGCATTCTCTTGTGTTCAGGGCAAGGCAATTATTTGCCAATAGGTGTTTCTCAATATCTGCTTCTCTATCAGCTGTACACTTTCCTATGCGTCTCTGCCTCAGAAATAATTTCCCTCCACACTCTCGTCCCTACCCCAACGTGACTTTTCGCTCTTTACCTGGTGCTTGCTAGCTTTGTGAAGGCTGGTGGGAGGGGATGCTCTATTGTTACTTTTGTAACCTCAGTCTGAAGCAAACATTAGGTCTCAGGGATGAGGGGCTATTCAGTCATCCTATCCCTTCCCCAGAAATGGGAAATCTCTGTGTGTCTGGACCCAGTATGGTTACCTATTCCCTCCTGAATTTGGAGAGTAGCTTTCCTTTTCTCTTCATGGTGGTATTCTCCTCGCTCTTTGTGTGGCCGTTTGCTGCCCTCCCACAGCTCCTCAAGTCTTTAGATTCATGGAGGAAAAGGCTCAGGTAGGTCTTCGAGCTTTTCCTACAGCAGCTACTGCACCCTGCGGCAGGATGGCCTCACATTCCTTTGTGTATACTTCACAGATGACAGTGATTTTCTATTCCTCGTCCCGCCCTCAGTCTTTCCCTGGATGACCTTGAAAACAAGCCTACAGGTAGATGGATACTGCCCTTATGTCTGTGGCTACCTGGGCTTTTGTACTTTCATTCTAATGTACACTCAGCCCTTAGCAATTTGTCAAAAATGTTAGCAGCACTTCACTTAAATACTTATCTAGCAGCCTGTCTTCTTTTTATGATTTCTTTTATGGTCTTAATTCCTCTCTCTCATCTTAAGCACATTTTTCATGTATTTCAGCCTCACTGACCAGTGACCTCAGTGCATTGATGGATTCAAGAAAAGTTATAATTTATGGATTTTTTTCTTTCTTGTCAGGGTGGGGGGATGTTCATTCCAACTATTTCCTTATTAAATTAAAGCTGAAAGTCCCTGTGTGTATATAATAAAGTACCGATATTGACTATTGGCATTATGTGTAAATGAACATATATTATCAATAAAGAGGTTTACAGCTAATTTTAATCTGACCATTGTTTTTCATTTTATTCTAACACTGAAAAGAGAATAAAGGAGTTCAAGTATTATTTAACAAGTGCAAAATGAATTTTTTTAAAAAAAATCACAACCTTAATTAAAACAAGAATAAAGCAAGATGTGAGTAAATCTGCTGAAGGTGTTAGTAAAATAAAGTCATGGGTTATTCGTTGTTCTCTTAACTCATAGGCATTCTTTATGCTATTAAGGAGAAAAAATCAGTACATATTATGTAATTGTTGATGTTAATCAAATGTGTTTTTGTGCATAAACTGATAGAACTTCAGCATTCAGCAACACCATCTTGAATATAAAATAAAGAAATATAATTGTTGACATTGGTATTACAGTTGTTACTACTGTTAGAATTATTAACACTGGGATGCCTGGGTGGCTCAGTCAGTTAAGTGTCTGTCTGGTTCAGGTTATGATCTTACAGTTTGCAAGTTCCAGCTCCATGTTGGGGGTCTCTCCTGTCAGCGTGGAGCCTGTTTCAGATCTTCTGTTCCCCTCTCTCTCTGTCCCTCCCCTGCTTATGCTCCCTCTCCATCCCCAAAATAAATAAAAATTTTAAAAAAATGTAGTTCTTTAAGGTAATTATGTTAATAATTTATTTCTATGAAACAAATGCTACAAACTTAGGGACTTAAAGCAAACCCCACTTATTTTCTCCCATTTCTATGGATCGTGAAATTGGATCTAAATGTATCAGCTGGGTTCTCTACTCAGGGTCTCACAAGGATGCAGGCAAGGTATCAGCCAGACTGCAGTCTCATCCGAGGCTCAGAATGCTCTTGCACATTCACAATTGTTGACAAAATTAAGTTCCTTGTGGTCATAGGACTGAGATCCCCACTTTCTTTCTGGCTATCAACCAACAGCTCTTATCAACTTCTATAGTCTACCCACGTCCCTGGTTTGTGGCCCTCTGCATAGCAGAGCAGTTTGCTGCTTCAAGGCCAGCAGTATAATTTCTTTTCCTTCAAATCTCTCCAGTCTCTTTTAAGGGGTAATTTTATTAGATCAGGCCTATCCAAGATAATGTCTTTTGGATTAATTCAAATTCAACTAATTGGAGACCTTAAATACATCCAAAAAAAATCACTTCTGCCATGTGAAATATCATAATAGCAGGAATGACATTTCATCATATTCAAAAAATTCAATCATATACCCAGAGTTGGGAATCATACAGGGCTTATACAGTAGAGAGAGGGGAGCAGGAAATGTTAGAGCTGTCTTAAAATGCTACCTACTACAACTATGTTATTTTTCCATGGAATAGCAATTATATACAAGTCAAAACATTCTTTATAATGTATTACATTTATTACATAAGGACTTTGTTGATGTGATATTGTGATTGTTCAAATATTTGTTGTCCTTCTGTGGGAGAGGATAATGAAATATGAACCAAAGTGACCTGTGTGTCTTCTGAGCAGACTATTTAAGAGCCATTGTGGAGTTTACCATGATTTTTTTTGTAGGGCCAGCTTCATCAAAAACATTGCTGATTTCTTTAGACTGCTTTATAGTTACCGTTGCAACTTCAATTTCTTTTTATAGATGTTTCAAATGCCCTGTGTGCATTCTCTGATAACATGATTATCCTGTATCTTAGCATATCGTTTTAATTAATCATTCATTGTTCTGTAGTCTGTGTTTGAATTATTTGTTCAAGAATGGGTACACAGGTGCCTTTTCTTCTGATGGTTTGAATACATGACAATAATTTTCTATGCATTCACCCATAAATCATATTTCTGGGTATATTATTGGTATATTGCTTTGTGCAACTATTTGAGGATGAAGTACATGACATTTTTTCATCTTCTGATTTTGGCCATGACATTAAGAACCTTCTCATTTTTTTTCCTCTTATGGATACAAGTTCATATTTGCTTTCTGGTTATATGTTTATTTCTATATTACAAAACAGAACAAAACAAAATCCTCAGACTACATATAACAGACATTGTGTTATATACCCTCACACCAATTTATAGGGTATTCCCAAATATAAAAGAAGGTCTACATTGGTCCAAGGTGATCTGATAACCATAGGCTTAATTTCTTATTGCATGATAATCACCTAATTATATAAGGTGTTCAATAATGGCTGTGAGCTCTTTTGTGTTTTCTTGCTCCATTCTTAGGTCTTACTTGAGAGTTGACTGATAGCAGTTTAAATATCAGTTTCAGTTCCTAGTTTTGACATAAAAAATATCTTGAATGCCCTAAATGACCAAATATCGAGATATTTTTAAACATTTTTTTAATGTTTATTCATTTTTGAGAAACAGAGAGACATAGAGTGAGCAGGGGAGGGACAGAGAGAGAGGGAGACACAGAATCTGAAGCAGGCTCCAGGCTCTGAGCTGTCAGCACAGAGCCCGGACCCACAGAGCTGCATATCATGACCTGAGCCAAATTTGGAAGCTTAACCAACTAAGCCACTCAGGTGCCTTATCCAAATATCAAAATAATTTTAAATGAATACTGAGTCTTCAAGAAATTACTCTCCAGCGACAAAAGAAAACTAGAAAAAAAAATGTATACATGCTGGAACACTATGCTAGTCTGATCTTGAAATTAGCCCTTAGAATTTCTAACTATAAACCTAAAAATTGCAATTCACATTTATTTTTTTTAAATTTTTTTTCAACGTTTTTTATTTATTTTTGGGACAGAGAGAGACAGAGCATGAACAGGGGAGGGGCAGAGAGAGAGAGGGAGACACAGAATTGGAAACAGGCTCCAGGCTCCAAGCCATCAGCCCAGAGCCTGACGCGGGGCTCGAACTCACGGACCGCGAGATCGTGACCTGGCTGAAGTCAGACGCTTAACCGACTGCACCACCCAGGCACCTCGGCAATTCACATTTAAACAACCCACATGGGTCAGAGACTTTCCAGTCAAAAAACTAACATAGAATGTGGCCCTGGGCCGGTGAGGTGGCTGGAATGCAGGCAGTAGCTAAAGCAAATTGGCTCTGGAGGGACTGGTTTCCCACAGATAAGATTAGCTCAAAATGTGAAATTATAAAAAACAAAAACAAAACCAAGGTAATAAATCTACAGTAAGAGAAAATGAGTAAACATAACAAACAGCAGTATTCGATCTTCTGAGCTTTCCATAATATAAATATTGAATAAAGATTAAAGAATAAATATATTTAACTTAGTTAACATATTATTGACCATACAGAGCATATTTGTATTTGGTAAGTGACCTACAGGGCTACCAGTTTATGGTCTTTGCATTGGCAAATGTTTTATTGTGTGAGAATAGTGGTATATAAAACTTTTTAAGTAACTATGAATTAACAGCTTCACACCTAAATCCTTGATTTAGATCCTTGATCCTTTCCTGCAGTATAATTACAGGCCTGTCAGGTGAAACATAGTTGTTTTTGGATTCTTCAATTTTAAGAATTACTGAAAATGTTTTTACATAATTTACATCATAGCACATAACTCAAATTTGCTCCCTCAGTGTGGGCCTACATCTCAGTTTGTCTGGAAAGTCCAAATTTAAGCCTTATGTCTCAACAAAATTAATAGTAGCAACACCTTTATTATTTCCTTTTAATTTAATTCATTTATTTGAGAGAGAGAAAGAGAGAGAGAGAGAGAGAGAGAGAGCACATGAGTGGCAGAGGGGCAGAGAAAGAGGAAGAGAGAGAATCCCAGGCAGGCTCTATGCTATCAGCAGAGACTGATGTGGGTCTCGATATCATGAACCATGAGATCATTACCTGAGCTGAAATCAAGAGTTGGA
Source organism: Panthera onca (assembly GCF_046562875.1). Taxonomy (NCBI): domain Eukaryota; kingdom Metazoa; phylum Chordata; class Mammalia; order Carnivora; family Felidae; genus Panthera; species Panthera onca. Next base: position 114,920,919 of record NC_138342.1, read on the forward strand.
CACTTGACCGACTTAGCCACCCAGGCACCCCATACTTTCATTCTTAAAACTTTTCTAGTTTTGAATGATATATCATCATACGGCCACCATTTTTAAATTAGAATGGGAGTATTTTCTCCCATTCATTTGAAAACGTCTAGAAGCAAGGTGAGTTTCGGGCAATGATGTGCTGGAACCAGGTTCTATCAGATAGTGAGAGCCATTTGTTAGTATCTCTTTCTAACTCTATATTCAGGAACATCAAGACGGTATCTCGAGATTAGCAATGAGGAGAGTATTTACACTTTGGATAATGGAAAAATCTACAAACTAGGGTGTTTTTCTTTTCCATCCTTCCAGACAAGTATACCACTGGCTTTTAAATGTTTTTTGTTTTTTTGTTTTGTTTTGTTTTGTTTTGTTTTTTGTTGCGTTTTTGTTTTGTTTTGTTTGTTTGTTTGTTTGTTTTCCTTTTTCAGGGCCTTTGCTTTAGGAAAGTTTTCCTGACACTAGAAATGCCACTGGCTTTAGGAATATTTTTTGTTTCTTTTACTTTGTTTTGTTTTGTTTGTTTTTCGGGGCCTCTCCTTCCTTTTCTTTTATTCTCTTATACTTTTTTCATATTTTTAGCCTCATTCTCAGACTGCTTTTATTGATGGGGCAAAATGGCTGTAGCTCTTCCAGGCCTACGATATTCAGATATATTTTCTCTTTGATCTACACTCATTTTATAACTACTCTTGCCTCTCCCTGAAGTTTCTTTTAGGTGCTTTCATGTCCATATCTGGGGGCTTTGACAACCCAAAAGCACAGTTCAAGTACTACACACTGGTTTTCAAGAGATTCTTGACCCCTTCAAGAATGTGAACTTGTGATTTACTTTTTTCAGGTCTGAATTATTCTCTTCAGGCACGGTTCTATTGGCATTCTGCTCCAATTGTTCCTATTGCTTCCTTGGGTAACTAATTTATTTAGCAGTCTAAACTTTGAGGTATATAAATTCGAAGCAGTTTTATATCTCTCCAATGACTGCTTGCAAGCATGCTCTCCAGAATGTTAATTGCTGACCCCTAGAGCAATTTTTTGGCAGATGGCATACTTATTAATTACATTTTATGCCAAAATATCCATTCATTTTCAAATGCTAAATTTATGTCCTATTCAAAACGAATCCCTCTCTTCTCCTTTCAACCCCCAGCTATACACATAATCTTGGAATCTTGGAGTTATGAATGGGTATTGTCCTTACCTTTTCGATCCCTCTTATAGTTCCATTTCTTTGAGTGTGAGATGGAGGTGTATAAGGGCTGTTTCAGGAATACTTCTTTTTCCTCCTTTCTCAAGATCTTAAGCATGTGAGCTAATTCTCTTTCGCTTCCTGTTCGTGTTTTTGGTTTATCTTTGATTGCTATTGTTGCATCTCTAGCCAACACAGATTGGCAGTACTGTCTTCTGAGCAGTAAACATTTAAACTCTACCTCTCTCATGTGAAACCAGAGGGTGGTGTAACTACTATTTCCTGAAAAAAAAATCTGGTTCCAATTCTACCACCTATTCTTCCATTGTACCAAGCAGACCATTCTCTTGAATTGGGTAACCATCAGGACAATTCAGTTAGTAACTTTAGATCCGAGGGGAAATGATACATCTTTGCTGTGGCAAAAAAGCAGGACACTCCAATGCTAGTAATTCTCTTTATCCTTCTATCTCTCTTCAATAATCTTTCCAACTTTTTTTTAATTTTTTTTTTAACGTTTATTTATTTTTGAGACAGAGAGAGACAGAGCATGAACGGGGGAGGGTCAGAGAGAGGGAGACACAGAATCTGAAACAGGCTCCAGGCTCTGAGCTGTCAGCACAGAGCCCCACGCGGGGCTTGAACTCACGGACCGCGAGACCATGACCTGAGCCAAAGTCGGCCACTTAACCGACTGAGCCACCCAGGCGCCCCTCTTTCCAACTTTTTAAATAGGTATAGAACAGCTAATCAATGCTATCGGGTAAGTAGACTTCCAACTGTTAAATGAAGTGTCATGCTTTCATTCCTCAAGTGTCAACTTCCATCTCTTTAAATGATTCTTTTGGAGAGTAGTCAGCCTCCCGTGACTAGAAGTTGTATCTGAAAAGCAAGCTCTCTTTGTAGAAAGCACAACTTCCCAACTAGGCCAATGACACATTCCAAATACACCCTTTCACTGCCCTGCATTGCAGTGTCTTGTATATATTGAAGATGGTGGTGATGGCATGAGAAGTCAAGGGAAGACTGATTGTGATAGATCCTGACAAAGTTCTTTCCACATGATTTATACATGGCTCATGGGCAGCTTTCTCATAGATAAAGGAAAAATGATGAGATTTTCTCTTTGGCTTTGGATCCTCGTTTCCAATTTCACAATAATTAGGACAAGTTTATGTAGCGATGTATAAACACTCACAAATTATGATTCATATTTCTAGTTTCTACCTTCAACATTTGCTATTCTCTTCCATCTCCTCCACCTCTTTGCCTTTTTTCCTCCATGATTTTTAAAACAGTACAAAAATGTGTCTTCTATATCCTTGCTCTAATATTCCACATTACCAATTCATTTCTGTACTGCTTTTGTAAGATTTCAGTTCTTCTGTAATTATCTCTTTTCTTAACCTAGATGTGTTACATCATTATGTTCTTTTGTTTTTATTGCAACTCATTATCTTCTCATCTGCATTTTTTCTTTATAATTTTTGATAGAAATTAATGAAAATATTTATCGTATTTTTGAATAAGGAAGATATTCACATGGTCAAAAATTGAGAAGTACAGAAAAAATACAGTAAATGTTTTCCTCTCACCCCTGCTTCTTTCACTGAGTTCTCTCTGGTGATAACAGTTTCCATTTTACATAAAAAAGGATAATGACTGAATAAATTCCAAATTCATAGAAAGCAAAGGGTATGTACATTTGTTGTCTTATTAGATACTACTAAGTCATCTTTAATTGGAGTTGCAAATATACTATTCATAATTCTTGTGTTTTATAATGTGGATAATTAGCAATATTATATACCAAAATTCTATCTCAGTACATATTCACTTAATGATACATATGTATACACAGGCACACTGAATAGAGCAACAAACAGAAACCTTACTATTTTTTAAATATCCATAAAATTTATATGATAGAGAAAAAATTTAAGAAAGTGAGATATAAGAACTATATCATGAGCATATATATTTTCCCTCCCTATTACAAGTGATTTAAAAAGTCTTAAAGAGGGGCGCCTGGGTGGCTCAGTCAGTTAAGCATCCGACTTTGGCTCAGGTCATGATCTCGGGGTTTGTGAGTTCGAGCCCCGCGTCGGGCTCTGTCTTGGCTGCTCAGAGCTTGGAGCCTGCTTCTGATTCTGTGTCTCCCTCTCTCTCTGACCCTCCCCCATTCAGGCTCTGTCTCTCTCTGTCTCAAAAATAAATAAACATTAAAAAAATTTTTTTAAAGTCTTAAAGAAATATGAATAAATAGGTATTTCTAGGAAAGCTAACATCATCATTATATTAGTTTTTCTCAAACTGATCTGCAGATCAAGACAATTTCAAACAAAAAAATCACAGCATGTGGGGGAGAGATAAGAAGATTAGTCTAATTTATTCTAAAAAAAGCAAAGACTAAGATACCCCAAGAAATTAAGGTGATGAAGATGATATAGTGGGGGCATCTCTGGGGTAATATTATATTGCTTGGCCTGGATTCTAAATAAATACATGTTAAATGCATTATTCTGCTTTAAATCTTCCAGATATTGGTCATGCTTACTTTATATTTCAATTCTGTTTAAAGTTCTTTTCTCATTTACAACTGAAAAAAACATTGCAGTGAATAATTTCCAATACCTGACAAAATTTCTGTAGAGTCATGCTCCAGTTTTTTCCTTCACCTTCTCAATTGGTCAAGGGTTTGTAAATCCCTAACACTAGAATGCATTCCTCTGTGGGTTCAGGACTGTTTGTCTCAAAACATTATTCATACAATTTCATTTCCAAAGATGATATCCCCACATTTTAAATCATTGCTTTCTGTGAATTTTGAATAGATATAATCATAGTAATATTGATTAGGCATGGGAAGAGGGCGATGTAAAATTTACAATAAGGCGGTCTAACCCAAAAGAGTATCCACAGATTTGAAATATTACATTTTTGATACAGCCAAGAGTGAGAGAATTAGCATCTCATTGTACTCCTTCTGGAAAAAAAGTCACAAACTGTAAGCAAAGTATATATTGAGTCATTTTATACTATGAATTATTTTAGACTATTGAGTCATTTATTTTAGACTATGAAGATTATATCTGCATAGTCTAAAACACTCCTCTTAGGTCTTGGGTGTATTTATATTATGACTTTTAATTTTCAAGATTTTTATGGATAGACATCTTTGCCTACTTTTATTAATATTTTACTGAAAAGTTATAATAACAATATTGGAGGCAATTAAAAGATATTTTAATCCAGAGCCTTCATGAAAATTCTAAAGTTACATTTTCATGTTTCTGCACCATATTTTGTAAACCATATCATCTAAACTAAAATGTTTTAAGTTGAATTTGAATCTCATGGGTAAATCTTTTAATATCATGGATTTATTATGTATATAATATCTTTTTTTTCCATTGCAACTACTCATTTCTATAATTCTCCACATTTGAACCTCTTTTCTTAAAAAAAAAAAATCTTGTTTTTCTTATATATTATCTTTGGTCATTTTCTATTGTGGATATATATTTAAAACCCACCAGTTTTAATATTTTACATTTTTATTATCATAAATGGAATAAAACTGATAAGAGTTCTTACATGTATGTATGTATGTATGTATGCATAACCATGAATTTCCTCTCCCCCAACTATCTTTTGATTCTTATTTGGTGATACAGAATAAATTCAGTATGAAGTAATGCAGGCAGTTCTCATGTAACATAATCACACCCCAAATGTCATACAATAGAAAAAATGGTGATACATTTTTGTATTTAAAAGGCAAAGTTTGAAAGCAGAGCATTTGCCTAGATTTTTGTTAATTGTTAAAACCAGTGGTCAAATCCCTTTCACATTCCACATTGCTTTTTAATAGAGACAATATACAAAACGAGTGTGTGTATACACTAGTTAGTTAATTTTAGATAAAAGAAAATAGATTTTATCACTCTAATATTTTTAAAGTAAAACAGATATTAAAAACTATGTGTATTTTAATCTTATTTGAAGAAAAAATATCCAAAGAAAGAACATATGGCTGCTTCATAATGTAGACTACTTGAAATAACTTGAAAGGAATTCTCAAAATGCAAAATGAATTCAAGCAATAATTTAAGTTTAGTAGCTATGAATACTCTTGGTAATTTTATAATAAGAATGTCAGATGCCAAGATAAAATTAATTCATTAGTCCTTTAAAACATTCACTTAGTACTAATTTTAGTGGAAATTTACATCTGAGTAACTAACTTCCAGACAGAATGAAAACATTAGAAAGGAAAGAGTAAGACATAAGTGAGGTGAGTATATAAAACTGAAAACATCATTAATAACTTTATTTTGAAGTATTTCTTCTTCATAATTTATATTTAAGTTTACTTATAAGAAATTTAAAGCGAAGATATAATTTTTGGTGTACTTCACCATATTTTCCAATACTCATCTAATAACATGTATTCACCAATATAATATTTTTTTATTTAATTAGGGCTCAAGCTAATGCATGTAACCTGTTTTCCTAATGAAGGTACATTTTTACAAGTATATTAAAGGCTTTGATGTCATCTTTAAATAACTCTATAACCTGAACCATGTGAGCAACATTGAGATTGCCTTACAGTTTAATGCATTAATATTCATCCTTGAATTTTACTTTTGAACAGCTGCCATTTTTTTTAATTTCATACACATAATAGTATTATATTTTTATAGTCTTCTATACAAGTCTCATGTTTCAGATATGTTTTATAAAATTCTGTATATTCTGTTTTCATTCAGTGATTGTTTCTTTAAGTAAAGACTCAGTTTTGGTGCCCACAATTTTAGAGTTAATATGGCACTTTTCTTTGAAGTAATTTCCAAATCATTCATTAAAATTATTGGTATTGCAGGGGTGCCTGGGTGGCTCAGTCAGTTAAGCGTCAGACTCCTGATTTCAGCTCTCTTCATGATCCCAGGGTCATGGGAAGGAGCTCAGTATCAGGCTTCACACTGAGCCTGAAGTCTGTTTGGGATTCTGTCTCTCTCTCCCTCTGCCCCTCCTCAGCTCTCTGACTCTGTCCTTCTTTTAAAAAAAAAAAGTATTCCCCAAATAATTAATTGATTAAAATAAAAACTATCAGTATTTCGCATCTAGAATTGAAGTTCTTCCAATTAACTATTAAAATCTGCCTATAATGAGGCTTGCATTTTTTTATGCTTCTTTCTCAGAGGATGTTTAAATTGTACCTTGAATTTTGTTGACCACCACCAAGTCTCAGGGCTTTATTAATATTACAGATATTTTGTTTGCATATTCTTTGAGGGGAGGGGAGGTGTCATTTTCTTACTTTAAAGTTCCTTCAGTTGAAGATGACTTTGGTAACCCACTGGTGTTATACACAGTCTATCTTGTTTCTGTTATATTTGTAGATATTCCTCAACTCTAAAAAATACAGAAAAATATAAATAAATAAATACATACATACATACATAAATACAATAACAGAAAGCACCATTAACATTAGTTTCTTGGCTGACATTTTGGACTATCCATAAATAAATGCACAGTCAACAATGAAAAGAAAAAAAAAACACACTATGTACTACCAGAGAATTAAAAATAAATTTTAAAAAATTCATTATACAGATGGAATTGATGAGGATCCAAACAAAAATGGTGAAGCGATCCAGAGATTAGAACAGCCACTATCATCCTTAAAGACAGTGGAGTCACCCCAAGAAATTGTTCTCCCAGGGTGTATGTGGGACTGTGTACTTTTCATACATGATGTGTTTCAGGGACTTGGGTCCATGTCACCACAATTTTTGGTATCAAAAGACCTTTGTATTATTGGTCCATTTATTCTCAAAAACATACTGGATCTCAAAAGTTTTTCCTCACTCCAACCCACGTTCCCCCCAGGATTCCCAACTTAATCCTTTTATAAGCTTAGGTTTAACAATATATGGAACTTCACCTGTTTTGGCTTTTTCTCCTTCACAAACATTGGAGAAAATAAATCAGAAGCCTTGGCTATTGGCATGTAATGAGACCCAGGGCAATATGGGAAGACAAATTACTTAATAGTATCATGCATTATTTTCCCACATGCTCCTTACAAAAAAAATGGCATCGTCAAAGAGAGAATTTATTTCCCAGTCCAGGCAGGACAGCAAGTCTCTCACACAGGGCAGGCTAAGTGTGTTTTATTTCCTTAGGATCTTCGAGACTAAGGAGATGAGAAGTTTAGTGAATTTCCTACTTCCCAATCCCATCCTAACCCATCCCACTCTGGAAACTCAACCTCATGTGCAACACCCCCTACTCTGAATAAGCCCCTGAGCATTCTACCAGCTTCAGTTTGTCACAAGGTTAACTTCATCATCCCCTTCTAGGCTTTGCTTATATGTGATTTTCATAGTAAAGCTTATCTTTTAAGAACTTAAACCTTCTCTAGAGTTTTTTTTTTTCTTTACACTTTATTCATTTCTAACCTTCTGTACCTGCATCTATTTTTAATTTTCTGTACCCACCCACTAGAATGTAAATTCCACAAGTATGGGAATCTTGGTCTCTTTTCTTCCATAGATTATCTCAAGCACCTAAAATAATACTAAGTACATGGAAGTACCCTGGTAAATATTTATTGAATAAACAAAAGAAAGTGAAAGGGGCGCCTGGGTGGCTCAGTTGGTTGGGAGGCTGACTTCGGCTCAGGTCATGATCTCGCGGTCCGTGAGTTCGAGCCCTGCCTCGTGCTCTGTGCTGACAGCGCAGAGCCTGGAGCTTGTTTTGGATTCTGTGTCTCCCTCTCTCTGACCCTCCCCCATTCATGCTCTGTCTCTCTCTGTCTCAAAAATAAATAAACGCTAATTTAAAAAAAAAATAAATAAAAGAAAGTGAAAAAAGGAAGAAAGGAAGAAAAGAAAGGAAGGGAGGAAAGAAAGAAGGAAGGGGGAAGGAAAGGAAAGGAAAGGAAAGGAAAGGAAAGGAAAGGAAAGATAGATGGGGAGGGAAAGAAGGGAGGGACAACTCTGATTCTACTGTAGTATTCCTATCACCAAAAAAGAAACTCACTTTGGGTACATTACTCTTTCAACATGAGCAATATATATGTCTGACAGTCTGTTTGAGTATGGTCACCCAGCCTCCAGAAGTATGGTCAGATTTAGGCTGTTGAATAATTGATCAATTTTTTTGTTGTTGTTAGAAAATTGGAGGAAAGCATAAGAATGTTAAATGTCCATTCCAGTAAAAGTAAATGACCTTTCAGGAATTTCAGAAAAATGACTCTTGCAAGCAAATTCAAACAATGCTGTACCTCTAACTTCTTCCTGCTGATTACCTTCAAAGCAATCTGCAATTACATTTAAATTAAGTATTTCCATAGTCCACTGAGATATTTCACATCAGCAGTGACTTCTGAGGTGTCACAATCATATGATGTTGTTTTCTTCCCCTCTCTAGAGCTTCCTTGGTGCAGTCTGAAACCAACTCCCTTATGAAGAAAGAAGGAAGCTACTTCAGGTTGGTAGGTAACAGATTTAATAAACAAAGGGAATTTACATACGAGATTTGTCTTGGGTGGCAGCAAATGGATTACTGCACCTGCCTGCCAAATCATAAAAGCTTATATAAAGACCTTACCTGGATTTAGTCACATATACTGTCAATACCACATTACTATCTCAAGGCTATGTCCTTGGAGCAGCCTCTGGGAGTAGGAAAGGCAAGCAGAACCCACAGACTCAGGATAGCGGAGGAGTTGAAGAATCTTGCAGTGTCTGGGTCCAGCTCATAGTCAACTGGCAGTCATGTTTTGTTTTTTGTTTTTTGTTTTTTTATGGCATTCCCCAACATATGGTTTCTGCAGGTGTCCTTCTGATGACTTTAGGAATTACATTATCCAATACCACATAAACATCCCATAGTAGAGAATTTCTAGCATGCGTAGATAAGTTCCTCATTCTCTAGCTATGTGTTGATATCAGCACATTAGAGCAAGCTCTAATCCTTTGGGAGAATCCCTGCAGTCATGACTTAGACGTCTACATTGGCCATTCTTCCAACATGGTGTGGTTAGATTGCTTGGCTATTCCCTGAATCTCTCCTTTATTCAAAGGTACTTGACATATAACAGTACTAATTGCACCAGGGTCTTTGGCAAGTTTCTTAGCTGTTCTTTTCCATATTTCCTCATCTATGAAGTAGGATATAATAATGATATTTATCCATAAGATTCTTATGAGTATTAAAGGATATATTGTGTATATGACTTCTTAAAAATGCACTGAGAGCTGATAGTGTTCTATAAATTTGCATTATTGTTATTACCAAACTCAAACTATGTAAATCTTTGTTGAAAGTCTTCTTCGTAATCCAGTATCTAAACGTGAAACAGGATTATATTGCAAGATAAAATACAAGACACGCGGGTGTATTTGAATTTTACTAAACAGTAAATAATGCGTTAGTAAAGGATGTGCCAGTATGGTCTGGGACATCCTTACACCAACAGATTATCTGTTGTTTTTTTGGGATCCAAACCTAATGGGGTGTCCTGAATTTTATTTGCTAAATATGGCAATCCTAACATAATGCCATTCCTTTTGGATCTCTTGCTACCTCTAAGTCCCTGATCTTCTTGGGATTCTCAGATCTCTTTCCCTCCCAAGTTCCTGAATTGTTCCGTGTCTGTCCTAGTCACTAGGAAGTCTAGGAGAAACCATCTTTCCATTTGGTCTGTAACTATTACTTACAGTTGAAGAAATTCTTACTTCAGGCAGTTTGGGATTTCTGTTTTCACTAAATCCCAAAGGATGAAATTACAAAGACTGGATAGAGCATGAAATCACAAGGGGAAAATAATCAGAGAAAAAATATTTTAATATATTTTTATTTTTCTCTGCATCGAGGCCTCTTAGTTATCACATTTCTATTATTTTCTTTCACTGGAAATAGTCAAAAATTTCATATGTGTTTTACAAATAATCTGGATAAAATATGCAAACTCCTCATTTTTTTATTATTCAGAATTAAGAGAACAAAAACTGTACCTTTAGTAAATAACTGGTCATTAAAAGGACACAGTAAAAGAAGAATGCATCTGTTTTTGATATTTTTTAAATGTTCATAACATACCAAATAAATCTACAGTGGATGCATCTCAAGTTTGTTTGTAACCTCTTAATGTACTACAGTTTATGACACAGACTGATTATTTAACATTAATTAGCTAAATAAATACATGTTTTACACTATTCAGTTATCTACAGTGAAAAACATCATGATTCTTTTTCAAATTTATCATTAAATATTAATAATATCTTATTGATATTATAAATCAAATACGCAAATAATTAAATATTTACAAACACTTCTTGAAAAATAACGCAAAAACAAATTACAATGAACTCTCTTGTCACTCCTACCTAATGTAGATTAAGTGTAAAACCTACCACACAGTTAGGCTCATGGATAATTAAATCCTTTTCCTCTTTTTCTTGCCATTTGTAACAAGGATAAGTAGTTGGGTTTGTTATATTTTTATTTTGCATATAACAAGTTAGAAGAATGTTTTCACTTAGGTTTATTTAGATAAAATAACTAACAGTGTCTTTAAAATATGGAAGAGCCTCTGCTCCTGAGGTTTTAATGAATAGGTACACTGGAACAATATGTGGGCATGAAGATCTTATTCATATAAAGAAAAAAAATATCCATCATGTCATTATTCCAGGCAATTTGCTGGTCATTGGTGATACAGCGCGTGTGCATGAGTCCTGAGATACACTGGATGAGTTACAGTCTTTGCCTTCCTTGACAATAGGTTGTAATGGGGGGACAATCTATTGTGGCTAGAGCACAAAAAGGCAAGGGAGCTGGAGGGTTAGAAATCAGCATTTCAAGGATTTTTTATGTCATTATCAGAACTTCTGAAATTCATTCTAAATACACTGGGGAGCTGTTGAGTCATTTAAAAAAGAAAAGTACTAGATACATATTTCTGAAGGTCCTTGCCTGGCTGTAATTTGGGAACTGGGTTCGTTTAGAGCAGTTCTGTAGGCATGAGGATCGGTTATGGCTATTCTAGAAATCTGGGTCAGAAGCCAGTTTGCTAGCAGTGAAAATGGAAGTAAGTTGATGTATTTAAAATAAATATTGGAAGTAGGAATGATAGATTTCTTTTCCCTGAATACCTTAGCCTCAAGACACTCTGGATTTTGTTCTGCTGTTAGGATTTATAGTTCTTTTGCTGTCATCTACACAAGAATTTATAGGTTTTCTTGCGTGTATGTGTGTGTGTGTGTGTGTGTGTATTATACACACACACATATATATGTAGATATATGTGTGTGTGTATGTGTATATCTGTATGTGTGTGTGTGTGTGTGTGTATATATATATATATATATATATATATATATATATATATATATTGTTGCCTAGAGAATTTTTAGTTATCCTCCAGGACTGAGCTTATAATAATTTCCTTTCTGAAGCATTCTCTGGTGTCTGAAACTAAGTTAGGTCTCCCTGATGTGCAATTCATATGTTTCCTGTAATTCTCACAAATCTTTTCGTGGGCACTAACTTAGTTCACAAACTGGAGGATGGATGAAATAGATCTTATTTTTATATTGAACTAAATTATTTCAATTCCCCATTCCATGAAAATTGCAGAAATTTTACCTAGTTTGATGTGGGACTTACCTCCTCTTTCACTTGGGGTTATATCTTTATTTCCAAGAGTAGGGATGGGCACTAGACATCTTCTACCAAAAGTTATCTGTCTGTGAATTATCTTCTGAGCTATTTATTTGTACTATATTCCCTATTGTCAGATCACAAAGTTCACTGTTAGATAATAATTGCTCATACTTACAGAATATTTAATAAGTGATAAATTCTAAGTTCTAAGCTGTTATTATTTTTTAATTTCAAATACTAAATCACTGAAATCCTCACAATGTCCCCATAAGGTAGGTACTATTTAGTGGTCTCATTTTAAAGTGAAAATACTGGGGTGCCTGGGTGGTTCAGTCAGTTAAGCATCTGACTTTTGGTTTTGGTTTCGAGGTGGGTTTATATATATCCCTGCTCTCTTTCATTGTCACCTTTCAGACTCAGTCCAAATGCTCTCGTTTTCAAAATGGTTCTTTATTTTAACAATGGAATTTTATCTCTCATAACACTTTAGCAGTATTTATTTTTGTAACAAAGAAGGATGTCAAAGAACCAAACTATTTCCATAATATTAGACTTAGCCATTGCAATTTATTATAAGAACACGCATACATTTTGTATTTAAAATGACATGTTATCAGGGCACTTGGGTGGCTCCATCTGTTGAGTGCCTGAATGTTGATTTCGGCTCAGGTCATGACCCTGGGGTCATGGGATCAAGCCCCATGTTAGGTCACATGCTGAGTGTGGAGCCTACTTAAGATACTATCCTTCTGCCCCTCCCCCTTACTCACATGCTCTTTCTCTCTAAAATTAAAAAAAAAAAAATAAATAAATAAATAAAATGAAGTAAAATTACATGTTATATAAAATATAATTTCTGGGGCTCCTGGGTGGCTCAGTCAGTTAAGCATCCGACTTCAGCTCCAGTCACAAACTAGCAGTTCCTGCAGTTCGTGAGTTCGAGCCCCGCATAGGGCTCTGTGCTGACAGCTTGGAGCCTGGAGCCTGCTTCGGATTCTGTGTCTCCCTCTCTGTTCCTCTCTTTCTCGCTCTCTCAAAAATAAAGATTAAAAAAATTAAAATATATATATATATATAATTTCTTTCCTCACAATGATGAAGATGAATAAAATGATGAAGACGATAGTGTGAAAGAGACAGCATAACTTTCTGATTGAATCTCTGTTTTAAAATTTTATTTAAATCCAGGTTAATTAACATATATGTAATAATGGTTTCAGGAGTATAATTTAGTGATTCATCACTTACATATAACATCCAGTGCTCACCCCAACAAGTGCCCTCCATAATGCCCTTCACCCATTTAGCCGATCTCAAAAACCCTCCTGCAACCTTGTTTGTTTTCTGTATTTAAGAGGCTCTTATGGTTTGCCTCCCTCTCTTTTTATCTTATTTTTTCTTCCCGTCCCCTATGTTTATCTGTTTTGCTTCTTAAATTCTACATATGAGTGAAATTATACTTATCTTTCTGTGACTGACTTATTTTTTTAGCATAATACATTCTAGTTCCATCCACACTATTACAAATGGTGAAATTTCGTTCTTTTTGATTACTGACTAACTTTCCATTGTATATATATTCCATATCTTCTTCATCTATTTGTTAGTCGATATACATTGGGCTCTTTCCATAATTTGGCTATTGTTGACAGTGCTGCTATAAACATTGGGGTGCATGTTCCCCTTCAAATCAGCATTTAAAAAGTAGAGCGACCCTATGGCCAGCAATTGCACTACTAGGTATTTGCCCAAAGGATACAAAAATGCTGAGTGAATCTCACAAGATTTCTAATTCTGAGTTTTCTCAATTTTGAATAGGGAAGGTAAATCATATTGGACTGTGGTGGAAATTAAATAAAATTATCATGTAGAACATTTAATAAGCAATCTAGAATTTTAAATCATTATTAAATGTTTTTACTATTTAATACAAAGCTTATATTTGCCTATAAAACAAAGTGATAGTATACTAATTCAAGACCACAAAGACCTGCATGCTCGTTTTGGAAAAGGGAAATGAAATTGAGTTTCCATCCTTTTGTGGAAAGGCATAAGACCAAAATGACTAAAAAGCAATTAATGCATGCAATTTTTACCATGTAACAGACTTCATATGGAATTCCTTTCCTTCTTCCGAATTCTGAGTTTTGATCCAATTGTGTTAACTATACAGTCTGAAGAAAGGGGAAAATATTGCAAACTCAATAAATAAACCTAACTTCTGTTGTTTAGGGAGTGATGAATGCAGACTAATGGAAATTTAATAATTTGGTCTGACCACTCATTTGGTTTGAACACTCATCCATAAATAATATATATTTCATTATTCCACTGAATAATATCTCATGAGCAGATATTCATAATGTATTCTCATTTTATTTTTTTTATTTTTTTAAAAGTTTATTTATTTTGAGAGACAGAGAGAGAGCACGAGCAGGAGAGGGGCCGAGACAAAGAGAGAGAATCCCAAGCAGTCTCTGTGCTGTCAGTGCAGAGCCCAACACAGGGCTCAATCTTACAAACTGTGAGATCATGACCTGAGCCGAAATCAAAAGTGGAACACTTAACCTATAGAGCCACCCAGCCACCCCTAGAATATACTTGCATTTTAAGTAATTTTGAAATTCACAAAATTTTATTCTTATGTATTTCCTCATGAAAAATAAATGGCTTTGCTTTATACATACATGTGTGAGTGTGTGTGTATACACACACACACACACACACACACGTACATGCTATATATATATATTTTACATTGTTAGGGTCTTCTATCTGCTTGCATATGTCTCATCTTCATTATATGTACAATATTACTTAGCACAGTTTAATATAGATAGTAGGTTCAGAGTGAATATTTTTGAAAACATAAATAATAACTTATTTTAGATACTTCTCCATGACACTTATATAGATATGACCAGAACCACTATACCTATTTCTGTGACAACTAAGGATAAACAGTAAAATAAAAGTGAGGGTTTTAGTCTCTTTTTGAGTTTGTGTATGATATCTCTCTATACTTCCAGCACTTTGAAGTTTATTACTAAATCCAGTGATAAACTTTTATAACTTTGAGGAAACCTATACTAAAACCAAATTTATGTACTCTTTCTTTTATTATTATTTGATCAATAAAATGCATAGTAGAAATGGGAAAATATACTGGCTTAGTTTACAACTTACATTCAAAAATTTAAGAAACACATTTCTTGCAAAAGTCTGGATAGACAATTTATGTTTAAAATTAGGGACTCTAACTCATATTCAATTAATCATATGTGATAGTTTGATCAATTACATACATCTTGTGCCACTATGTTATAGAGTTAAAATACATTTTGGGTTTGCATGTATTTATTTTACTGATAAAATGCTCAAGATAATTTTACCTAAGAAAAAAGAATGTACCTATTATGTGCATTAAGATATGTAATTTTATTAAAAATTATATTTTGATGTTGAATTCTAGCAAATTATAGTACAAATAAAAATTATTTGTATTCAAATATTCACCAATATATGAAAATTTAAAGTTTACATATAAGGAAATGGTACTACTGTATTCACTTCTATACATTTATATATGAAATTAAAATGTATGCTATACCATGTTTAAGATTTTTACTAATATCTTCAAGTTGTTATAAAGACCAGGGCATTTTTGGAGCAACATAAATTTAATGTTCATAATTTTAAATATATATATATATATATATATATATATTCTATATTCTTCTTTATATAAAAAAGCATGAGCAAGTGTATTATTTTAGATTCATAAGACTTAACCTGTATATTATTAACCATTCTATTTTTGAAAACTTCAGTTAGTATTTGATGCTTATTTTGTCTTCCTTATTTTAAATAGAAAAAATATTTTTTGATTCTTCACTTTATCATTTGGTACTTATTAGGTTTTGAATCTTTACAATTGAACGTATCTAATTTTAGCGTGACATAAAATTTTTCATTTCCCAAAAAATACTCCAGAGTACAGATGAAACATACTTTTAATATGCTGGACACAAAGGCTTTGCAAATTTGATGGTTTAATATTATTTCTTAACTTTATACCAGTGGGGTGCACTTTTTCTCACTATAATATATTTGATATAGTTATCACAATCAAACTGTTTCACTAAACTAATAGGTACAATGAAACTATATTTGTATCTAGAGATTTGAAACTGGAAAAGATGCTTTGACTTAATCCTCGGATCTCTAGCAGACGGAGAAACTAAAGCTATTTCTACACAGGCAAATTGAAGAGATGAAACAATTACATGAATGAGTCAAGGTAAAGAAATCACCCTGTCATTTTACAAGAAGAGTTTGAAGTCTAAATTTGTATATTCTAATTATTTATGTTTACCAAATACACTAATATCTGGCTAAACAAAAATCACTTTTTAAAATGAAACATTCTTAATTAAAAATACATATCATCAAGCAAAATTTATTTACAATTCAGAATATGTTTGCTATATACCCACACTATATTTTTAGGGTAACTTGGTAAAGTTATCTTAATAAATTGTGAGATATAAGCCTATCAGTAGTGCCATACAATAAAAAATGTGTTTAAATTCATGCTTAAATTTCAACAGTATTGTGTCTTATTTTCACATTTAATTTTCAAACATATTTTACAGGAAAATTAAATATAAATATTGGTGCTATATGAATTATATTGTAAATCCTATTCTCTCATTCTTTACGGAACCCTTGCAGAAATATACCTACATCCATTACTTAATTACCTTTTTTTTCAATATGAAATTTATTGTCAAATTGGTTTACCATTTGTTTGTTGATAAGTCCCACATTTTCTCCCCAGTTCAATTTTCTACCAGGAAGAAATACCTGAGCACCTATAATCAACTCAATATGTATTATCACAAAATCCTTCATATTAGTACATACAAAAACTTAAGTTGACATGTTCCTTAAATGATCTTCCTTCTAAGTTATCCATCTCAATAAATGGCCTCAATCTGAAGCACCCAATGGCTCTAACAGGATTCCCATGCATTATTCATGACCTTCCCTTGTTTTTTTCCCCTACATTCTCTGTGTGACTCTGGCTTATCTCCGGCACGGACCACCCATTCTTTCTGCTTCATCCGGGCAAATTTTGAGTTCCTTTATTATCCTTGCCTTTGTTGTAAACTTTTGCTCTGACTATTCTGCTAGGAATAGTCTCCTCATCTCCTCCTAACCTATGAGCTAACCCTACTCATCTTAGATTGATCTTATTTTAGACGCTACTTCCTCCCAGATGCCGTTATTAACCACCAAATGGGCTTCTCGGGAAATATGAGCCACTGTAGTGTCCTGTATTGTAATTGCCTTTTTACTTCAGAGTTAGAAACAATTCCCCCAGTAGTTGCTAAGTTCTTTTATGGCAGGCAACACATCTAGTGTGTTCAACATAGAAATTCCCAGTAGTTGGCCCAGAACTCAACAAAATAAGTCTTTGTTGAGTAAATGAATTTCAAATCTACAAAAAGTTCAGACTACAGAGCAACACTTCAAAATTATATATGAAACATGCATTGTATATAAGAACTATTGGCTTATGAAATGCTCTGGTGATAATATCTTTATAAGAAAAATGTCACTTAGATTTTACAATTAAGAATGGCTAGATATAAAGTAAGCATAGTAGATACTCCGTTCCTTTTTCTAGATAGGTGTCTAGAGGCCCTATTGAATTACAGCTATGAATTCAAGTAGTATGAGTTTCTTAAAAAACAACAACAAAAAAAAACCCTTAAAATATATTGTCAAAGGAGTGAGATAATTTTTCATAAAGTTATAGTAATCCCTTGTAAATCATCTTTAATTGGCTACAATGTAACCAAAGAATCTGCAAAATGGTCCCTCGAATCTGCAATCAAATTTATAATCTATTTTTTACTAAAAACTTTTAAGGCTTCTCTTCTTTTCAGTGAATTTGTCTTACTTTTGTTGAATCCTTAATGCTATTTGTTTCTCCCTTAAAACAAATGTTGTGATTAGTAGGGATCAACCCTGTGATTTAGGCCTCCCCTGAGCCCATCATCTTACACCTACAGCTCTCATGTAGAAAATGTCCACTCTCAGGCTGATGGAGGCTTCCTTCATGTCTGCTGTTTCAGAAGTACGTGGGTGAGTTCTCCATTTTTTTTCTTTTTTCACTTTCCTTGCTGTTTCCTTGGATTTATTACAATAATATGTTCCTGTCCAGCCTTGTGATTTTGTCTCTTTCCCCTACCTTTCAGGTCTTTCTTTTCCTTTTTTAACTTAAATTCCAGTTAGTTAACATAGAGTGTAATATTAGTTTCAGGTGTACGATTTAGTGATTCAGCACTGTGTTCAACACCCTGTGCTCATCACAGCAAGTGCACTCCTTAATCCCTATCAAATATTTAACCTACCCTCCACCACCTCCCCTCTGGTAACCATCAGTTTGTTCTCTATAGTTAAGTGTCGGTTTCTTGGTTTTCCTCTCTTTTCCCTCCATTATGTTCACTTGTTTTACTTCTTAAATTGCACATATGAATGAAATCATATGATATTTGTCTTTCTCTGACTGACTTATTTCACTTAGCATTATACCCTCTGGATCTATCCAAACTATCACAAATAGCAAGATTTCAGTCTTTTTATGGATGTAGCTCTTTCTTTTTCTAATAACACTTCTGAGGAGTGATTTGCAAACTCTAGGCAGAATTTAGATATTGCAGCCGAAATTCTCAGTGTTGTGACGTTGGTCTATATAAGTAAAACTTTCCATTAAAAAATATTACAAAGATAAAATCATAGTTGTGAAGGCAAAATTTTCCACATAAAATTATCATGTGGCTCATTTCATTTGTAACAATAGATTCAACATGATTTCCTCTCTTAAGGAAAATACATAATAATAATAATAATAATAATAATAATAATGTAATATATTTTTACTGTATCCCTGACACATATAAACTTTCATTAGGTATTTACTTAAAAAAATGGAAGTTATTCCTTTTTTTATTTTTTTTTAATGTTTTATTTTTATTTTTGAGGAGAGACAGCGTGAGTCGGGGAGGGGCAAAGAGAGAGAGGGAGACACAGAATCCGAAGCAGGCTCCAGACTCCAAGAGGTCAGCACAGAGCCCAATACAGGGCTCAAACCCACGAGTGGTGAGATCATGACCTGAGCTAAAGTCTGACGCTTAACTAACTGAGCCACCCAGGCGCCCCTGGATGTCATTCTTAAGCCAGTATAGGTTGATAGAATGGAATTTGTTCTTGCCATGGATGTTTAGTACATACAGAAAAATGAAATGATTTGATTAAGGAAGATCTGAGGCGATACAGCCACTACACAGAAAAGCAATAGAGAAAGAGTTTGCAGTGGTAATAGGGGTCCCTGAAAGAGACTTTGTTCATTGTCATGTTGTTTTTAGAAAAGGCTTTCTTCCCTATTATTTTAAAAACTAACCCACCCCTGAAACTCATGTCTCCAGAAAAAAAAAAAAAATCCAGTACTGTGTCATCTGTATCTTGCCTATAATCTTACATATTTTCTTCTATCCATCTTTGGATTGTAACTGTTTAAAGCAATAGTAACCTATCTGGCTCACCAAGTAGAATCTGGTCCATGCAGAGGATATGTAGACTGTTCTACAATTAGGTGTATTAATAAGGTACAGTTCTGGGGTGCCTGGGTGGTTCAGTCAGTTAAGCGTCTGACTCTGTTTCAGAGCAGTTCATGATCTCACAGTTTGTGAGTTGAGGCTCCACGTCAGACTCTGCGTTGACAGCAAGGAACCTGCTTGGGATTTCTCTCTCCCTGTCTCTCTGCCACTCTCTGGCTTACTCTCTCTATCAAAAAAATAAATAACATAATATTTTTTAAAATTAGGTATAGTTCTGGGGCACCTGGGTGACTCAGTCAGTTGAGCGACCGGCTTTGGCTCAGGTCATGATCTCAGGGTTTGTGAGTTTGAGCCCCGCATCGGGCTCTGTGCCGACGGCTCAGAGCCTGGAGCCTGCTTCTGATTCTGTGTCTCCCTCTCTCTGTGACCCTCCCCCATTCATGTTCTGTCTCTCTCTGTCTCAAAAATAAATAAACATTAAAAAATTTTAAAAAATAGGTATAGTTCTGATAATAAATAAGCAGAATCATTAGTGAAAAGCCATATGTATACAATATGTATATGTGAATCTCTCTGGTTGTATGTATATATGTATGTATGTGTATGATTTTGAACCGTATTTAATTTGATCTATTTACACATATATATTTTATATGAATATGTGTAAATAGATCAAATTAAATATAGTTCAAAATCATACACATACATATATATAGTTTATATGAGTATGTGTACAAATTACACCTCACACACACATGTTAAGTAAGTAAATAGGTCAAAAAGTTTAAGTCAAAATAAATTTGTCACAAATAGAAATGTCACATATCATTATACTTTGATTATTTATATAAATAATTTTAACTTTAGTTTCAAAAAGGAATACTTTTTTGGCAATTCATTTCTGATATCATTGATATATTGGTTTTGCATCTATATGCATTGTCCTAAATGCCATATACATCATGCCATGGTACACATCCTATAAATCCTCAGAGGATTTAATCCAATTATAAACATCTTAGATTTTTTTTTCCTGTTAACAATACATAAAGAGTATTAGAAACTATTATTTTCTTTCGACCACAGGTGCAAAAGAAAAGTATTAACAATTGTTTTCAAAAAAGAGAGTGTAATATTTCTAGAATTAAAATGGTAGAGAATGACTTCACCACTCTACCCTCCAATTAAACATTTGAGTTCCCACTCTGACCTACCAGCGTGCCAGAGTCAGGAACAAAAAAAAAAAAAAAAAAAGTAGTATAACAGATGAGTTAACGAAGTTAGAGTCACAGATTTGGGACAGTCCTGTTAAACCTCTTGTTAGAACATATCCCACAGTCACCAAGGTATGGAGCATGAACACAGTAAGCAAAGTTTTATTCTTAGTCCAGATTGGGTCAGTTAACCTGACAGTGTCTTAGTTCCTTCATTGGCAAAATGGTAACACTGCCAGAACATGTAGAATTATGTCTAAAAATGATCTATACAAGGTCTCTATGTGCACTTGTTTTGCATTGTGGAGTCCAAAGTAGTGTGCAAACCGCAAGGTATGCAAGACAAGTCTCTTGCATATGAGGATGCAGGAGAAACAAAATTTGTGCTTCTGACCATGCCCGTATGAAAAATAAATTAATTAAGCTTTTTCAAGATTCAATACAGAGATTGGCACCGATGCCTCCACAGGACCCATATTTCGGGCAATCATGTTTCAGGAACAGTCCTCAGGGTGACTTGAGAGAAGAGTTCTTCAGGCAGATGTATCGACAGTTGCAAATCCAGGTTTAATATGTATTATACTATCTGCTTTATATTAAACTAAACACCATTGAATGCAAAGGTGATTTTAAAGATTCTTGTAAATATACTTTGGGGTGGAGATGACAATAATATAAGGCCAGGAAAAGACAATGATAGAGCTCACACTTTTACACATAACTATGTGTTCACAATCAGTCTCTCTGCAAGGTAAAAACACTGCTCTACTGGGATCTGACACTCAAAGAATTAAGAAGATTATTTAATATAAAGATTTGCATCCATTATTGTTAATGAACCTCATTTCAAATGTGTTTTGCATTGAGAAAAATTAGTTTATGATAACATCAAACTTCACAATCTCTAAGATTGTGAAAATTTAAATATTTTTAAAAGAATTCCAGCTCTGTCTTTGAAAATGATGATTTGTGTTTGCAGCACTCCTGTGTGTATTTAATTTATAATAAACGTATACATGCTAGGTGGTTGTATTCAAATTTTATTGTGCTGATAGGAAAACAGGTTCAAAGAAATTTGAAGACCTGTACATTGAAGGCATATGTACTTTGGCACGAATAATTAGGGACCTTTGGGACAAAAGGGAAATGCAATCTTTTTTTTTTTTTTTTTAAATTTTTTTTTAACGTTTATTTATTTTTGAGACAGAGAGAGACAGAGCATGAACAGGGGAGGGGCAGAGAGAGAGGGAGACACAGAATCTGAAACAGGCTCCAGGCTCTGAGCTGTCAGCACAGAGCCCGACGCGGGGCTCGAACTCACGGACTGTGAGATCATGACCTGAGCCGAAGTCAGACACTCAACCGACCAAGCCACCCAGGCACCCCGGAAATGCAATCTTAAAAGGGAGCCTGAGACACTGCCCAAAAGGCAGCCATGTAAGAATTGGTGAAAAGTGTCTTGTTGGGAGGACAATGAGGATTTGCCCTTGTGGGACAATGACGATTTGCCCTGTTTCCCTCTCTACTATTCCCTGGCTTTCTAAAGGAGCAAGTCACTGAACTTACTTTACTTCAGACTGTGTAGAATGAGGGTGATAGTAGCATACAAATCACAGCCCTGTTATGGTGATGCTTGAATTACTATAAGCAAAGCACTTACCAAAATGCCTGCTGTTTTCTCATTGCTGGCTAAAGTTATTTTACCATAGACTCTACGCTTTTCAGTAAGAGCTTGTCTATTTTTACTCAGTATTGGATTTCCAGCACCCAGCATCTTGGTTGAATATGGCAGCAATTGCTGAAAGAATAAACAACTAAATAAATAAAATAATCAAGAACCTGCACTATTTGCAGGAGATGGCTGGAGTGGCAGGTCTAGGAAATTAGTCATAACCTGGCTTGCCTATTTCTTAAAGGTAATCTAGTTGTGCCATGAAGACAGTCAGGGAACAGGATGCGTGTGTGCACATATATAAATATTTATTTATCTTATGTTTATGTATCTATCATATCATATAAAATATATAATATATAAATATGTATATTGCCTGCTGAGAAATTTAACTTTATGTGAAGCTAAATATTTGTACAAATCGTCTAACACGGAGGCATACAGAGTTGCATTAGCAAACATATCATACAAGCATAAAATTCAGGATCCAATATTTTGTCCTCTGGCTGGAACATATAAATATTTACATAATCTATAGTATTTCTTCAGATATAGTGATTAAGTTTGTTTATTTTTAAGCATTCTCTTTTTGTAATTTGACAAACAATTTATTGGAAAATTATGCATCAATTCATCCATCAATATTTTAAATGATTTTTTTTAATTAATTAATTTTTTGAGAGACAGCATGATCAGGAGAGGAGCAGAGAGAGAGAGGGAGAGAGAGAATCCAAAGCAGTATCTGCACTGTCAGCACACAGCCCAACTCGGGGTTTCCATCTCAGGAACTTCAAGATCATGACCTGAGCCAAATCAAGAGTTGGGCCCTTAACCGACCCAGCCACCCAGGTGCCCCCATCCATCAAGATTTTATACTGTTGACCATTTTCAAATATCTGTATGTGATGCTTAATAACAACTTTATGTGATGAAGTTAAGGGTATTCTACAAGTAGTTTATAATCTGATATTTTATGTTTTCTTTCCTGACACACGTTTTAAGGCATAATAAATCTCAATTAATGTTAAATACCTTTACTTTGAACTCTCGCGCTCAATATTTTGAATTTCTTAGACGTAACTTTGCTTCAGGTTAACATGCATTAATTAAGCTTTCCTGAAGGCTTTTCTTTAAATATATCAGTAGTTAAAAGCATATTTATTTAATTTTCAAAATATATTAAGTTTTTTCAAAAAGAGATTTATAAAGAAAAAAGGAATTAAATAGCCCTTTCCTTTTAATATTTCGATAAAATATATATCAAAAAGTAAATCTATTTCCTTACTAAAACCAAACACATTATTATGAAGCTAAAATTCCAACTACTTTACTCTGGAAGATCAATTTTTAATTCCACTTTATTAAAATATGTTACCGAACATTAGGAAACTAAGATGTATTTAGTTTAAATAATAATATGGCAGAATGTACAGACTGAATAATGGAGTAAATGAGGAGACACCATGTAAGATGAAAATCATATCATTTTCATAAAACCTACAAATTACTGAAAATCACATCCTCTTTGTTTAATACATGGAGTGTATTTTTGGTTTCTCACTGAATATTCTTATAAGATTAACGCTGCAGTAATATGAATGAATGCTAGCAAAAATAACAAAACCAGCCTGATTGATTCCATTACATATTCATGCTATTCAATCCACAGCTTTTATTCTCAACAAATGACAATAATCTCTAATTGGCTCCCACAGATATTTTTTCAAATTTTAGGCATGAACCTTCTCCTCAACCTTGTCACCCTCACTCTCTGCAGACAAATTCACTGTCCATTTTGTGGAGAAGATAGCAGCCATCTCCTGTGAATATCTTTAGTTTTTCTTCTCAGAGTTCATGACTACATAAATCTCTTACCCCCTTTTCTTCTCTCAAGATTCATTCCTTCTCTTCCACAAAGCTAATTGCCCCACTTAGACTTGTGGTCCCATCTCCTAATCGACACCCCAGATCTTACTTCAGTGTTCTCCTGGACCTTCTTTTTTTTGTTTTTTTTTTTCGTTTTTGTTTCTGTTTTTTTCAATAATTTCTCTAATCTACTATGACCAAAAATAAATTCCCCCTCAGAAAAACAAATAAAGACAAAATTCATTTCAATCTGTTAGTAGAATTTAAAATGCCTCCGATGCAATTCATGACTCGGTCTCTCCTTATCTCAGTTGGAATTTGAATTTTTCAATATAACTTAGTGATAAAAACAATGACTTCTGTAGTTAGCTTCCAGCACCAGCACTAACTAGCTCTTAAACCTGAGGGAGGTACCTTCATCTCACTCTACCTTTGTTTCTTCATTTCTAAAATAACAGTACCAACCTCCTATAGTTATTGTGAGCATTAAATATATATGAACCAAAGGCTACACAGAAAATTATGTATGGACAGTTCAAGTAACCTTACCTATTAAAACAACCAGAGTGCTTTTACTGACTCTGCTATCTCACTTCTCACCTGCTATTTATAATACTAGTCATCTGGGGTGTCTGGATGGCTCAGTCGGTTGAGCATCTGACTCTTGATGTCAGCTCAGGACATGATCCCAGGCTCATGGGATCAAGCCCTGAGCTGGGCTCCACTGAACTTGGAGCTTGCTTGAGATTCTCTCTCTCTCTCTCTCTCTCTCTCTCTCTCTCTCTCCCTCTCTCTCTCTTCCTCTGCCCCTCTGCCCCCTCACACTCTTTCTCTGTGTCTCTCAAATAAAAATAAATAAGTAAAAATAAAATAAAATGCCAATAATCTGACTTGCCATCATTATTCCAACTGTTTGCCTTGGTTTCCTAGATCTTCTATTCTCAAAGACTTCATTCTTTAAAACATATGTCACTGTTGACCACACGTTGAACCTTACAGCTTTCATCCATAGACATTTGATTGACATTGCTCTGCTATATCTCAGATACTTCTGTTTCCCACTCTGTGTTCTCTTCCAGCTTTCTCTTTATACACTCTGAGTTTCCCTAGGATTCTATAACTCACCTTCTCTTCCTGTGTACAGGTTCTTTTTGTGTTCCACTTACAATCCTTAAGTTAATATTACATATTAAAAGCAATTAATTAATAAAATTACTAATTTAACTGGTTAATTGTTTCTTTTAATTTTTAAAAATATTTTACTTAATATTGAGAGAGACAGAGAAAGAGTGAGAGTGGGGGGAAGGGCGGAGAGAGGGAAACACAGAATCTGAAGCAGGCTCCAAGCTCTGAGCTGTCAGCACAGAGCCCGATGCAGGGCTCGAACTCACAAACCGTGAGATCATGACTTGAGCAGCCGAAGTTGCACACTTAACCAACTGAGCCACCCAGCCACCCCTAGTTGGTTACTTTTTAATGGATACTAATGCAACTAATACATTTTTGCTCTTCCAAAAATACTGTATAACCAATGACCTACCTACACAGGTTATATAGTACTCATTGTTTTGAATGAAAATTATATCATATTGTACATCTTCTGCACCTGACTTTAAATTCAAAATCATTTTGAGGATTATCTATATTAGTTGATACATCTAATACATTCAGTTTTAGTCATGAGCAATATCCTACCTACTATCTATATCACATTTTACTTTTGTCCTATAAGTAGGTACTCTGATTTACTTCATCTCCTCGCATTAGTCGAGTGTCTGTAAATTTATTTCTCTACTATAAGAAAAACTAAAATATATATTCGTATGCTTTTTTTCTAGAACTTTTATGACATAGTCTCAACTGGCCGCCCATGTAGTTTTCAGCCTACAACTGTGTTTTATTACTCCACAGGGCATTACACTATCACTGTTTCAACTTAGAACTGAGCTTTCTTTTTCCTAGATTATGGTTTTGGAAATGGCTAGGTGGGACCTCTTCTTGTAGTGGACATCTGTGGCTTGCCTGGCATATATATTAATTACATATATATATGTATATATATTTATGTATATATATATGTACATGTATATACATATATATGTGTATATATGTATATACACATGTATATGTATATATGCATATATATGTAATTATGGTGAATGTTTAGAATATTTTTGAACAAATGTCTTTTTCTTCATTGGCATGGTTTTTAATCCTATGAATCTCAAGGAGCACTGGGGGTGGGCATGTGACTTAGCCCTCATAAGTAAGAGTATTTTATTCATTGGCTATAATTATTTGTTCAGAGATGAGCATATGACCTAATCCACATTAATGAAACTCAATTTGGAGAATTTTAATCAATTGGATGAAAAGAAAATGCACAGTTTTTAACTCTCAGGAAAGTATAAGCCTGAGTCAGAAAACAGCTATGAAGTTGACAGCCTGCCTAAGGGTGATGAAAACCTAGAGGGAAGCCAAACCTAGAAGAGAGAGGGAGAGAGACTCCTAATCTCCCAATGCTGTGATATTGTGTGAACACAGGCACCATTATGTTTTACATAAGGCTACACATATGCTTTTTTCATCTAAGCCAGTTTGAATTGAGGTTCTTATCACTTGCTGCAGTGGAAGCAGTTTCAATGCAATGCCTATTTCAATACAGAGCAGCTGTTTTCTAGGCCATAAATAAAACACAGTAAAAAGATTACAAGTTAAATTCAAAGTTCTGTCCTGTTTCTTGTTAACTCTTTCCTACATAAGCCTGCCTTCTGGCTCCCTCTTATTTTTTTTGCCTTTGCTTTAAGTATTAGAATAATTGGTATAATAAAATATATGATATAATGAATAATTTAAAAGAAGATATTGATTCTTTAAAAATGAGGTAGTGACTGCACCTGGATGGCTCAGTTGATTAAGCATCCGACTTCAGCTCAGGTCATGATATCCTTCGTGGGTTCAAGCCTCGCATGAGGCTCGGTGCTGACAGCTCGGAGCCTGGAGCCTGCTTTGGATTCTGTGTCTCTGTCTCTCTCTGCCCCTCCCCCATTCACGCTCTGTCTCTCTCTCTGTCTCTCAAAACTAAATAAACATAAAGAATTTTTTTGAAACTGACATAAAATATGATTATTTTGTAGAATAGACTTTATTTTAAAACAACTTTTAAATGTAAATTCATAAATATTGTTACTGATTCATAAATATTCAGAAAATTATGTTACTATTGTGTTATTTCACATATAAATAATAAATGTTCATTTGACTAAACTTCATACTTGCCTTGTAATTTGCAAAGAATTTTGAGACATTAACATTTAAATAGTAGTCTATGGCAAATCAATTTCATAGCAATTAATTCTTAAACTGCTAATTGACATTTGATAAGTGTGTTAATTAATATAAATAGCATGGTAGCTTATATGTTAAATGTCAAATATGTGCTTCTTACAATTGAAGTTTATTAATAATAAATTAATTACATATATAGGCTCTGTTATGTATATTAATTATATTAAACTCTTTTTTAAGAAACTTATTCAGTAAATTTTAAATAAATTATTAAATTTGAGTAATTTTGCAGGTTATTTGTTTGATTATAAATATTTAAGTATACATATACAATAGAAAAATTGTACAGTATTTCTTCTTTTTCAAGGATTATAGACTTTTTAAAACTTCTATTTTCCATAATGCCTGTATTCACTGTATGTATTTTTTTTTGAAGTAAAAATAAACAAGTAACAAGAATGAAAGTGCAGAAGGGCACCTGGGTGGCTCAGTAGGTTGAGCGTCCGATTCTTGATTTCAGCTCAGGTCATGATCTCACAGTTCATGAGGTCAAGGCCAGAGTTGGGCTTTAGGCTGAAAGTACAGAGCCTGCTTGGGATTCTGTCTCTCTCTCTCTCTGCCCTCCTCTGCACTCTCTAACTCTCTTTTTTCTCTCTCAAAATAAAATGAAAAAGAGTGAAAGTACAGAGGATAGACTTAGAAAACCTCAAGCATCAATTATTCTTTATGTATGAATATAGAGTTGAGTAGATAATTAATGAATTATAAATAAGAAGATAGTGCATATTGATGTATATTGGTATACTTCATGGTATCCCATCTGTGTCTTGCATTCCGTTTTTTCTTCAGTTTTTCTTCTTTCTGCTTTTCAGAGTGGGTGATTTCAACTGCCCTATCATTAGTTTTGCTATTTTGTGTGTGTGTGTGTGCTTGCTCAACTCTGTTGTCAGTCCTATCTACTGATCATTTTCCTGTTTGCTGTTGAGTTTTCAATTCAATAGTATTCATTTGTTTTACTCTTTATAATGTCTTTCTCTTTTTTGATATTCCCTATAATTATCCTGGTTTCCTTTAGCTCTTTGTCTATGATTAACTATAGCTCTTTAAGCATGTTTAAACGAGTATGTCAAATGTTAAATTCTTTTACTAGTAAGTCTAATGCCTTGGCTTTTTCTTTTTCTTTAATTTTCTTTTTTTATTTTTTAAAACTTACATCCAAATTAGTTAGCATATAGTGAAACAATGATTTCAGTAGATTCCTTAAGGCCCCTTACCCATTTAGCCCATCCCCCCTCCCACAACCCTTCCAGCAACCCTCAATTTGTTCTCCATATTTATGAGTCTCTTCTGTTTTGTCCCCCTCCCTGTTTTTTATATTATTTTTGTTTCCCTTCCCTTATGTTCATTTGTTTTGTCTCTTAAAGTCCTCATTTGAGTGAAGTCATATTTTTGTCTTTCTCTGACTAATTTCACTTAGCATAATACCCTCCAGTTCCATCCACGCAGTTGCAAATGGCAAGATTTCATTCTTTTTGATTGCCGAGTAATACTCCATTGTATATATATACACCACATCTTCTTTATCTATTCATCCATCGAGGGACATTTGGGCTCTTTCCATACTTTGGCTATTGTTGATAGCACTGCTACAAATATAGCGGTGCATGTGCCCCTTTGAAACAGCATACCTATATCCCTTGGATAAATTCCTAGTAGTGCAATTCCTGGGTCATAAGGTAGTTCTATTTTTTAGTTTTTTGAGGAACCTCCATACTGTTTTCCAGAGTGGCTGCACCAGCTTGCATTGCCACCAACAATGCAAAAGAGATCCTCTTTCTCTGCATCCTCGCCAACATCTGTTGTTGCCTGAGTTGTTCATGTTAGCTGTTCTGACAAGTATAAGGTGGTATCTCATTGTGGTTTTGATTTGTATTTCCCTGATGATGAGTGATGTTGAGCATTTTTTCATATGTCAGTTGGCCATCTGAATATCTTCCTTGGAGAAGTTTCTATTCATGTCTTTGCCCATTTCTTCATTGGATTATTTGTTTTTTGGTTGTTGAGTTTGAGAAGTTCTGTATAGATTTTGGATACTAACCCTTTATCTGATATGTCCTTTGCAAATATCCTCTCCCATTCTGTTGGTTGCCTTTTACTTTTGCTGATTGTTTCCTTTGCTGTGCAGAAGCTTTTTATTTCGATGAGGTCCCAGTAGTTCATTTTTGCTTTTGTATCCCTTGCCTCTGGAGATGTGTTGAGTAAGAAGTTGCTCTAGCCAAGATCAAAGAGGTTTTTGTCTGCTTTCTCCTCAAGGATTTTGATGGCTTCCTGTCTTACATTGATGTTTTTCATCCATGTAGAGTTTATTTTTGTGTATGGTGTAAGAAAGTGGTCTAATTTCATTCTTCTGCCTGTTGCTGTCTAGTTTTCCCAGCACCACTTACTGAAGAGACTGTATTATTCCATTGGATAGTCTTTCCTGCTTTGTCAAAGATTCTTTGGCCATATGCTTGTGGGTTCTTTATTCTGTTCCATTGATCTGAGTGTTTGTTCTTGTGCCAGTACCATACTGTCTTGATGATTACAGCTTTGAAGTATAGTTTGAAATTTGGGATTGTGATGCCTCCTGTTTGGTTTTCTTTTACGAGATTGCTTTGGCTATTTGAGGTCTTTTCTGGTTCCATACAGAATTTGAGATTATTTGTTCTAGCTTTGTGAAGATGCTGGTGTTAGTTTGATAGGGATTGCATTGGATATGTAGATTGCTTTGGGTAGTATCGACATTTTAACAATATTTGTTCTTCCTATCCAGGAGCATGGAATATTTTTCCATTTTTTTTTTTTTGTGGTATGTCTTCTTCAATTTCTTTCATAAGCTTTCTACAGTTTTCAGTGTATAGATTTTTCACCTCATTTGTTAGATTTATTCCTAGGTATTTTGTGTTTTTTTGTGCAACTGTAAATGGGATCAGTTCCTTGATTTGTCTTTGTGATGCTTCATTGCTGGTGTATAGGAATGCAACCGATTTCTGTGCATTGATTTTATATCCTGCAACTTTGCTGAATTCATGAATCAGTTCTAGCAGTTTTTTGTCTTGGCCTTTTCAAGGATAGTCTCTGACAATTAGTTAAAATCAATGGGGGAAAAAGAGTGAAGAAGTGAATAACTAAAATCAGAAATAAGATACAAAAATATTGGCATTATGGAAAAAATGGAATAACAAGAGAATATTAAAAAACTTGTATGCCAACAAATTTGATAATCCAGAAGAAAGGAACGGATTTCTAGAAAAACAAAAATTATCAAACTGAACCAAGAAGAAATATGTAGTCTCAACAGACATATAATAAGAAGCATAATCAGTAATCAAACTTCCCAACCAGCTGGCTTCACTGGCGAATTCTGACAAACATGTAAGAAGAATTAAACCAACTCCACTTAAGTTTTTTTAAAAAAAATAATAAATAAAAGATGAAGGAACATTTCCAAACACATTTTATGAAGCCAACATTACCTTGATAACACAGGAAAAGAAAACTAGGGACTAATATGCTTTATGAATATAGATGCAATTACAAATAACACCATCAAATCCACCAAGCCCAATATAATAATACATTATACATCTTAATCAAGTGAGGTCTATTTCAGAAGGATGGTGATTTTCAATTAAAAAAATGTTAATAAACCACATTAATAGGATGGAGGAATAAAAACACATAGTTATCCTAATAGATACAGAAAAAAAAATTATTCTAATAGATACAGAAAAATATATTTTTTATTTAAAAAAATAGCACTTAGAAAACTAACAATAAAGGGAACTTCTTTAATATGATATATAACATTTTTGCAAAACCCAATCCACCATCATGCTCAATGGTGAAAGAGTAAAAACTTTTCTCCTACAATCAAGAACAAGTCAATAATGTCTGTTTTTGCCACTACTTTTCAATATTGTGTTGGAGGTTCTGGAAAGAGCAGTTAGGCAAGTAAAATAAATAAAACTCACCCCAATTGCAAAACACACACACACACACACACACACACATACATATACATATATATATATATATATATATATATATATATATATATATAACTGTATATATGTATATGTATACATATATATATATATGTATATATATATAAATGTATATATATATATATACATATATATATGTATATATATAAATGTATATATATACATATATATATATGTATATATATATAAATGTATATATATATATGTATATATATATATATAACTATTTCTACCTACAAAGGACATAATTTTATATATAGAAAATCTGATGCAATCCACAAAAAAGCTACTAGAGCTAATATATGAATTCAGCAAAGTTGTAGGGTACAAAATCAACTCACACAAATCAGTTGTGCTTTTACACAAAAGCATTGAACTATCTGTAAAAGAAGTTAAGAAAAAAATTTGAATTATAATAGTATTTCAAATAATAAAATACCTAGCAATAAATTTAACCAAGAAGATGAGACATGTATATTAGAAACTACAAAATTAAAGAATACTGAAACGAAAAGCCATGCCATGTTTATGGATTGAAAGACTTAATACAGTTAAGATTGTAATACTCCCTAAAGTGATCTGCCCATTCAGTGCAGTTATACCAAATTTCCAATGGCTTTTTTTAAAAATGAAATAGAAAAAATGAACCTCACATTTATATGGAATTAGAAGATGTCCTGGGTAGTCAAACAATATTGAAAAAGAAAAGCTAATTTGAACGACTCACACTCTTGATGTCAAAACTTACCACAAAGCTACAGTAATCAAAACAGTATGGTGTGAGCATAAGAATAGATATACAGAGCAATAAAATAGAATTGAGAGTTTAGAAATAAACCCAAATATTTATGGTCAAATTATTTAGGAAAATGTGTCAAGATCATTCACTGGAGGAAAAGAATAATCTTTACAACAAATGGTGCTGTGACAATAGGATAGGACCATGCAAACAAAATCAAGTTGGAATCACTACCTCACTCCATATGCAAAAATTCACTGAAAATGGACGAACAACAGTAATATAAGTGCTAAAATTATAAAAAGCATTAGCAGAAAAAGTAGGTGTAAATCTTCATGATTCCATATTTTGACAGTGGATTCTTATTTTGGACACCAAAAGCACAAGCAACAACAAAAAATAGATACATTAGATGTTATAAAATTAAAGACTTGTGCCTCAAAGGATATTGTCTTAAACCATTTGGCTGCTATAAAAAAATACAATAGATGAAATGATTTCTAAAAAGCAGAAATTTATTTTTCACAGTTCTAGAGGGTGAGAGTCAAAGATCAAGGTGCCAGCCGATTAAGTGTTTGATGAGGGTCTTGGTTTATATATGGCTAACTTCTTGCTGTGTCATCATAGGGCAGAAGGGGTAAGGAAAACGGTGATGTCTCTTTTATAAAAAAAAACTAATCCCATCATGAGGGCTCTACTCTCATTACCTAATCCCCTCCCAAAGTTCCCACCCCAAATACCATCACACTGGAGATTCAGTTTCAACACACAAATTTATTTCAGGGTGGATGGGTGGCATACAACATTCAGTCTATAGTAGATATTATCAAAAAAGTAAAAATATAACCTATAGAATGGAATATATATATGTATATATATACAGATATATTTGCAATAATGAATCTGATAAAGACTCAGTACCTAGAATATATAAAGAATGCTTACAACTCACCAACAGAAAAGAAAAATAAAACAATTTTAAAAATTAACAGAGGACTTTGAGATTACTCCAAAGAAAATGTGCAAATAACCAACAAGCACAAAAAAAGATGACTATTACAGAAATGCAAATCAAAACCACAATAAGATAGCACTTCAGACTAACAAGGAAAACTTTAATAACAATAATAAAAATATAACAATATTGCTAAGGGTGTCAAAAAATAGGAATCCTCAGACACTGATGATGACCCCCAGAAACACTATACTAAGTGAAAGAAGTCAGACGCAAAAAGTGCAAAAATTGTATGGTTACTTTGCATGAAATACCCAGAATAGGCAAATCCACAGAGACACAAAGTAGATGAGTGATTTTCAGGATGTCGGGAAAAGGATGAAGAATGATAGTGATTTTTTTGCAGTGGTGAAAAGTTTGGAGAGTAGACAGAGTAGTTGCACAACATCACAAAAGCATGAAATGTCACTAAATTATGCATTGTACACTAAATTGTAAATTAAAACAGCTATTTTAAGTTATATGAATATCTGCTAAATAAGAAAAGCAAATAAAATAAGAAAATTTGGATTAAAACTCTTAAGGTGTGAAGTCATGTAAAATGTACATTCTGGATCCGGGTAGATGCATATACTCACTATGGTAAATTCATATTGTGACTTTAAAAGAGATTCAAAAATATGAAGAAATTATGTTTGTGTTTTTGTTTTTGAGAGAGAGAGAGAGAGAGAGAGACAAAGAGAGAGAGAGAGAGGCAGAGAGACTGCATGGGGGAGGGTCAGAGGGAAAGGGAGAACGAGAATCTTAAGAATCTTAAGCAGGCTCCACACCCAGCACAAAGCCCTGTTGGGGGCTCACTTTCAGGACCATGAGATCATGACCTGAGCAAAAACCTATAGTCAGAGTCGAACCCTTCGCTGACTGAGCTACCCAGGTGCCCCAGAAGTCTCTAATAAAGGCTATGTAGATATCCACAATACACAGATTTTACTATTGAATTTAGAAAAGAGCTGTTAAGAGGAATATGCAAACGATTAGAAAACTGGCAAAAATAAATTCCTTTTTCAAAAAATTCTAACTTTGTCAGGAGCTCAAACGGCAATACGGTAAGATTTATTGAGTTTTTTTATAAATCAATATATGAGGGTCTCATCTGCCTGATCTACTTTGCTCCAGGAAGTAAAAATGCAATATAATCCACTGGAGTTTTCACATTAGGATTTTTGAGGGTTATTGTTTCTGTAATTATTTGACCTATAATTTTAATTCAGTAATAAGGTACTTCCGTGCTAATTCTAGAGAAATGCTTTATGCATATAATTACAATTTGGATTTAAGACAGTTAAACATTTTCACTATTAGAACCACTAAGCAAAATTTAATAATTCAGAATATAAGAAAGTACTTTGTTTTTCCATGACAGTGTTGATTTTGAAAATGTCATACACTCTATGCAAATAATTTGAGGAAGTACAACTTGATACGTCTTTTTTGCTTCCTTTTCAAATAGCATTAGATTATCTTTAAGAGGCATTTGTAAATAGCTCACTGTATATTCAGTTTATTTCCACAATAATTTATTGTCTCACTTCCATGTATCAGGTGCAGAAATAAAAGACATAAAACAGACTGCAAAAAGTACTTTATTTTCACTAGGTTACCTTTCAGAACGTTGATGTCAAGATATAATATATGATGTCATAATATATAATATATGATGTCAAGTTAATAACAGACAAACAAACAAAGAGACCTTTATATCAAATCCTGCATTTCTCTAGTTTCATGTCTCTAAATGATGCTAATTACATAAAATAAAATTCACTTAAATACGAAATGCTATTATGTTTTCTACTGAGTGTATTTGGGCTCAACATAGAGTAGCGAAACTAAAATATAAAAATCCCAGTAACTGCAAATAACAAGTTATACCTCTTAAAGTAGAGAGAATTTTAGAATAATACATCATGTCTTAAGAAAAAAACAAAAAACCCGTACGTTTCATCAAGATGGGTCATATACATGAATGCAAACTGTTTTATAAAACAAAATGAACCCATTTACAGGTTTTCCCACTTGAGCTTCTTTGTATCTTTATATATTGCTCATATTAAACATTGGCTTTTTAGGATGCCATCCAAAACAATCTCAACATTGAAACATAATTTGGACTTTTTGAGCTAAATAAATAATTGTAGCCTAAACTCAAGTGAACTACCAAATCTGTAACTATACCATAATAAATAGATAATGGATAAAAGAAAAGCCAGCAGCAGTATACTATTCCTACCTTTTTTGTTCAGAAAAAAGGCAGTGTCATAGACATCACTCACTGACTGTTATTGTTTGTGTAATTTTCCCTTTTACTTTACCTGTCATTTATTTGCATTTAAAAACACATTAGTACTTCTACTCTTGGCAATATGTCAGATTAAATATTCTGAGAGTCTCCTATTGCAAATACTTAGAAATGCTGAATATGATATAACAAACACAGTTTTATATTTCTGACTGTATTCATAATTAAGCAAGAATAATATTAACCAAGGAGAGAAATGTAGAAAGAGCTACGAAGAATTAAACAAACAGTCAAACAAAAATAAATAAGCCAAACACAAAGGTAATCCTGCAAATTGCTAGTGATGTCAGTAACTTGGAACCTTGGAGTTTATGATGGCTTATCGGGTAAAATTTTTAGTGATCACTTTTTGGGGTGTTGTAATAGTGAATGTTACAAAAAAAACATGACAAACAAACAAAAAGAACACTAGTAGACTCCAACCTAAATGAAAAAAATGAGTAAAAGAAAAATCTATTGACAAAAGAAGTCTGCAAGGTAACTTGTATATCTTAGGCCTAAAAACTTGTGAAGGCCAATAATTTCCCTTGAGGATTTGCAGGTACAAGTCTGACCTCACATGGGTTTGGTACTTCAATTTTCTTGATATGTTTGGTCTAGGAAGCCGAAGACCAAAGAAACAAAAGAAGTTTTGCCATGGGGCACATGGAAAAAACAAACACAAATTTTCTGTGGTAGAACACCTGAAAGACATATTCTTTAAGATTCTCATAAGATTGGGCAAATGTGAACCCTCAATCAAAAAGGAAACTAGTTATACAACTACAGGCCAATAAAATATCAAGCAACAGAATAAAATATCAAAACGTATGACTACTAGAACATCAGATAATAGAGGAAACAGATACACTCAAAAATATATGTATATAAAGACAGAATGAAAAACATAAATACAAACTAAAAGATTATGAAAATGTGGCAGTGTTTTTGTAAAAAGGGCCAAGTTCAATCTTTAAATTAAAAATGAAATAAATAATAATAGTATATAGGTAATTCATCAGATTATTGTTGGAAATAAATTTATTTAACAGAAAGACATTTCTAAATGTATTATGCAGAACTCAGCATAGGGGCGCCTGCGTGGCTCAGTTGGTTGGGTGTCCAAATTTGGCTCAGGTCATGATCTCATGTGTTGTGGGTTTGAGCCCCGTGTTGGGCTGTGTGCTGACAGCTCAGAGCCTGGAATGTGCTTCAGACTCTGTGTCTCCCTCTCTCTCTGCCCCACTCCGGCTTGTGCTCTCCCTGTCTCTAAAATAAATAAACATTAAAAAAAATGCAGCATAGGGGCGCCTGGGTGGCGCAGTCGGTTAAGCGTCCGACTTCGGCCAGGTCGCGATCTCGCGGTCCGTGAGTTCGAGCCCCGCGTCGGGCTCTGGGCTGATGGCTCGGAGCCTGGAGCCTGCTTCTGATTCTGTGTCTCCCTCTCTCTCTGACCCTCCCCCGTTCATGCTCTGTCTCTCTCTGTCCCAAAAATAAATAAAAAACGTTGAAAAAAAAATTAAAAAAAAAAATGCAGCATAGAGGAAGATTCACGGAAGGGAGGAGCATGGGAAACATGGTGAGAGCATGAAAAGTTCTGATATACACTAACTGAAGTTCCAGGATAGGACAGAAATAATGCAAAGAAATATCAAGGATTTTCCAAAATTGATGGAATTCATGAAGTCTCAGAGTCAGTAAATAAATGGCCACACTACAGGATAAACTAAAGAAAAGCAATGGTGTGCTGGAGCCAGTTCACATTGTGCCATGAGAGTCATTTGTTAAATATTCAGGAATTTATCAGCCAATCTTTGAAAATATTGGTAGCTTGAATTCACCATGGTGGAAATATTTACACAATGGAAATCAATAAACAGTATAGGTCAAGGGATTTTCTCTGCTGAGTTATTTTACCAGTATGGCACTGAGAGAGGCATACTTTCATACAACCTAGAAAAATTTCTCAACACAAAAGGAAAAGAATATTTTAAAAGAAGCCGGATAGAAAGGACAGATGATTGCAAAGAAGTGTCAGTTTAACTGACACCAGCCAGCTGAGCAGCAGCATTGAAACACACAAGACAGTGAAGTGTCTTCAAATGCTGTGTGAAATGGAATTTATTTCTGGTAAATTATCATTCAAAAATAGGTCAAAATGCAGAGAATGTTCCAATAACAGAACCTCACGAAGTTAACTTCTAGGATATACTTCAGAAACATAGAAGATGATCTAACAAGGATGTTCTGAGATGTACGAGGAAATGGTGAGAAAATAAATCATCATACACTGGGGAGTTTTTTTTTTTTTTTTTAAATCACTGCATCAAAAAATAACAATAACGTGCAACTGTGGTACATTTAGAAAAGACAAGTAAGAACTAAAATAATGCACAATAATGATACAGTATTTGGGAACATATGATTGGTTTAAATATTTAATAAATAGTTTTCTTTAGAAAAGACATACTAAGCTTATGGAAACGAAGACTCAATATTGTAAATTTATCATATGTTTTCAAAGAATTGATATCGATAAAGATAAGGTAGATACAGATATACAGCATATAACAAAATGACAGTAGAAATTTTCCTTGAGATTAACAATGGATATTTAAATTTGTGGGGATGAGTAGTTACAAGAAAAGGTAAAATTCTCTTGAAGTACTAACAGTAAGAGCTTGATGTACCAGATACAATGTAAAGTATAAAGCTATTGTAATTTTAAAAAGTATATTGTTGTTGCAGTGATAGATAAATAGAGTAATTAATATTAATAGCACACATAGTTTACAATGCCAACACTAACAGGGAAAAAGTTGAAAATTGCATATGTGTTACTGAGATCACCATTTATCCATATTCAAAAGCAATGGAAATTGATCTTTGCTTCACCAAAAAAGTTCATATTCAGATATAAAAATGTACTGGCTGTAAAACAAATTTCAAATCTTTTATAAAAATACATTAAAGAGTGTATGACTTTAGGATAGAGATAATCTTTCTGCAGTAAAGCACGTGATCATTACAAGGGAAGATATAAATACATTTTATTATGCTAAAGTAAATATTAGTTTTCTTGTTTATTAAATATCTTATAAAGAGAGCAAAAGACAAACCACAAACTAGGAGAAAATAGCAATAACTAGAAAAAAATTTATAACCCAGAATATTTAGGAGCACATTCAAATCATTAAGACTTTTTTTTTAAAGGAGGGAGGGTAGAAATTGTTTATACAGGTATTTCCCAGTAATATTTTTAGCCTTATTAGTAATCAAGACAATTAAATTAAAATCGTAACAGGGTATCGTTACATAAACATCAGCATCACAACATAACTGAAGTTAGATACTGTCAGTTGTCATAGATGATGTGAAGCAATCTACTGGTGTAAAGGTAAGAGTGCAAACTTTCACATCACTTAAAAAAACTACTAGGAATTATGAAGTTTAATAGAGGTGAGATCTATAATCTAACATTTCCTCCCTTCTCTGTATCCTAGAGAAACACTTCATATATGTGATAAATGTGCAAATATTTATATATGTATTATTCCTCATACCAAATAAATGGAAGGAGTGTCCATGCCCATTAATGGGTGGATGGATAGATGATGTAGAATTGTCAAACAAATGGAATATTATTCCGTAAAATTAATTACACACAGAAACAGGAATTACCGTTAATCAATCTGCATTAATTTTCTATTATACCATAAAAATCGTAACCACTTTGTGGCTTAAAATAACATTCATTTATTATCTCATAATTTCTCCAGGTCAGAAGTCTAGGAGGTTCAATTGGTACATGTGGTTTTACTGGGTTTAAATTAAGATGAAGCTAGGGCACTAATTCTCATCTGAAGCTCAGAATCCTTTTCTAAACTACACTGGTTATTGATAGAATTCTTTTCCTTTTTATGCTTTCCACATAGTCCCCTGTTACATCATCAAAGCAGCGACAGCACAATGGTTCCTTCTTTGCCTTGTGGTCCCTGAATTCTTGAGCCACATCTTTCTGACTCCAATCAGAGAAAGTTCTCAGCTTTTAAGGGCTCATATAATTCGATTGGGCTCACCCAAATAATCCTGGCAGTCTCTCAATTTTAAGGTCCATAAATTTAGTTACATCTGCAGAGTCCCTTTGCCATGTAGCATATTTACAGGTTTCAGAGATTAGACTGTGGACATCTTTGGGGTGTCATTCTTCTCATCATAGAGTCAAAACTAATTTTGTGCAATATCATCAACTTCACACAATCTGTAATTCAATTTATATAAAAGGAAAACCTAAACAATTGTTACTTTATATGATTAGCTACATATGTACTAATAGCATAACATAAAATGAGGTGTGATATATATCTCTATGTTTATGTAACTTTACTTTTGTGGGGACAGGAACATGAGAATAAGGTAGGGCAGAATAGCAGTTTCAAGGATTTCATCAATGCTCTTTATTTTCAGCTGGGTGACGGGAATCATTTATTATTCATCTTTAAATGGTGATTATTTGTAATTTCTTCTCATATATATATATATAAACAATTTTACAGTAAAATATAGTCCTTTGGAATATTTTAATTAATTAATTTTGAGAAACTTTAAATATTATATACAACATGTATAATTTCCTTTAAAACATCTTAAAGATATGGAAACAAGAAGATATAAAAAGCTTAACAATTGGGGCTCCTGGGTGGCTCAGTCGGTTGAGCATCCGACTTCTGCTCAGATCATGAACTCACGATTCATGGGTTCTAGCCCCGCATCGAGCTCTGTGCTGACAGCTCAGAGCCTGGAGCTTGTCTCAGATTCTGTCTCCCTCTCTCTCTGCCCCTCCCCCACTCGCACTCCGTCTCCCTCTGTCTCAAAAATAAACAAACATTAAAAAAATTAAAAAAAAGCCTAACAAAATGATCATTAAATACATATGAAAAACCACAAATAAAACATTTTGCAAAGAAGGGATTCCATCAATTTACACTACATATATATGAATATATGAATAATTTCAATATTACATAAGCATTTGCAGAAAATGCAAAAAGGGAGAACTGCTCCCATCTTTTTACATGAGGCTTACGTGAGCTTGCTACCAAACCAGACAAGGGCAATTTCACTCAGAAGCATGGTTGCACAAATCCTAAACAAAAGTTTTACATATTAAATCCATCCCAGGTTAAATTTTAAAAAGAAACAATGAATTGGTTAAGTTGGAATTATTCAAGGAATGCGATGATACAATGGAAATTTAGTATAATGAGTATTTTTATTAAAGTGATCATGTGGATGTATTTTTATAACACAAAGATCCTAGTATTTGGAATAAAGTTTCTAAAGTTAGTAAGTGGGGGATCTCTCAATTACTCCAGGGGTCAAGCTCAGTATATTCTAAAGTTAATTGTTCATGCTAAACCCTCTTTCCTCACATGCAATTAATTTATTGATGAAGAAATACATTTAAATTAGCAGTCAGTGTTTTGTTACACCCAACAAAAATTTAAATCATGTTATAAAGTGATGTTTGCTTGAAATAATATCAACCAAGAGAAATTCTGGGACCCATAGGTGAAAATATTGAAGAACGAAGGATCAAACCTTAGGAGCAAGTGGAATCTAACTCTTTGGAAAATAACCCATCTTGAAAAGCATAAGAAAGAGTTTTAGGAATCTACTCCACTGATGTTAAACCCATCCTCAAAATACTCCCAGTGGCCAAAAACAGTTTTGGACTTAGTACATGATAGGAAGACAAAAACAAAACAAAACAAAACAAGTTATTTTTGCTGTTCCATACTTAATCCCAAATTTTCTTGCATTTATTTGTGAAAAAAAAATCAAAATTTTCGTCCCTGAAACTTGAGCCATCTGTATCCCAAGGAGACAGAGAATAGAAATGTATCAGATAATAAGGACTGGGGTTTGAAAGCAAGTTGAAATTGAGTAAATATAGACTACCATTTTATTTATTTCATGTGGGCTAAGTTTTAAGCACATTCCTTAGAAGAAAACGGCAATAACTTGCTCATTAGAGCAAGAACTGGTAAAATATGCATAATTTTGACAAAAAATAAAGTAAGATTATAGGACAACGTCAGTGGAATCTTGGAGTTTGGGTCGTGGTTCTTATAGATGTACTGCTATGAGTAATTTAAACTATGGTAACAGATTTCTAAGATTTCCATCAGTATTTTTTTTTCTCTTCTTAAACACGTACCTCACTTCCCCAAAAAGATGTACAGTCTATTCGCTCCTTTCTCTTGAATCAAGCCTTGAGTAAGGACTTGCTTGACTAACTGGATGTGGTAGGTAAGATGTTCTGGAGCTTTTGAGCCTAGGTTCCTAGAATCTTGCAGTTTTGCCCTCGGCCTCATGGAGTACTCACTCTTACCCCTGAGAGACTTTTGTGGACCCTGAAGAGAATTCCTGGAGAGGTCTCAAGATCATACTGAGAAAGAAAATGTTCCAGCTAAGCCTAACCATCCAG
The DNA here is from genome assembly GCF_046562875.1 of Panthera onca. Taxonomy (NCBI): domain Eukaryota; kingdom Metazoa; phylum Chordata; class Mammalia; order Carnivora; family Felidae; genus Panthera; species Panthera onca. The sequence continues at coordinate 114,963,060 of NC_138342.1, forward strand.
CTATACCTATCAAGATGTCAGGCCTCTAGGTTAATTTGTCTTTGACCCTCCAGACCAGACCAGGAACCAGCTGAACACCACTAAGTGAACCCAGCTTTTGCTCCCTGGAACAAAATTGTCCAGCTGAGGGCTGCTCAATTTTCTGAGCCACAAAATTATGAAACATAGTAAAGTGATTGCAATTTTGTTTTTATTTTTTATTTTAGTGTTTATTTTTGAGAGAGAGAGAGAGAGAGTGTGAGGAGAGGAGGGGCAGAGAGAGAGGGAGACACAGAATCCAAAGCAGGCTTCAGGATCCAAGCTGTCAGCACAGAGTCCAACGCGGGGCTCGAACCCACGAACCCACGAAGACCTGAGCCGAAGTTGGACGCTTAACCGACTTCGCATCCCAGGCACCCCAAGTGATTGTAATTTTAATTCAAAATCTTTTTGGATAGTTTGTTTGGCAGTATTTAATAACCCAAACATTAAGAAAGCAAAAACTCATTTGTTTTTATAGATAAGTATTATAATACCACATTTAAATTGCAAAATTAATGAAACAATGAAATGAATTGCCTTAGCCTCTCAGACTTGCAACAAAGCTGAACTGCTGCAATATCCAAATGATCTCTTTGTTCAACTGTTAATTTTAATATGTATTTATAGTATAACATAAAAGTTTCCAGGTGGCTAGTATTTATTATGTAAATATTCGAAATGATGGAGGATAAAAACACTAATGTATCGTAATTTGTTATAAGTTAAGTTAGTTTCTATTTAATGTATACAATTTTGCCTTTCTATATGATTCATTTATTCATAATGAGCTCATTTATTCCCTGTTGGGATCCTGACTATTAGTTTGGGATTTCATGAAACTGGACATATTTAATGCATAAAACTGCCAATTGTTTCAAATAGTGTTACAAATGAGAATGTGCATTATTAAAGAAACTATATTTGACCTTTGCTTGCTGGCTGAAGTGATGAAGTCCTGGAAATTTACTGAAGGTTGGAAAGACCAGTGTGGTAATCACTGGCAAGAATATATAGTTTTGCAGATTAAGAACAAAATCATATCAGAAGCCAAGGAGACAAAATAAAGTAAAGTAGACCATGAATATGACAAAAGGAATATGTCAGAAGACAGGTGCTTCATATTCACCATATGATGGGTAGGTCCCTTCAACTCATTGCTTCTGATTCTTTCACCTAGATAGCTTTTCTCTCATGAGTTAACATTGTTAGGTGATTAAAATATAAGAAACACATTAACTGTAAGGAGCCCCATTTTACAGTAGTGCCTGTTCTATTGCTAGAGAAAAAAAATTGAGAAGACTGGAAACCATTTAGTAAATATATTAAATCTCTATAATATATAAGAGCAAAAATAAATAAATAAACCATAACACGTTCCTGTGCCGTATTATAGATGAATCAGAAAAATATGTAAATGATATAAGTCCACTGCTATAAGAGCATAGATATAGTGATAGCAAAAGAAAAACTTGATAAATTATGCTCTTATTCTCAAAGATGAAGTCACAGACTGGGAAGTAATGAAGCAGTATTCAGAAAATAGAATGGTTCAAGAAGCAGAGAGGAAGGAGAAAAATGCATGATATTTCAGAAGCAACAACAAACATAAACATACGGAGACAGGAAAAATGTTAAATACGCGGGGTAATATTTGGGGTTGAAATGCCTGAGATGAAAGTCTCAAGAGAGAATATTATCAGATTATATAGGAGAGAGAGGTTGCTGTTTCATTATGGAAGATCTTTACACTAAGCAAATCAGATTTTTAAAATCATAGATAATCTCGGGGCGCCTGGGTGGCTCAGTAGGTTAAGCACCTGGCTCTTGATTTTGGCTCATATCCATCTCTGCACTGGAAACACGGAACCTGCTTGGGATGCTCTCTCTCCCTTGCTCTCCGTCCCTCCCCCATGCTCTTTGTCTCTCTGTCTCTCTGTCTTTCTGTTTCTGTGTCTCCCTCGAGTCCTCAAAATTAATAAATAAATAAACACATAAAAAAAATTAAAGAAACTGATAGTATCTAGAGGAGGGTTCAAGAGTTCAGGACTAGAATTCCAGAGTCTTCCTTTCCCGTCTCAGCTCTTTGTTCTGTGAGTGACCATGGGTGGTTCACCTCATCACTTCAGGTCCCAGTTTCCTCATCTGTGAAAAAGATAATAAAAACCAAACTCATGAGCAGTTTTGTGAATAAATTGAGATGATTCGTGTAAAGCCATTAGAACACTGCCTGGGCCACAGAATACATTAAGTAGCTTTTTACCCAGTACACCAGGTGTTTTTATCCTGTAGTTCTATTCGTTTGTTTTCGTATTGTTAACAGCAGAAGTAAGTCATGATCAGAAATAAGCAGTGGTCCTTGTGATGAAAAGGGCAGGGGTAAAAGTTGTTAAGAAAGTAGAAACAAGACAAGTAAGTGACTGAATGCAGGTATTGAAGAAGTGATTTTATAATAAATTTTTGTAGCAGGTTTCTTTGGTAAATGTTCCAGTGGTGTTGTCATTAATCAAGCATATAATATAAAATGAGGAAAGTTATATTGAGGAGAATTGTACTGAGTTAGTTTGGGGATATTATATACGTGTTCTATGTGCACTCTAAGAAACTGTTCATTATCAGGCAAGGTTCTGCCTGTATTCATTTGAGTTGTGGGATGATAGCAGGCTCGGTAGAAACTTTAAAGGGATCTCATGTAGAATGAGTAAACAAAATTACAAAAACTGGGAGATTAGAATATTTTTTTAAAACCTTTATTTTTGAGAGAGAGAGAGAGTGTGTGAACAGGGGAGGAGCAAAGAGAGAGGGAAACAGAATCTGAAGCAGGCTCCAGGCCCACAAGCTGTCAGCACTGAGCCCGACGTGGGGCTCAGTCTCACAGACCATGAGATCATGACTTGAGCGGAAGTCGGAAGCTCAACCGACTGAGCCACCCAGGCGCTCCTGGGATATTAGAATGTTAAAAGATACCATTTAAGATCTAAGTAAGGGACATAAAACACTGAAATTGAGGAATTAATAATGAAGATGAAGTAGGAAATAGAATTATTATAAAAATCAAAGTAATTAAGAATTTCAAGGTGGAGAAAATAGTCAGTAGTGCCAAATGCTAGAGATCAAGCAAGATGGGACTCAGAACGTTACTTGATGTTTCCTTTTGAAAGAAAATAATGCCAATAATAAAATAACTTGGGATGTTATTTAGTTTCAGTAGTCTCAGAATGTTAAAATTTGAAGCAAACCAATTTTGATCTGTCAGCTCACTCTAATTTTATTCTTTCTTACCTACTAGGAAGCAGAAACCTCGTAATAGTTTTTTTGTATATTTAAATAATTTAAAATTGACATTTGTCTAATTTTTCAAAGTGCAAATCCATTTCATGAAAGAAAACACACTTAGACAAGGTATTTTCTAAATTCTATATTATGACATGTATTACAGTTATAACTTATTTATATGTTGCATATTCATAAAAATAGATGTAGTGATTTTTTTATTAAAAATGTATTTTATGCGGTTGTTATTTTTTAAGTTTATACAAAATAATACTCTAAGTCTGGAAATAATACTTACAAAGATTTATTCTAATGCAAAGTTAATATTATTCATTTTGCATAATTTAAAAAGAAAATTATCACGTCTTCCAAGCATTGATATTGAGTAACTAGATGTTATTTGGGGAGCTGTGAAATATCAAAACACAAAACATAGTATTGAAATCAATAGTTAAAGCCTAACTTGAGGGAACATCCACTTTTTAATGGAAAAAAAGCAGTTTATCAAGGCATTTATACACTGTAAATCTAAAGAAAGAAGGAATTTATTTCTCAACATAAATGTAGCTATGTTTTAATATGGTTTTATATAGTTCCATTCCTTTTAAAAATCACCTTAAGGAATGTCTTTAGTTTTATTTATTCCCATTAGTATACTGAATTATATTTTATTTTAACCATAAAATGGAATTAAATTAAGTTAAATTTTAATAATACAATTGTAGATATTATGCAGAAATTATGCACAGTAACTTTGGTACTCCATTAATCAGGAAATAAAATGTGCATATAAACTATAATTTATTGAGGGAAAATGCTATTTTACATCTGGTGCGTGGTATAAGGTCTAATCCTGTATGCAGCACATTAAAGAAACTCACACTAACCGTAGATTAAAATTAAAATTAAACTGCATAATGAGGCATGTAGTTAAAATGATCTTATTTTATTTGTGATGTCACTTGGAAAATATCACTATTTAAACTGTTGCATATATATCTTTAAAAATATAACTCATTCTCAAATCTTATTTAAAAAAAGCCTTAACTTTTTATGAGTCAAATAATCTAGTAACTAATATTTCATTTTAAATATTATTCATATATTATAAGAGCTGCTCTAATATAAAAAATCACAGTAGTTCTACATGCAAGGTAGTGAAACAAAATATTTTAGGAGTATCTCAAATTTTGATTTTATTTTTAATTTGGCTTTCTTTGAAAAAACTTCAAACAATATTTGCAATTAGGTTCTTTGGGCTTGGAACATATTGATAGAATTTGGAGAGTTAGTGTTGTTTTAGAAATCATGGTGTTTATGTTTGTTTTATATTTTCAATAGATATTAATGGAAGCAGGATTGTGAAACATCCTGATAAAATATAATCATCCATTACATGGTAAAATAACTCTTTTTTGCCACCAATTTATTTCAAAAGGCAGAATGTTTTCTAAACACATTATATTTCCTATTGTCTTTTCCGTTATAGCACAAGTTGTGTGTTTGAAAGGTAAATTTTGAATACCTCTAGGATTAATGCCAAACAATTAATCAAAATGATCTCTACTGAGAATGAAGACCAGTATAAACCTTTTTGAAACTGCAAAGGAAATTTAAATGAATATAAAGCATCTTTATTTATACATTCGATGTAAATGTACATGGGCCCCTTTAATAATTTGAAAAGTACTACCATGTTCCATTCAAATTAATAGCAACATTTTAAAAACAAAAACAAGAGCACTGGAAATGGGTTACCTATTACTCTTGAATATTTTTCCTTTGAAATACATAAGAATATGCCTTACATTTAAACATTTTGAGTCTCAGAAACTTTGGATTATAAATTACTTTAGAAATATATCCTCATACTATTTGTTGTATGTATTTTATAAACAACTAATTATTAGTTGTTTAGAACTATGACTATTTTCTTTTCTTTTTGAATTTTTTTTTCATGTGTATTTATGTTTGAGAGAGAGAGAGAGCGCGCGCGCGTGCGCGCGCGCGAGAGAGAGCGGGGGAGGGGCAGGGAGGAAGACAGAATCCGAAACAGGCTCTAGGCTTTGAGTTGTTAGTACCGGTCACCTGAGTGGAATTCGGATGCTCAACCAACTGAGCCACCCAAGCACCCCTAATATAAGATTCCCTAATAACTAATTTTAGTATTTTACATGTCTCATAAATAAAGTTTGCTTATATGTACTAAATCCTGAATAAGGCAAAGGGTAGGAAGAAGTGAATTATGAGTTATTAAAACATAAACATAAGGAAATTAAAGAAGGAAAAGAGATGTGTTATTATGCAGTATATAGTTGATGCTAAGCTCAATGAATATGTTGAATAGTATATTTTAAAAGAGAACATCAAATAATTTCGCTTTGATAAGCTGAAACTTTTTTGCATGTATATTACATAAAATTCATATTTTGAAAGTGCCTTTTTATATTCTGCTCTTATATGAGAAACACAAATGTATGCTTTCCAAAAACAGTCTTTTGGTTTGAATAAGTATTCTCAGATGATTTTTATCTTCTTAAACACTGAGTCATACCGTGAATAAGAGTCAGATAAAGAAAGTTTCCTAAATAGATACTCCGTTTACTTCATTTATTTATAATATAAATTATCTAAAAGATTTATATTAAATAATGAACGCTAGATTTTTGTATAGTCCTTAATTAAAGCAGTGTGATTCAGTTAGTTTAGGTATTGCTCTTGTAAAAAATGTACTTATTCGAGAAACAAGCCAACTACAAAATTTGTGGTTAATGCCAACTAGTGATAAAATACACCTTTCTGCATTGCCCATCTTTTTCATTCTCTGAATTGTAATTGTACAAAAAACTAAAATTTTCTATCACTGATTAAATTGAAATATATTTTAAGAGATTAAATGATTTAAAAATAATATTCTAGGGAAAATTGAAAAGACTTTAAAATATAGGTTAATAAAGTATACTAATATATAGCTATAGTTATATATGTTAACAAAATATTTGCTTTATTTTATTTACTTACAGTTCAGTTGACTATATGCATTTGTTTTAATTACTTTTTCTTTAAATTCCACAAAAATGGTGAATTCAAAGTACTCTGGAACTACAGGTAACATTTCAAATATAATTAACTGATAACCAATAAATTACTTAAGATAAAAGCACATAAGCAAAACCAAAATTGTTTATTTGGTTTTATATCATCAAAAATAACTATGATTTCTTAATGAAAGACATGTTCTAATGACATCATTCTTTATCCATATGAGATAAACTTTCAGTAGCACTTTGCATTTAAGGCACTTAGAACACCTGTGGTTTGAAATCTGAACTAATATATCAGACTTCAATTGCTATTTTAATTTATTGTTTCTTTTGTTCAAAGCATGAAAAACAAAGCATCAATCCAGCATTCATACTGAGCTAAGATGCAATCATTTCAGGCTCAAGTGAGGGTCTCATCATGGTATCACAAGATTGCAAACAGCTTATTATGCACTAGAGCAGTATGGACACCTTAAAAAAAAAAGCTTTTAAATGGTAACCATGCTGAGCTAAAATGAGACAATTATGGATTTAAATGGATCTTAGTAGTAATAAGAGAATTATGAATATGTTGAACAGTGAAACCAGAAAGTCTTTCCAAGTACTAAAAATGTGCAATGTGCATTTATTACTATTTCATATTTATATAACTTAATTTTTCTTTTATCAGTTTTTAAAAATATGTGACACATCATTTCTCAAATGTGGATGTGTGAATGCATCATGAGACTCTAAAGATAGTGTAAAAAATCATGTATTATTGATTAACTGCATATTCTTTTTAGAATTTTTGGATTTTGTGCTCAATGCTAAGGTTTATGTATCTGTGATTTTATAGATAAGAACATTTTATTATTATTATTATTATTATTATTATTATTATTATTATTATTATGTATTTATTTATTTCCTTAGCAAGGTGAAAAGATTAAAGCCTCCCACACCAGAGAAGGCTCTAGAGTTTTGATTTCTCAGCAGAGGAAAATGGGTTTCCTTTGTTGTCCATGGATTTTCCATTTTTCCATTGTCCTGGGTATTTAGTGTTGCATGGTATTTTTGTTGCTGTTTTCTACAACATAAACTTGAGAATGCTATGCAGGGACATTGCATAACATTCTTTAAACTTTCTTTCAAACATGCTTGCCTCTGTGGTGAATGCATTTAGATGAAAATTCATATAAAAATGTTTTCCAAAAGTTTATTAGCCTCAGGATCTACAAAGTCTACAGGATCTTAGAATTTCTTGAGAGACATGGAAGGATATTGGGCCTGCAGTCAAAAAGATGTAATTTCTCCACTGTCTCTTACTTCTCTGAGGAATTTGACCTCTTAGGTCTTTATTTCTTCTCAATTTAAAATGATTCTACTAGACTGGATTTTTTTAGTGCTTTTGCTAGGCTAACATACGAAATGTATTTGAGTTGATTTATTATCTCCAAGGAAAAATAATTCAACTTTGAGGTTTGCTTCCTAACTTTCTTTTTTTCTTTTTGTATTAAGCACATGTGAAATGTTAGAACTTCATGAAAACCCTTTGGAGAAAAGTTCTCCAGCCTTATGAGACTATGAAAAGCATTGAGGAAGAAATAAAAAGGAAAAATATATGATGCTTGGCTGTTTCTCAGCAGAAAAGAAGAAGAAATTTTGGAAAAGATAAACAGTGCCTGGGCCACCCCTAACTTGGGTCTCTGTTATGGGACTTTTGAGAAGGTTAGTTCCAGGTAGCTATAGTATAGTTAACGTGACCAGGAAGAAAGAGAGACTAATTTGTTCATTTCAGTGCTCAGTTCCCATGTAGAACATATAATGTGTGGGGAGCCAATAGGCCTATTTTGCTAGGGAAGCAAAAAAGTAGAGTAAGAACTTAAGCCGCTAAAATAGGAGGATATGACATCTACGAAAGGTTGGAAGCACCAATGGTACCGTGAGAGTCAGATTAGATGCTGGCAGATATAGGGAGTCAGATTAGATGCTGGCAGATATAGGGGTTGTAGTGTGTATAAAACTTCAATGATTTTATATATATATATATATATATATATATATATATATCTATATCTTTTTCAAGGTTGAACCATAATAATTTAACTAAAGCACTCATGGGAAATGGCTCTTCATGTCCCAATTTACTATACAGTCATTGCTTTACTTAGTCAAATGAGAAAAAAAAAACATTAATTATGCTGGGAGCAGAATGAGCTAAGAATGACTCTGGTGGTCTGACACCACATTTTTTCCAGCTTTCAGTCCTTAAGCACAGGTGCTAAGGTGGACGGGGCTGGGACACTCCACAGGCACCACAGAATCTAGTTCCTCAGATGCATCATAGCTGGAGTTCCCAGGCAACTCCTGGAAGTAGCAGGCACTCCAGACTAAATGGCACTAAGCAACCAGGTGGACCAATTTTTTTTTTTTTTTCACGTTTTAAGGAAACCCAAAGAGCAATGTGGGGTTTCTCTACTGGAATCAAAGTTGCAGCTGCCCTGGGCACCCTGGCCCTGGCATGCCACCCGTTTGAATGATGGGGAGATGGAGCAATCGTGCAACTCTGTCTTGCTGATTCTGGATTTGTGATTTTTCTCCTGTCTCAGTAAATCCCACTCCCTAAACCATGTGTATTGACGTTGAAGTCTTTCTGACTCCTGGTCCTAGTAGCGGTTCTGAAGGGACCGACCCCATCCAATACATTTTAAACCCTAACTAATTTAAAAAAAAATTCCTCTAAGTAGATAAATTACTGTTTCAGTTGCTCAATCTTCCACAAATCTATTTGAAGAACATTTCTTTGCAACTTTGCATCTGTTAGAGCTTATTCAAAAAATAGAAGGGATTTAGGAAGGAGAGAATTTTTTAAACTCAGTTAACTCTAAGTTTTCACTCTAGTCATTGCGTAACATTGGTTTCTAAAGAAAGCGTCCCTAAAGGTAATTATTGCCTACTGGAAGGCATATGTCAAAATAAATTTCGTTTTAGAAAATGTAAGGAGAACCTACACAGAGGTCATGTGTATGATCACAAACATGTAATAAACAATGCTCACTGTCTTTCTCTATTTTTGAGTATAATTTTTCTCTGTATGCTTTTCGTTGAACTTGTAGGGTCTGGACCTGAGAAATATTATATTTAAGCCATCATTGTTACCTAAGAATGACACTTATTATTCAGCTCATGAAAAATCACACTACATCTCTACTTTCACCCTATGCCTTCCCAGTTATGAACTATACAATTCTAATTGTTATTATACCAATTATCAAAGTGTAGGTCTATAAATTCCAAACAATAATGGAAAACACCTAGGAGATGATGTTTTATTCCAGATATTTCAAGTGTTTTGGAATTACAGGGATATTGCTCTATTCCAGAAATGACCTGAGCTTTCAGTGAAAGAAAGATTTGGTTTACTTGCATTTTTCTGATGTAGGTCAGGATATAGTGCTAACATGACTTATGGTGTTCTCATAATAACTATCTATCAATATCTCATTTGAATCCTGGTGATATCTAACTACATTTTCCAGGATCACATAAAGCACCTATGGAGCTCATATCAAAAACTTTAATCAAGGTTACTTTAAAGATATTATCTATGCTGGTAACCATTACTGAAATTTAAAGTCCAGCTAGCTGATTAGGAAAGAAATGGATAATGAGACTGCATGATGGAAACTCTTTCTTTACAGTTTATTTCATATTTAAAAACATTTAAAATGAAACAAGGTAAAGTAAGATTCTTCAAATAATATTGAATCACTATTTCACATCAGTCACCCAATTTGAACTGCATTTCAAGACTAATTTTTAATTTTTTTAATCTTTTTTATTTATTTTTGAGACAGAAAGCATGAGCTGGGGAGGGGCAGAGACAGAGGGAGACAGAAACAGAAACAGGCTCCTCTCTGATAACCAGCCGAGCGCCTGAAGCAGGGTTCAAACTCACCAGCCTTGAGATCTTGACCTGAGCCCAAGTCAGACGCTTAGCCCACTGAGCCACCCAGGTGCCCCTCAATATTAAATTTAAAATTTGTATTATTTTCACGTTATACTATTAGATGTCCCGTTTTAATATGCAAGGTTATAAGATTAGAAAACAAGATCATAAATAGGAAAATAGCTTTGTTATTATATTTTGCAGATAAGTTGCATCACACAAAGATCTAGAAAAAGTATTTTGTCAGTAAACAATTAAAACATATTAAAAATCACAAAATAAAGTATACAATTTAAATTATAGTATTTTGTTTGCTTCATGTTTATTCTAGAATTAAGTAAAACAGTAGTTAAAGTAAATTCTTATTAAATTATAATTGTTTATTTGTATCATCTGCTTAGTAAATAAAAAATAGTATACCAATCAATACCGACAAAACATGTTTTGAGACAGCTCTAGTATAATCACTCAAATAAAAATAAAATAAATTTCAGAAAGAAAATTAAACATTTTTGTTGTTATTCAATGCATGCATTGTTCAAAAAACTTGACATAAGTAATGTAGATATTTCAGTGGAATATCCAAGTCAGATAATAAAATAAACTGTATGGATTTTATACAAAATTTTAATATTTATTTTCTGATGCACTCTTACAAGTAAGTTTTGGTGATGCCAAAATTATCTACTGATATTCTGCTGTGCAAAGTCTTCATTGCTTAAATTGAGCTTCATTCAGTTGGAAAATGCCTATCAGCACTGTGTTTTGTGACACGCAGTAATTACAAAGTTAATTTTGCAAATCTCATAAGCTTAGCACTTTCAAGATTCATTTGAATTCTTTAAGTGATATTCCTAATAATATTTTGAACATTTGAAGCAACTTTATTAAGTTCGAGTAAATTATTATTTTAGCTAAAAATGACATTGGGGTTCTTGCAAATTAATTTTTACTTTTGTCATCATGAATTTTAAAGGAGGATTTAAGCTTAAGAGATCAGTAAAAAGAAAAAAATGATAAAATTATAATACTCTAACCTAAAAAAATCTACTCTTAACTAAAATATTTTAGTTAGTCATCTTTTTTTTTAAGACATTGGAATAATTTCAGGAGTGCAATAGTCTTTTGGTAGATTACCTCTTTTTTAGTTCATCAGTATCAATTGTTATCTTTTTAAATCTAGTTTATCTCATAGTACTTCTAAACTCTCTAATATATTATAATGTCATTTTTAAGGAAATACACTTATTAAAGTAACTTTCAAGTAAACAATTCAATTGGTCATTGGTGTCATGATATTACTGCAAAACAATCACATTAATGAACAACTTATAAATTAGAAAGTGTGTCTTAACATGGATTTGTTGAAAAAGCGATAACATTGGCTTTGGGAATAAAAATACATAATATCCACAGATGTTATGTATAATATATAAGCATATATTATATCATATATTGGTAATTTTGAAAGGCTATTGTATTACCAGATAAAGTTAATAAAGGTAAAATAATAATTTTTTTTCCTAGAATTTCTATTTACTATTGAATTTAAAATCTAGCAAAAATAAAACTTTTTTCTGATATCCTAAATACACTATGCAACAAGAATTTTTTTAAAAGTTGAATGTAAATAAATCTTGGTGTTTTTAGTTAATGTTTATTTAGTTTTGAGAGAGACAGAGGGAGAGACAGAGTGTGAACAGGGGAAAGGCAGAGAAGGAGACAAAGAATCCAAAGCAGGCTCCAGGCTCCAAGCTTTAGCACAGAATCCGATGTGGGGCTCAAACTGAGGAACCATGAGATCATGACCTGAGCAGAAGCCGGATGCTTAACTGACTGAGCCACCCAGGGTCCCCTAAATGTAGGTGATTTAATTAGGTATGCATAAGAATATATTTTATTAATTTTCACACTTTTTATTGCTAGTTTCTCCCAAATTGAAAAGGGCATTATCTATTATTACCATTACTGCTAATCAAAGAAACTAGATCAGGCATTGGATATCTGGAATATTAGTAACATAAGTAACAGCAGCATTTTGAATTATTATGAGTGTGAACTAAATTTGAGTGTGAACTAAAATTTGCAGTGAAACTGCGAATTTCAGCACGATATAACAAAGAAAGTCATTTTCCTCAGCAATATGTACTTTACAGTAGTTGGTTTTGTTTAACTATAGACTTTTATTTTGAGAAGGTTTAAGTTTAGAATAAAATTGAGTGGGAGATACACAGTTTCCCCACAATTTTTTGCCCCCACACATTTACAGCCTCCTCTATTAAAACATCACTCACGAGAATGGTACACTTTTTTAACTTTTTAAAAATTTTATTTATTTATTTTTGAGAAGGAGAGAGAGAGAGAGACAGCAGGGGAGGGGCAGAGAGAGATAGAATCCTAATCAGGCTCCACACTGCCAGTGCAGAGCCTGATGCAGGGCTCAAATTCACAAACCATGAGATCATGACCTGAGATGAAATCAAAAGTTGGATGCTTAACCAACTGAGCCACCCAGGCACCCTCAGAATGGTACCTTTTTTTGGAAAGATATACACACTGACACATTAAAATGAGTCAAAGCCCATAGTTTACCTTAGGCTTCAATCTTGATGTTATACATTCTGTGGGTTTGGACAAGCATAAAATGACATATATTTATTGTTATCATATTGAGTACTTTCACTTCCCTAAAAACTGTGCTCTGTTCATTCATCTTTCCCATCCCCAAATTCTGGAACCACTGATCTTTTTATTCTTTCCAGTATTGTCTTTTCATAATCTCATATATTTGGCATCTCATATATTGGAATCATACAGTGTGAATCCTTCTCAGAATGGATTTTTTTTCACTTAATATGCTTTCAATACTTCTTCATGTCTTTTCATGTCTTGATAGCTCATTTCTTCTTTGTGCTGAATAATATTCCATTGTCTGATTTTAATGAGGGGAATTTATCCACTCACTAAGTGAAGGACATCTTAGTTTATCTTCCCAACCACCAATAATAATGAACATCTTTTTGTGTATTTATTTGCCATCTTTAGGTGGTCATTTTGTAAAATGCCTGTGCAAAAGTTTTGCCCATTTTTTTATATAGTTGCTTATGTTTGAGTTCAGAGAGTTCTTTATATATTATGCACACAATTCCTTTATCAGATATGTGTTTTGCAAATAATTTCAGTCTGTGTCTTGTATTTATATTTTCTTAATAGTGCCTTTCAAAGAATAGAAGTTTTAAATATTGATTAAGTCCAATATATATATATGTATATTTTTTTCTTTAGGTATCAAGCTTTTGGTGTCCTATCTAAGAAATTATAATCTGACACCACAAAATTTTTTACAGATATTTTCTTTTGGAATATGTAAGTTTTATATTTTACATTTATATCTATAGTCAATTTGGAGGTATGGATCAGGGTACTTTTGCATATTAATATGCAATAATTACAAGATTATTTGCTGAAAAGACTATCTTTTCTGCATTGAATTGCCTTGCGACTTTATCAAGAATCACTTTACCTTGGTGCTGGACTGCCAAGATGTCGTTCCCCAAGTACCAGCCTTCGCGCCTGGCCACTCTACCCTCCACCCTCGACCCAGCCGAATACGACGTATCTCCAGAAGCCCGGAAGGCGCAAGCCGAGCGGTTGGCCATAAGATCCCGACTTAAACGGGAGTACCTGCTTCAGTACAACGACCCCAGCCGCCGAGGGCTCATCGAAGATCCTGCCTTGATTCGTTGGACCTATGCAAGATCAGCAAATATCTATCCCAATTTCAGACCCACTCCCAAGACCTCACTCTTAGGAGCTCTATTTGGAATTGGGCCCCTCTTCTTCTGGTATTATGTTTTCAAAACTGACAGAGATAGGAAAGAAAAACTGATCCAGGAATGAAAATTGGATCGAACATTTAGCATTTCATATTAAGTCTGGCAATGATGACTCTATGTATTATTGTTTAAATAAATCTATTAATCATTAAAAAAAAAAAAAGAATCACTTTACCTTGTATGTGTGGGTTCTATTTTTGAACCCTGGAGTCAATGCCATTACCAGTAGGTTTATCTTTTCCTCTATACCACGTTGTCTTGGTCACAGAAATTTTATAGTAAATCTGGAAATCAGACAGTTAGAATCATCTGTTATTTTCCAAGATTGTTGATGCAGTTAGTTCTTTTGAATCTCCATCTAATTTTATAACTAGTGTTTCTATTTTTACAACAACAACAACAACAACTAAAACAATTCCCAAGGAATTTATTGAAATTGCCTTCAATCTATAGATCAATTTGGGAAGAATTAGCATCTTAACAAATGTGTCTTCTACTTATATTTGTCAATTATTTAGATCATGTTGGATTTGTTTTATCACAATGTGTAGGTTTGTTTTTCTTTTCATATATATTTCACTTATTTTATTAGATTTATACCTCAGTAGTTAATGATTCTGGCTGATATTTTCTATGTGTGATATTGTGATATAATAAGAAATATATATTTTTGTTTTCATCTTGGGCTCCTGGCCAGAATTCCTAAAATCTTTGTAATTTCCTAAGCAATAAAAATGTTGGGAACATCTTTTATTCTAATATTTGATTTTTGACCTTGGTTCATGACACAGAATTCCTAAATGCTTTAGAATTTCCTAGATGATAGGGGCATCATTTGTTCTAATGGGACAATTTATGTTGGCCTCGTAGATAGCTTTGGGATGAGGACTGGCCACCAGACCACCAGACCAAGGAGGATTTAAAGTTTTCAGCTTTCAGGGGTGCCTAGGTGGCTCAGTCAGTTAAGCTGCTGACTCTAGATTTCAGCTCAGGTCATGATGTCAAGGTTCATAGATCAAGCCCCTTGCTGACAGTGCAGAGCTTACTTGGGATTGTCTCTCTCCATCTCTCTCTGTCCCTCCCCTCTTCTTTCTCTCTCTCTCAAAATAAATAAACATAAAAAAAAAAGAAGTTTGAAACTTTCAGAGAAAAGAAGGCCTGAAGCTTGAGTTAACCATGCCTACATGAGGAAGCTTCTATAAAATCCCTAAACTTCTGGTTTGGTGAATACATTGACACCCCAGTTCACAGGGACAGAAGCTCCTCTACTCAGGACCCTTCTGGACCTTGCCCTGTATATAACTTCATCTGTCTAAACTTCTGTATCCTACATCATATATTTTATTATATAATAAGCAGGTAAACATAAGTAAATGCTCCTCTGAATTCTCTGTGCCATTCTAGCAAATTATTGAACTCAAAAAGGGAGTTGTGGGAACTTGAATTTAGTTGCCTGGTCAGAAGTACATGCGACGACCTGAGATTTATGACTAGCATCTAAAGTGGGGCAGTCTTTTCAGACTGAATCCTTAACTCCTGGGATCTGATGCTACCTGCAGTTAGAGAGTGTCAGAATCAAATTGAATTATAGGACACTCAGCTGGTGTCAGAGAATTAGTGTGGAAAAAAAATCCCATACCTCTGGTCACAGAAGTGAAATGATTTAACTAGTAGAAAAGAAACAAGAGAGTTTTTCTCCTATACAATATGGTACTATTTTTACTTTAACTTCCATTTTAAATAAATGAACTGGATTTTCAAAATACTTACCTTGAATCCTGTGATATTGCTAAACTCACATATGAGTTCTGATAACTTTTTTTGTAGATTCTTTGGAATTACCAACATAAACAAATCATGTCATCTGAGAATACATACATTCATTTCTTCTTTTGAATCTGTCTGCATTTTAATTTTTTTTGTCTTATCACATTGGCTAGAACTTCCATTGCAATGTAGAATAGCAATGAGGAGAGCAGGTACACTTGCCTATTCCTAATCACAGGTAAAATGCTCATCTGTTTGCCATCAATAAAAATATAAGTTGTAATTTTTTTATAGATGGTCCTTATCATATTAATGAAATCTTCAGTTCATAATTTTCTGACAATTTTTTTTATCAACAATGATAGTTCAACTTTGGATTTTATAATTTTATTTTTCTCCAGGGTGCCTGGGTGGTTCTGTCGGTTAAGTGTCCAACTTCAGCTCAGGTCATAATCTTATAATTTGTGAGTTTGAGTCCCACATCAGGCTTCTCACACATATGGCAGTGCCTGCTTAGGATTCTCTCTCCATCTGCCTCTGCCCTCTGCCCCTGTCAAATGAATAAACTTAAAAAAAAAGTTCTTGATTTTATTTTTCTCTATCAATTCAATTGATTATATAGATTTTGTTGTTTAGTCTGTATATTAGTGACTTGCAATTACTATTTTCTGAATGCTGAAACAACTTTAAATTTCCAAGAAAATCCACCTTGATCATAAAGTAGTATCAACTTCAGGTTTCTTGAAGTGTTGCTATTTCTTAAAAATAATTTTTTACATCTAAGTTCAAGAGGAATTTTGGTCTCCAGTTTTCTTTTCCCATAATATTATCCTTTATCTGGGTAGATAGTGTTTTTCAGATTTTCCACTGTAAAGTCCTTAGTTCTGTTCTTTTTTCTATACTGACTCTTTGGAAGGAAGTCACTATGCAAAACCCACGAAAACCATCTCCTTGAAGACAGATATCTGTATAAATTATTTGGAATTCTTCTGACTAGAGTTTTGTCTCTACTCTCTCACTTTTTTATTCAAAAGTTTCTTTATATCATTGTGCACTAGTGATTATTCTACACTGATGGGTTTGTGCTAAAGGGCCATAAAGCAGACAACTGAAAAGAGGTCCTAGTAGCAACAGCCAGAACAATTTGGGCAAACAAGTAATAAATTAGTTTTTGTTCATAATCCAAAGATAAAATGAATATACAAGAGTTCATATAGATACATAAAAATGATTGAATGAATAAATGCATTAGAGAGAAAAGACAAAGCTCCCATGCAGAAGTATCCTAAATAATTAATTTACATACACCGCCTTCAAGGAGGTAGAACATAACTTCCCAATCTGTAAGTGTGGGCTACACATAGTAACTTCCTTCTAAAAAGTACACTGGAGGAAGAGAAAAATTTACTTTTTAGTGGAACACACAGACTAAATTTACTCCATAGTAACTTCACAGTAGAGCAATCTGGCAAATGCTACCTTAGGCCGGTAATCAAAGTCAACATCAATAGTGAAAATCACATTGTTGGTGTTTACCCTTTATATAACGTGTCCCACATGGGATTTTATTGGGCGTCCTTTCTCTTAAAGACCCATAACCCAAATCCAAATATAAGAAAATATCAACAAAATTTTCATATAGTCCTTCTAAGAAATATCTGACCAGTGTTCTTCAATAGCGTAAATATCAAACACAAGGGAAATCTGAGAAACTGACACAGCCAAGAATCATTAGCATAAGGAAACATGATGACTAAATGTAATGTGATATTGTGGATAGGATCTTGGAACAGAACAAGGATTTTAGGCAAAAATTAAGGAAATCAGAATAAAGCATGGGCTCTAGCTAATAGTATTGTGTCAATATTGGTTCGGAAATTATAACAAAGGTACTGTGTTATAAGAATGTTAATAGAAGGGAAAATTGGTAGGTGGAAACTCTGTGCTATCTTTTCCATTTTTTTTCTATGAATCTAAAACTCTATTAAGCAATAAAGATTATTTCAAAGAAAATGACTTTAAAAGTGCACAGCATAAATATTTGTTTAATTGTAATATGGCCCATATATGCCAATTTATGCATTCACATCTACCTCAGAGAACACAGCAGCATTTAATAAATTAAAACTGTTGAAGGAGAGAAGAGTGTGGGATAGAAGATATGCATACATCTCAAATGTAGAGTGATGTATATGCTGTCTGACTGCAGACCAAAGTCACAAATTCTCCAAGTCTCTATGGATAGGCTCAGTCTAGAACAAATAGATGTCCCAGGGTTAGGTGTCCTGCAGCCCATCTGATTACAGCTTTAGAATTTCAAGGGCCTGGTAGCTGAAATAAGTGCTTCCTCATCACCTATATTATTGTCTCCTTGGAAAATGTGCTCAATGATATTTGTCCTTAGCAGTGGAACCTGCATTTCCATAATGTTACATACATATACATTCTTTGTCAAAGGAAATGATTATGGTGCCAGACCTATGACAAAGGCTCTTTATGTCACTCACTGTATGGAGAATGAATTTGTCTTCATAAATTTCTTTTTATTTGTATATGTATATTGGCTAGAGATTTGCTACAATTTCCACTGGTTAAGTAACAATAGTTACACTTGTTTTGTATGAAATGAGAAATAAATATATTATGTATTAAAATTACATTATTGTTATTCATATCCTACAAAACCACTGAGGTTAAATAATTAGAAAATAATCCCATTTTCTTGGTAGTTCTGGGAAAGAGACAGTACCTATTTCTTTAAATAATATCTTTTGTGTAAGAATACTTTGTCATTGCTTTTGTGGCTATCCGAGTTTTGGTGAAGTTGAAGAAATCAGGAGTCATGGTAATCCCTGAAATAGATTCCATGTGTTTGGGACCCTCTACAAATACAATGTTTAAAATCAGTGTATTGGGAAATGTTTCTCTTCACATAAAAGACACAATTTTGGGGGGCTCCCAGGTGGCTCATTAGGATGAGCACCCGACTTTGGCTCAGGTCATGATCTCACAGTTTGTGGGTTCCAGCCCCGTGTCAGGCTCTGTGCTGACAGCTCAGAGCCTGAAGCCTGCTTTGGATTCTGTGTGTGTATCTCTCTCTGCCCTTCTCCTACTCACCTCTGCCTCTCTCTCTCAAAAATAAATAAACATAGACAAAGATTTTAAAAAGACACAATTTTTGGACCAAAATAGTTCTAGTGGCTGTAGGAAAAGATGAGAATAAATGTTGTAATTAATATATTTCTTTTTCCCAGAGAGGCTGGAAAATTTTAAATTGTGTTTACAAGCTCTGAGAATTCTATTACTCTAAAATGCACTAAGAAAATTATTTGGGATTCATAAATCTTATCCAAAAAATGAGAGAAAACTAAAATAAGCACAATTTTATTTTAAAACATCAGCTATTTCAGAGAAGACAATTGTAAAAATATATTATGGTTTTAATTTGCATTGGGGAAACTAACTTTTGATCAAAAAGGATGTATGTGCAACTTTGTTCTAAAATTGCACAAGTCATTTTTGCCTGTCATAGAGTTATAATAATCTTTACATAGATTCTAGTATTTATATATATTTTTAAAAAGCTATTTTAGAATTTAGTAAGGAAAACTTTATTTTTTATATTTTATATATTTTTTACATTGGTGAAGTTAAAATATTATTTCTGTTACAAAATAACCAGTTTAAGTAACTTTTCTATCTAGTTGAAAGCATATTAAAAAGATATTAAGAGGGCATATTTGAACCAATACACAAAGATATTTGAAGATATCAAAGAAGTTGTTTAAAAAACTAATTTTCTCTCTATCAATATAATTCCCCTTAAAAAATATAATATTATGGGATACAAATCTCTGTAATCTTTCCGAAAATAATATTATGTTAACAGTTCTTGTGAAACTTGCCTTAAACAGATCATGGATTATTATGAGTGGATGTATCTTATCTTCATGCAGAGGTAGAGTATTGATAGGTTATCACAAACATGTCAGCAAAATTAGTGAGTAACTTTGGATCCAACTACAGTACAGGCAGAACTGGTGTCTAATTCTGTGATATTCTGTGATGGTGTTAACTTTAATTAATGATTTTTTTTAACTTGAACTATCTTTCACATATTTACCAATTTTACCAGTAAATTCTCAGCCAAAATGGAAAATATAATCACATCAGTTATTTGAAAATATGCAAATGTAAAAATATCTTATAGTTATTCAGTAACTTGAAATGTTTTACTTAATTCAATTTAATATTTTTGCCTACTTAAAAATACACAATAGCAGGGGCTCTTCAGTGACTCAGTTGGTTAAATGTCTAACTCTTGATTTCATCTCATGGTTCAGCCTTGTCGCTGTGCTGACAGTGTGAAGGCTGCTTGGAGTCCTCTGTCTCCTACTCGTTCTACCCCTTCCCTACTCTCTCTCTCTCTCTCTCTCTGTCTCTCTCTCAATATAAAAAAAAAAATTAAAAAGCTTAAAAATACACAAAATAGAATTTTAAACTAGATTATTTGCCATGTAAACATGTATTAGTATAAAAATTATGAGTTGATCTTTAAAAGTAAATCTGGGTAATTTAAGGCGAACTCTTTCTTTTTGTCTCAGAATTTCTTATTTAATTTCTAAAATAGAAAATATTTTCATGTAGATGTATTATCTTCTATAGTAATTAGTGGGTCTGAATCACCAGTTTCCAAATGATTCTAGGAGCCTATTTTATCTGTACAGGAAGAAATATTTGGATGAAACATTTTGTAAAATTGAACCAGTTTGTATGTTATGAAACTAACACCCACTTCCATATGTTCATGTTAATTAATTTCAAAGTGTTAGTTTGCTGTCATGTAGACAAATCCACAAAAGAGCATAGATCACTCCACCCCCCAAGATAGTGAATGACAAGGCTCTGGCAGCAGATGGTGACTAGGTCATTTCTTTTTCCATCTGGAATCATACCTGACTAGATTAGAAAACACAGAAATATCATGAGAAATGTCATCTATTCTTTAAGCTTGGGCTGCCCAACTCAGAGCAATGGAGACATGTCTACACAAGGTAAATGCATAGCTGAAGATGCTAGTAGAAATCAGTGCATTTGCTGTTGAACATTTTTAATTATCTTTATTGATGCTTCCATGAACTTTGTACCATATTTTAGGTGGACCAACTGATGAAAGTCAGACTTATTTCCTAATATTAAAGATAAGCATCACCTGAAGCCTTATAAAAAGTTAGGTTAAAAATCAACAATTTTCCCAGTTCTCTGAAAAGAACTAACAAGGTTTGGGTAGAAAGGGCAGAGAATTCCAGAAACTATTAACAGGTAACTGGCAACCTTGACTTTCCATATTTGCCTCGATCATCTAAATCTGTATCAAAATTATTTATGTAAATGCATAAAGTCAGCAGAGAGAAATGTTTGTTTACACTTATTTTCCATTAAAATAAAGGGGCAAGTGGAAGGAAACAAACGTATAGCATTCATACTGCGTATAATAATTAACTACAAAACAATTTTATGAACCAATATCATTGAAATATCATTGACTATAATGCAGCATGCAAAGAATATTTGCTGACCTGATTGAGTTAGTTTCTATATGTGGTTAATTGGTAATTCTTATTCAGAACATTCATGCAGCAGCATTCTTTTTTCTCTTTTTCCTGGTTTAAATGTTTTTTTTTTATTACAGTGAAAATAAAAATTTAAGTTAATACTTTTTTAAAAAAATGTTTATTTATTTTGAGTGAGAGAGCAAGAGCAAAGGAGGGTCAGAGAGAGAGAGAGAGAGAGAGAGAGAGAGAATCTCAAGCAGGCTCCACACCATCAGCACAGAGCCTCATGTGGGATTCTATCTCACAGTTCCTGAGCTGAAATCAAGAGCCAGACAATCAATTGAGACACTGAGGCTCCTCTTAGTTAGTATTTTTGTTAATAAAATGTTTTCATTGAACTGCTAAATACATCCATATTTTCCTGTCTTTGTCCTTCCATGCTTGCTATATCATTTCTTGTTTTCCCTGTTATACTGTGTTTGGTCTGGTTGGATTTGGATGTTGATGGTCTAAGCCACTAGTTTCCCCAAGTATAATGTCCATTAACTTGATTTAGATTACTTAGCAAGAAAACTAAAGATCACAATATGTAAAATAAATGGAGAAGATAATACTGACACATAGAATGGAACCCATTTTCCAAGAATCAAAATTCCCTTAACCTTATGACATGCATAGCATTTATTGATCATTGTTAAATCGTCAAGGATTACATCTCTTTTTAGAATTGTCATAATTAAAATATAGAACTAGAAAAGTGCCCTGGTGGATGACATCTGAAAACAATCTGAATATATGGACCTGTAAGGAAACGACATGCTAAATCCTAAGGGAGACAACATTTATTTTATATTACACTACATAGTACTAGGGTAATATTTTAATTTTATTAAACAACAATGTTTTGTGTTTTAACATTTAAAAGTGTAACATAAGGACAAATATTTTTGCAACTAAAATTAAAATTCAGGACAAGTAGCAATTACATTGTCATCAATACGAATGATCACATACAACTTCCCTGATTATGTTTTCATTTTGTTTAAAAGTTGGTATCAAAAATTACATTGTTCTTATATAAAAATATAGGGGAAATGAAAATAAGTAGACTTCAGTAGAGGAAACAGATAATCAAATTTACATATCTTTTCTTTATTCTTTTATCTGCTCATTAATTGCTAAAAATAATAGCATGATTTCAAATGATTTTCATACTTTGCAATAATGTTTTAGATTATGTTCAAAACGTAGTTACATATTGTAATTATTATTTTATGGTTTAATTCTTATGCCTGACCTTCCAAACATACTCTACATACATTATGTTATAATGGGTATTGCTTTTAGTGATGTTATATTTAGGTGTATTATGAAGTTAACAATATATTTTGGGGAAAAACTAACTTCATAATGCAAATAAGGAGTGTGTCATGAATTTATTTATATAAATCCTGGTTAGATTAGCTCTTGAAAATCACCTAATGATAAAGGAAAAATAGCAACAAAATTTTTGAGTTTGTGCTCTAAACTCAGAGGAAGAGCTTAAGGGACTATTACGTACACCATAAAAAGCTAAGTTAAGTAAAATTTAAAATAAGAGAAATTTGATGATAAAGCCACATGCTAACTTTTGGAATTACTTCAGTATTTGCATACTTCTTTACTTTACACATGCATGATATTAATATATATTTATTTTAAAAATATCTCACACAGTTGTTCCTAAGAGAAATAATTGTAATAACTTTGTAGGTTATCATCACTTCACTTGATAAATTAACACACTCCAAGAATTCTAATGTTTTTCATTCATTTGACTGACATCTTGTCCTTCAACACATTCCAAAAGAGCAACCAAAAATAATCTACATGAAAAATCTTTGGTTAATTCTGACATCCTCTCATGCTATTTTTACTTAATTATTTATTTATTGGAATTTGCTATAACAAGTTAGTCTTTTACTAGAAAATCATGTTGCCTTCATTTACAGCTACTTATCTAATCGAGTATGTCAAATAGCAGAGTAGAGTGATCCACCCTGAATCTATCTGGCATCTATTGTGTTATATCATATATGAATTCTTCTAGATTATTTATAAATGCCTCTCTAATTAAAGTTTTGATTTGCATATGTACTTATTTGTTTAAGAAAGGGTATGATGGCCTCTAGTGGTAGAGAAAGAAACATCAATGCTTACATCTTTCCAAGCAAGAGCAATACAAATATTTTTTACAAAAATAAAATTTTTGAAGTTCATGCACATGTTGTTCATGGTGCATTGTAATTTCTGAATTACTCCCACTACATTTATGCACATAAACAGTAAAATACACTCAATCATTACATACATCAAGTACATAGTTAAATATGTAAGAATATCAAATGTGTTTCATTGTAAGGGGTATGAGTTATTATTGGCATAATGAGAATTTAAGAATTTAAGAGATTTATTCACATTTTAGAGTATGTATTGAATACAGCTATCTTTGTCAATAATCATAATAACTACAACAATAGTAATTCATAGTAACTGAAAATTTATTATGTGCCAAGAACTGTGCTATTTTGCATAGAGCAGCATTTTTAACTTTACAATCACTGGATCAATTCATGTTATGGTTACTCATATTTTATAACAAAAGAAACTAAGTTTCAAGAATTTACATTTTTGGGGCTCCTGGGTGGCTCAGTCAGTTGAGCTTCCGACTTCCGCTCAGGTCATGATCTCACGGTCTGTGAGTTTGAGCCCCGCGTCCGCTCGGTGCTGACAGCTCAGAGCCTGGAGCCTCTTCAGATTCTGTCTTCCTCTCTCTCTGCCCCTCCCCCGGTCTTGCTCTGTCTCTCTCTGTCTCAAAAATAAAATAAAACATTTAAAAATATTTTAAAAAAAGAATTTACATTTTTAAATCAACATCCCATATTGCAAGGCCATAGACATGTTTCACATTCAGGTTTTCTATCTCCTGAACCCAAAACCTCAGTAACTATTTTATATCAATCAAAATCATGATGATATTTTATGAGAATCAATAAAAAAGTTGAGTGCTATTATAAGGGTCTGGATTTATAACATAAAAACACTTATTGAGAGTAATGGTTTTGAAAGAGTACAACTATTAAAATGTATTTGTTATTGTGCTGAAAATGTATATCAAAATCTCAATTTTAAACTATTTTTGTAAAATGAAAGATATTTTTAATTTTTATATTGGACTTAATGGCTGGTATACTTTATTAGGTGGCACCAAATATAAGCAATAAAAACCAAGAAACAGACTCTTAACTATAGAGAACAAACTGGTGGGTGGGGGGATGGGTGAAATAGGTGATGGGGATAAAGGAGGGCACTTGTGATGAGCACTGGGTATTGTATGGAAGGGTTGAATCACTGTATCGTACACCTGAAACTAAAATTACACTCTACGTTAACTACCCAGAAAAGCTTAAAAAACAGATTTTGTTCTCATTTAGGAAAATAAATAATTTTAACATCTGGACACTGTAAGTGAAAAAAACTTGTATGCTTTACTTTGAAATTTTCTTAGGAATAACTAAAGAAGGATTTCCACAGATTTGCCAACTTAACACACAACACTATTGCTTCCGTTCCTCTTTTTCCCACTCTCTCTTCTTCCCTCTTCTCCTTCCCTCCATTCCTCCCTTTCTTTTGCATTATGTCTGTTTTTTCCCTAAATATATATGCATTAAAATGAACTGGTTTTGGTGTATGAGTATGAGTTCAGTACGTGCATAGGTTTATCTAGTGACCCCTATGATTAGGATACAGAAGAGTTCTACAATCCAAAAAACTCATTTTCACTGTCTCTTTGTAGTCAACCAACCTGACCTTTGTCAATCTTCACCCCTATAGTTCTTCCTTGTCTAGAATATTATATAAATGGGATCTGTAGTAGGCAACATTTTGAGGTAAGTTTCCTTCACTCAGCAAAGTGCCTTTGAGATTCACGTCTGATACTGGATTTATCAATAGCCTTTTCTTGTTGCGTATTACTCCATTGCATGGATGTTCTACAGTTTGTTTATCCACTTACTTGATAAAGGACTTTTGCGTTGTGTTCATTTTACAGTGATTATGAAGATACATTCATGCCCAGTTTTTGTGTGAATGTAAGTTTTCATTTCTCTAAGGTAAACAGCTAGCTGGTCATACGGTGAAGGTGTTTCACTTTATGTATCAAACTGATCTGTTTTTAACTTTCAGATTCTCCATTTAAAACGATTCTTCTCCAATATATATTATTTTTTGTTTTCTGTTCATTCTCTACCAAATTTTTTAGCTCTTATTTAGAAGATTGCTTATTTTGGTGAAATTTCTAAACCTTCATTTTGTTTTAGTGACATTTTTAAACCCCTATTTTGTTTTCATCCTGGTTTTGAGATAGTCTGTTTCTATACTCTCAGTTTTCTCTTGTAAAAGGAAAACTGACATTGCTGGACTGGCTATTCTATAAGTTATTTCCTTAATATTTTAACTTATTTTGAAGAGCCATATAATAATTACTTTATCACATAAACATAAAGAAATATTTTGTATATGCATTTTCTTTTGATACATATAATTGTACTGCTTTCTAACTCAAGTTTAATCTTCATTAGTTTGTTGGGTGAGGAAAGACATGGGATAAAGTGAAAGGAGGAATATATACATTATTTTTAAAATACCAATTCAAGGGCGCCCGGGTAGTTCAGTCGTTTAAGATTACAGCTTAGGTCATGATCTTACAGTTTGTGAGTTTGAGCCCCTCACCAGGCTCTGTTGTGTTGACGGCTTGGGGCCTGGAGCCTGCCTCAGATTCTGAGGCCTTGTCTCTCTCTCTTTGCCCACACCCCCTCCCCCCCACCCCTGCCAGCTCACACTCTGTATTTGCATTTATATGTTTAGACATAAAGTAGTCACAGTTTATACTATTTCCTAACATTTGTTTCAATTTATATGATCTAATATGCAGTAACTGATCATTACAATTTTATGAATTTGCTCCATAATTATGTATTGATTGCTCCTAATATTTCGGGCACTGTCAGGTTCTACAGTTCTGTTGTGAATAAGCATAGATAAGGCCCTCCTGGACCCTGCAGTCCAATATTGAGTTTGGCAATTCATTGTAAATGATACAAATACATCTTTCCTGAGAGACATTGATTTTGTTATTCACGTTTTGATTATATGTAGCTTTATATACCGCTGTATATAAATTCAGATAAATCTTTTATTTCTAAAAGATATTCAAGAAAAAAAGTAGTTTGGCTAAAGGGTATAAATGTTTTCTAGTTCTTGATAAAACTTGAAAATTATATGTTAGAAAATAAATTATAATACAAATATAAATGAATTAAATTATACATAGAAAGTATAATCTGATAAGTATTATCAGATTGTCATTCTCACTAGATGCTAGCCCAGAATGAAAGCTAAACACTAAACTGGTTGCCAACAAATTATCTCTTGATATTTTCATTATTTCTTAAATTATTACCAGTTGAATTAGACCCCCATGTTATTTTTTTTCAATTTCTTTGTCTACTTAAGAATTCTACACATTTAAAATTGTCATTCTCATAATTTTGCATTTTATTTAAATTACTTAATAACAATGTTTTCAGTTGACAGTTATATTTGTGGCAAACATAGTTCACATCAAGCTGTCATTTTTTAAAATTTTTTTTAACATTTTTATTTATTTTTGAGACAGAGCGAGACAGAGCATGAATGGGGAAGGGTCAGAGAGAGAGGGAGACACAGAATCTGAAACAGGTTCCAGGCTCTGAGCTGTCAGCACAGAGCCCGACGCGGGGCTCGAACTCATGGACGGCGAGATCATGACCTGAGCCGAAGTCGGACGCTTAACCGACTGAGCCACCCAGGCGCCCCAAACTGTCATTTTTTTAAGGTAAGTAGTATTTTCAAGATTGTAGTGACCTTGCTTAACTCATTTTTAACACCTTTTAATAAGTATTATGAAAGAAGGCTTTGCTTTTGTTAGCATAATTAATCCTATATTGCCTACTCTTTAAATTTGAGCTTTCCTTCCCAATTGAACAATATAATTTTCTCCAATAATAATCATTTCATCAGCAAAGACATGCAACTTACCACAATTTTTAATTAGCATATATGTAACTCCATGTCTTCTAAGAAGCAGATGCCAAGAAAGGATTAGAGTGCATAGATTTTATATTAGGAGAAATACTGGAGAGAGAAATTAGGGAAGAAGCCAATAAGACTGGATGAGCCCCAGATGGTAATTCAAGTATGATTCCAAAGGAAGAAATTAGAGATAGTTGGGAGGAATCCTAGACTGTCGCACCATTTAAAAAGGTTTGGCAAAGCACTTGGGAATTTCTAGAATCAAATTCGGCTGTCAAAGAAATCCCATGTCTTGCAGGAACAGGAGCAGCCTTTAGGGAGCATGACTTCCATGCAAATCATGCAGTAATTGTCTTTCTATATCTAGCTTATTACACTTAGCATAATGTCCTAAAGGTTCCAGTTTGCAGCATATAACAGGATTTCCCTTTTTAAGGATGCATGATATTCCATAGTGTGTGTGTGTGTGTGTGTGTGTGTGTGTGTGTGTATACCATATACTTTTTATGCATTCATCTGTCAGTGGACATTTAATGTTCCTACCTCTTGGCTATTGTGAATAATGCAGCAATGAGCATTTAGTTAACAATACTGTACATTTAAAATGTTTTTTAATAAAGTAGATTTCATGTTATGTGTTTTTAACCACAATAATAAAAGAAAAAGGTGATGACAGATTTCAGAATGCAGCACCTGGGGTCCTCGGCCACTTGTGCCCCCCCATTGTTGGAGGTCTATGAGACGCGTGCCATTGCCACCTGCGTCCATCCTTTGCACAGTAAGAATTTACTTCTTAAACATTAAGGGAAGGATCTTCCTTTAAGGGGGCCTGTCTTCCTAAGGGGGAAGTCAGAGAAAGGAAGTTAGTGGAATGAAATACTGCTGTAGTCACTACTGTTGACTTTTGGGCCACAGCTGCTACTTAACATCTCCTTCCTCCACATTCATTCTAGATTCTCCCACCTTAAGCTATGATATTGGACAGTCTTGGTGACTTATCTGATGGTGTGACTGAAATATCCATTCCAGAAGGGTCTGAAGCTTTGGCAAATATACCCTTCTCATTTGGGGGTTGCTGCACATATCCATGTCAGTTACAAGGGAACATGGGAGTACTAACACCCACACAAGTGGATTGTCTCTACTTGATATTCAGGCCTCCATAAGACCACTGCTCCCGCTTCCTGATGATCAGGATAAATTATGATGGTGAGCCTCTTTTTGCCTGTTCGTCTATGGACACAAGATATCTAAAGTGCCCTGCTAGCAGCTATAACTTAGAATTCAGAGAGATCTTTATTTTCCCCCTGTGAAGAATGAGTCCTCTTTGGAGATCAGGATCTCCCACCCTGCAGAGTCAGAGTTGTGGGAACAGGAATCACAAAACCCCCCACTGGGTCTTTGTGAATGACGAGTGGGCCACACTTGCTTCCAATTCTTATTTCTCAGACCCATGTATTGTCCATGTTGGGACAACAGCACCATGTAGAGATCTTCAATTTAACAAATAAACTGTATCCTAAACAATGACACCCTATTTTTTTCAGAATGTTGCCTCTAATTTGGTGCTTGAGCTTCACCTTTAGGAGAGAGTTCCAGCATTCTCTGAGGCTAGCAAACGTGAGATGATGTGGTACATACTACCACCAGTGGATCCCAATCTCATGAGCCCACTCCTCTACCTGCTTCACTGTAAAGTAGATTCCCTGGTCAGATGCTGTGCTGTGACCCATATATTAAGCGTTATATAAAATCCTGAATAGAAGAAGCACCAGCCAAGACTTTGAAAGCAGAAAAACAAAACTGTGGCCAGAATAGCTGTCTATAATTGTGAGGATGAAATGCTGGCCCAGCAGTACCATCAATTTATCAATGAAATCTGAATTACGACAAACTCATAGATTATACAGATATTTGTTACTTGAACTTTGTCTAAATTTTATCTTAGATTTAGGTTATGAATTTGTGAAACCTCTTATACATGCTTAATAATTCTATATATAAAGTAATGTAGGGAGATGTATCTTCCCCATTCACTTGTGGAATTTGTGTCTAGATTACCCAGCCTTAGAGTAAAGAGAAAGAAAATATTCTAGCCTCATCCATTACACATAACAGTTACAATAAAGAAAAGATTAACTGAAATAAAAATTACATTGCCCAAGTACCTGGAGTATAGGAGGAATTTATCAAGAGGATTAATTCTCTCTAATGAAATAACACTTTTCTTGAATAGAAACTCTTAATAGTAACAAGTATGAATGGTTTAAAATGAAATGCAGTTATTCTGAGTAGAATATTTAGTAGCCTGCAGTGATTTGGACATAATACTTTTTAAATCATTTACCTTTTAAGTATTGACATGTCTACTAAAACAATTCATTCTGGGAAAATACTTCTGCTTTCGCTGCCATTGGATTTTCAAAGCTAATATTAATTAAATTACATAGAGCTGTTTACTGAATGTTCTTTATTTTCCCTTGACTATAGTAAGCTCTTATTGTATATAATAAATTGGGTATTGTGAAAGCTGTTGGCATAGAGATTTTATAGAGAATGGTAGAACTGAGGAGGTGATGTTAAAAAGAGAAGGTAAAAATGTGCTGCATTTCAATAATGCTTGAAGAAACAGGAAAAAGGGTAGAGTTTTCTTTAGGCTTATCTTCCTTCCCTGCCCGGGAACACAGAATTATGTCATATGCCCACTTCAAATCCATTTTCCTATAATGAGTTCTAATGTCTATCATCTGTGGGTTATAGTTTGACTAGTTTTCCAATGTTTAATTCCTGTTTTTATTTTTTTCTCAAAACTAAAGAAAACATTTAGTAAGCTTTTGGAAATGAATTTTGATCTCTATTTAACTTCTTATTAATTTGTTTGTTGGGATCTTTATTTGCTGGGAGAAAATGTAAAACCCTTTTTCCAAGTGCACATACTGGATTCAATTTAAAGGAGAAAATCCAGTAAATTACATTCTTAATCTTTGATAAAAAAGATAATAAGTTAGAGGAGTGGGTGTTGATATTCCTGAGTACCATTAGCTGGATTCTTCAGGTTCTTTTTTTTAAACTTTATTTATTGTTGAGAGAGAGAGAGACAGAGAGAGAATGAGTGGGGGAGGGACAGAGAAAGAGGGAGAGACAAAATCCCAAGGAGATTCCAGGCTGTCAGCACAGAGCGTGATGTGGGGCTTGAATCCATACACTCTGAGATCATGACTTGAGCCAAAACCAAGGGTTGGATGCTTAACCAACTGAGCCACCCACCTGCCCAGTTATTTTTTTTTAAATATACTTGTCATATAAATTTAAATTTAAGGTGTACAGCATGTTAACTTGACACATCCATGTATTATAATATGGCTGCCATTACAGTGATAATTAACACCTCTATCACATTACATAATAAACATTTATTTTTAGTGGTTGGAATATTTAAGTTCCACTCTTTTATCAAGTTGGGAATTATAATACAATATGCACAATTCATGATAGAATATATTCATAATAGTGTGCATTAGATCTCTAGGATTTATGTGTCACTCATTCCAAGTTTGTTCCCTGAAACACCGTCTGTTCTACCCCTCAATCCCCCATTTCCTTATCAACACCATTTTTACTTTTTGTTTTTATACATTTGTTTTTTTTAGATTTTAAATATAAGTGATATTATATAGTATTTATGCTTTTTGACTTATTTCACTTAACATCATGTGCTTAAGCTCTATCCATGTTGTCAAAAATGGCAGAATGTCCTTCTTTCTCATAACTGAGTAATATTACTGTGTGTGTGTGTGTGTGTGTGTGCATAGATATGTGTGTACACACACACACACACACACACATGCACACCACATCCTCTTTATCCATTCATCCATTAATGCACATTCAAGTGTTTCCATATTTTGGCTATTATAAGTAATGCTGCAATAAACATGAGAGTGCATATATCTATTTGACATCTTATTTTCATTTTCTTTGATTATACACACAAAAGTGGAATTGCTGGATCACATAGTAATTCTATTTTTATTTTTTTGAGCCACTTCTATACTGTTTTTCATAATGGCTGCACGAATTTATGTTCTCAGTAACTGCACAAAGTTTCCTAAAACACATTCTCACCAATACTTACTGTCTCTTATCTTCTTGATGATAGCCATTCTAACAGGTATAAAGTGATATTTATCGTGGTTTGCTTTTCATTTCCCTGATGACTCGTAATGAACATGTGGGTCATTTGTTCCATGTACACGTTTGTCATTTGGATGTCTTCTTTAGAAAAATGTCTCTGCCATTTAAAAAAAATAATGTGTATTAATTTGTGTGTGAGAGAGAGAGCATGAGTGACAAGGGGCAGAGAGAGAGGGAGATACAGAATCGGAAGCAGGCTTCAGGTTCTGAGCTGTCAGCACAGAGCCTGATGTGGGGTTTGAACCCATGAACTGCTCAATCGACTGAGACACCCAGGAGCCCCCCTCTGCCCATTTCAAAATTGGATTTATTGTTGTTGCTATTGATTGGTCTAAGTTCTTTATATTTTTTGCATATTAACCCTTTATCAGAAATATGATTTGCAAAGATTTTCTCTCTTCTGTAGGTTGTCTTTTCATTGTGGTAATTGTTTCTTTTTCTGTGTCAAAGCTTTTTTATTTTTATGTAGGCCCATTTGTTGATTTTTGCTTGTGTTGTTTTTATTTTTGGGATCATATCCAAAAAAGTTATTACCAAGACTAATGTCAGGGAGCTTCTTCCAATTTCCGTCTCTTGAACACAAGTCAGCTCTTTGACATTTGCGAAGTCTCACTACTCTTGTAAGGACAGGAGAAATGAAAACAATGGAAAGTAAAAAGTGCTCAGGGAGTATATAAGACCCACATGTACATGACAAAACAAATAAAATAAAACTTCCAGCAATATTTCAAATTGTTTCAGTAAGGACAGACACTTGAGCTTTCATTTCCTTGTTAAGAAATGATGGTTAAACATGATGAGAAGAGAAGTTGGAAAAACTGAGTTTCCATACAGTGTAATCTCAACCAATCAATCCCATGAAAGAAACAAAATTGGAGATAAACAGGAGACTTCTGTGCTTTAAGGTTCAGTTTGGCGAAAGAAATCTCAAACATTATCTGGAACAAGGTTGTCATTGTTCATGGCAGAAGAGATGACTTTACCAAACCTGAATCATCATTGCTCTATTGTCATGGGTCATCATAATATTTAGAGATGAGTTATCCTTAATCAGACATCTGGCTTATTTAATTAAACAAACAGAAATAACAACAGGCACTAACTATATGTGAACATTCCTTTTATACTTTTCAAGGTATGATTTTTTTTTTCCAAAATGTAATCTAGAGAGTGGAAGCCACTTGTGAACAATAATGGCTGACCCAAAGAACATCAAAGTAGTAATGAGGAAAGATATATAAGAATGGCCTCAGCATTTATCTTTTAAGAATTAACTCACAACTAGTAATGAAGAATTAACTTAAACAGATAATCTGTTCATAAACAATAATATGTTTTTGTTTTAATGTTCTAAGTTCACATTCAGGAAACTTACAAGTTAACAGGTTACAAGTCACTTTTCCTTGACTCACTCTTAAACTGACTGAATAGAAAAAATGGAAGTATTTACCTCTCTTGATTTCATTCATATGGTCAGTTGCATTTATAAAAATGAATCTTATCAAGTCAAAAAACGCTGCACTGACAAGCTGTGAGCAATGACAATAATTCCACTAATGCAGTTGCCAAGGACACTAATTATCCTAATGATGATTCAGTCGTCTGATAATCACATCCCCCAAGGACCATATACAGTCAATCCACACAGCTGCAGAGTCCTCTCCAGGCTCATTTTGCTTTTTCCTGTCTCAGTAGAAACTACATAATATTACTTATTAGCATAAAATAATCATCATAGCTGAACATGAGCTGAACATACAGACAGCTAGACTGCTGAAGGGTAATCAAGGAGACTCCTACATGAGGTACTGTCCTCTCATTCATTTCTTCAATACTTGCTAGAGCCATAATTTAGACCACAAATCTGGGCCGTTTAAAGTAATGGTGTGGCTTTTGAAGGAATAAGAATACTGAAGTGATCTATTTACCTAAATCAATGGGCACACTGCTTGATAAAAATATTTTGAAAACATAACTAAGTGACGTCTTTATAGGTTTGCTTGCAAACGCTTTTTCCTTTCCTTCCCGAATTCTCAAGTGGCATCCACAAATGGCTTTCACAAGTCTATCAAATGTTAAAGTATAATTTGCAATGAAGGAACATTTACCTTTTCATAAAGGCAAGATAGCAAAACGTGTACTTGAGGAAAGGGAGTTTAATGGTTATTTGTTCCACATTCAATAATTTGACAAAGTCATTATTTTTTTTTTAATTTTTCTTTAAATTAAGCGTTTTGATTAGACTTTTTAAGAACTGGAGAGGGTTTAAGATTTTGCATTTTGTGTGCTAGCAAGTTAGTCTGTCAGTTTTGTGGTTTGTGGAAGAGGCTCGTTGGTCAGAAACAAAAGACTATTATCCATGGCACTGAATACAGCAGGAGCTGCGTGTTTGCATCCATTTTTCTTGTTCCCTGTGCCCTATGGGATGGTGTGGAGCTACCTAGGTGGCTGCTGTCCACACAGTTGGTTTGTGTCACAACTAAGAAATAGAAACTTAAGGGGCACCTGGGTGGCTCAGGTGGTTGAGTATCCGACTTCGGCTCAGGTCATGATCTCACAGTTTGTGAGTTCGAGCCCCCCATCAGGTTCTGTGCTGACAGCTCGGAACCTGGAGTCTGCTCCACATTCTGTGTCTCCCCGTCTCTTGGTCCCTCCCCTGCTCATGCTCTGTCTCTCTCTGTCTCTCAATAATAAATAAACGTTAAAAAAAATTAAAAAAAAGAAATAGAAACTTAGAAAATCCCAGTCTTTTAAAGGATCTACCATAGGGGTGCCAGGGTGCCTCAGAGGGTTAAGCATCTGACTCTTGACTTTGACATCATGTCATGATCTCATTTTTTGTGGGTTTCAGCCCCATGTTGGGTTCTGCTCTGATAGTGTGGAGCCTGCTTGGGGTTATCTCTCTCTCTCTCTCTCTCTCTCTCTCTCTCTCTCTCTCTCAAAATAAATAAACTTTAAAAAATCTTGAAAAATTTTTAAAAATCTAAAATAAAATAAAGGATATACCAGAGACCCTGCCCAATGTTTGTCCCAGAGAGAGAGATTATCATTATTATCCTGGACAGCCATCAAATCTACTATCTGCCCCACATGGAGAAATTATCCCTATTTTCAACCTTGAAAATGTAGTTCACAAAAATGTAGCAGAATAATGTCCCCACTTACAAGATGTGAGGAAACACAAGAGAGTAATAGATGTAATCTCCCAACAGATTTTCCAAGCTATAATCCGATAGATGATTTTTAGAAACCGTCACTCTCCATATATGCTTTATTTTGATAGTATTTATAACTTTCCTTTTGCTTTTATTTGTTTGTTTTGAGTAGAATGATAACATGCGGCAAATGGAAAAAAAGAACAAAGTAGGAATGTAAGTTTGGGTCCTCCAAAACTAGATACCAAGTCAGAATTAGACATGCCAGATATTTGTTGAAAGAAAAGGCTTTTGTAGATAAACAGAAAAAGAAACAGAGTTAGGCAGAGAGAGCTTTCAGAAAACAATGTGTGTGCATCTAGCACCTGTGAAAGAGCAGAGGGGTAAAAGGGGGTGGATGGGAAGAGACTTAGATTGCAGTTGAAACTCTGAGAAATGCTCATGTGATTCTATGAGGAGCCTCAGAGCAAAAATTATCTGGTAGAGGAGGCTAACTCTAGTACTCATGCTAATTCAGACATTGACTGGGAGCAGTCTGGGGAGAGCACGGGCACGTCTTATGTGCTTGGTTTATACGCCATGTTGGATCCTGTACCTGATAGCATATTGGCTACATATTCACCTAGAAGCAAGATCTCTCTTGAGAGATCTCATCAGAACGTTTGTACTGTTGCTGTAGCAAGGATAGTGATACTTTCAAGGATTGTAAAATAGCCACAATTTACTTCTGCCTTGGAATATCCTCTGTTTCATAAATGTTTCAAAGGTTTCCATCCTGGGAAGACATTATTAAAGATGAATGATGTTATGGTTTGTAATCGGAGAATAAGATAAAAATCCACAGCTCCCTGTGATATAACATATCAATGAACAGGTAGCAACAAAATGAAGAATAAAAGCAACTTCAGAGTTATAGACACACACCAGCAAACTTCTTTTCTAATGGCTAGATATTTATTTATTTATTTATTTATTTATTTATTTATTTATTTAGCTTTTATGCCACAGAGTCTCTGTGGCAACTGCCTAGCTCTGACTTTGCTATGTGAAAGCAGCACAGACAATATATAAACAAATGAGTGTGGTTGTGTTCCAATAAAACTTTTTCCAAAACCAGTGCTGGGCCAGATTTAGTCCATAGATCATAGTTTGTCAACACCAGGTGTAGAATAATGTGTTCTGTTCTCTGCACCAGTTTCTCATCTCTGTACATGACCAGTGGTACAAATTGACCACAGATGACAATTCCCATCTAAGATATATAGAAGCCACACATCGGAAACATATGTTTTCCTTGAAAAGT
Organism: Panthera onca; assembly: GCF_046562875.1. Lineage (NCBI taxonomy): Eukaryota > Metazoa > Chordata > Mammalia > Carnivora > Felidae > Panthera > Panthera onca. Next base: position 114,999,247 of record NC_138342.1, read on the forward strand.
TATAATGTTGCCTATTGAAGAAAACATATTTAGAACATCACAGACACATCTGCTGAGGTATGAAATTCTTCTGTGTTTTTGGGGCACAGAACGTTCACATAAAGGCCATACGACCATTTATGCTTAATAGAACAAGAAACATGAACGGCTGGCATAGGGGTGTAGAAATGAATCATACACAAATTTATACCAGTGTTTTCTATTTTTATTATGTCATGGAATAAAATAAAAAACTATTTAATAGAAAAATAAGTCATATTACTTACTGGTATAAGAGGATAAAAATAAGAGAAAAAATAAATCATATTACTTACTGGTATAAGAGGATAAAAACTAGAAAATAAAATAAGTGCCAATAATGTATAAATATTTTCATTTTATTCTTAGGCAAAAAATGTCACTGATTACTCAAGTGAATATACAATCCTCTAATTTAGTTTGTGTTCTTCTGAAACAGTACCCAACCCAGATGTAGGTATGAGAAGTGATCCCGAGAAGTCCAGATAGAGTGGGCTAAAAGAGAAAAGTTTCATACGAGCGCGAAGTTGTCAAAGCTGCTGTGGTAGGTAACAGGGACTCAATCACTCTGGGACCATTGGCAAGTCAAGGCTTGCTACCCAGAATCGTTCCCCTTGTGAACTATAATCACCTCTCATTTCTAAGGCTCATGTGTCCAAAAGCCAATTGGGCTCCCACATGATCAGAAAAGTCTCTGAGGGAGAAAATAAAAAGATCCACAATCACAATAATGCTAGAAGCAGGATGCGATCAAAGAGCGATGAATCTGAATTCACAGGACATCATCTACAGGTGCTGAGCTGAAATCAGAGATAGGCCAAAGGTATGTAATGCAGGGCACCAAAGGCATTTGTCTACACCCTTGTACTTGACTGCTGTGTTTTCATTGTTTATTCAGAGGATCATATACCTTTTCTCTTCATTTGGGAGTTATTTATACTGCTCTCATAGGTATAATAAGGGTACCTTTAGCTGGTTTACCTGGGATCATTAGGACTATAAGTTGAAATGGTATTTTTTTTTTAAACATTTTATTTATTTTTGAGACAGAGAGAGACAGAGCATGAATGGGCGAGGGGCAGAGAGAGAGGGAGAGACAGAATCGGAAGCAGGCTCCAGGCTCTGAGCCGTCAGCCCAGAGCCCGATGCGGGGCTCGAACTCACGGATCGCGAGATTGTGACCTGAGCTGAAGTCAGACGCTCAACCGACTGAGCCACCCAGGCGCCCCATGAAATGGTATTTTTTAAGGTTAGGGTTTATTCGTTATCATAGTAAAGAGAACAGGTCATACGTCTGTGTGATGTTACAGAATTGCCAGGGACCAACTTTCACAGAATTATTCTTATACTACAAACACCACCTTTATGCCATTACATATGCTTATACTGCAAGTACACTGTACTGTATTTTGAGAATGGTGTTAAATAAGAAAAGCAAAGATGTATTATTTTAATGGTACCCCTGACATCTTTGCTACTATATTTGCAATGTTTCTGCACTCTAATTTTATAATATAGACACGTTTTTGTAGTTATGAATAGTCTTTTTTTCTAAGTTTTTATTTATTTTTTAAATTAAAAAAAATATTTATTCATTTTTTGAGAGAGACAGAGCATGAGCAGGGGAGGGGCAGAAAGAGAGGGAAACACAGAATCCAAAACAGGCTCCAGGCTCTGAGCTGTCAGTGCAGAGCCTGCTGTGGGGCTTCAGCTCACAAACTGTGAGATCATGACCTGAGCTGAAGTTGGACGCTTAACCGACTGAGCTACCCAGGTGCCCCTCCAAGTTTTTATTTAAATTCCAGTTAGTTAACATGGAGTGTAATATTAGTTTCAGGTGTAGAATTTAGTGATTCATCATCTACACACAATCCCCTGTACTCATCACAACAAGTGCCTTCCTTATACACATCACCCATTTAGTTCATCCCCTCACCCATCTCCCCTCCAGTGAACCATCAGTCTTTTCTCTATAGTTAAGAGTATGTTTCTTGGTTTTCCTGTCTTTTTCGTACACTATGTTCATTTGTTTTGTTTCTTAACTTCCACATATGGGTGAAATCATATGGCATAATATTCTCTGGTTCCATCCACGTCCTTGCAAATGCCAAGATTTCACTCTTTCTTATGGCTGAGTAATATTCGTGTGTGTGTGTGTGTGTGTGTGTGTGTGTGCAGCTCTTCTTTATCCATCCATCAGTTGATGGTCATTTGGTCTCTTTCCACAATTTGGCTATGTTGATAGTGCTGCTATAAACATTGGGGTGCATGTATCCTTTTGAACTAGTATTTTTGCATCCTTTGGGTAAATACCTCGTGGTACAATTACTGGATCATAAGGTAGCTTTATTTCTAAATATTTGAGGAACCTCTATACCGTTTTCCAGAGTGGCTTCACCAGTTTGCATTCCCACCAACAGTATAAGAAGGTTCCCTTTTCTCCACATCCTTGCCAATACCTGTGTTGTTAATTTTTGCCCTTCTGACAAATGTGATGTGATATCTCATTGGATTTCCCTGATGATGAGTGATGTTGAGCATCTTTTCATATGAATATAGACACTTATTGATGAACCTACTTTGGTTGTCCTTTTCATAGTCTAAATGTCTGAAATAAAGTTTCATTTTCTGGAAATAGACAATATCGACTTAGTTTTTCTTGGAGTCCTTTTAACTAGCAAAGAGTAATTCCATAAATAACCCACCTTTTAAAAAATATTTTATTTTTTCCGTAAGAAACCTTCCTAATACAAAAATGATGGCAGGGTACATAAGCTCCACTTAAAAGCAATGACTAGAAAGCATTAATTTAAAATATGGGAAGCACTTCTCCTGCTGTCCTTATTCATGGCCAAATCAATTCCGTCTTTCACTACTTCACATGCAGTTGGGTTTTAAAATCCCACCTGAAACTAGACCAAATGCAGAATATGAATGGGTTTGGCTAGAGCTAGTGGGCTAGTTAGTAGTTATACAATAGTGCTCATTAACAGAATTATATCCTTTTAGAGCCAGATGATAAACATATTTCCAATTGAATACAAACTCTGATTAATTGGTAGTGGCTGCTTGCAAGCCTGTGCTAAGAAGACTTTCCACTTGTGGGCTAGATGAATAAGCACTCCTTCGCTAATTATTGACATATGCAAGGGCACAGCATAGGGTAGTGGCTATTTCTGAGCTAAATGTTCACATAGCTTGCCCTTGAGAAATTTTAATGAGGCTATCAGAGAACCCAGTTATACCATAACTAGCTGTGTAAATTTGGCCAATTAACTCCCTTGTGTTTTTTTTTTTTCTGTATTTATTATATAGGGCTAATACTAGTATCTCCTTGAGGATGTGTGTGTGTGTGTGTGTGTGTGTGTGTGTGTGTGTGTGTTTTATTTGAAGGGAAGAGGTGGTGAATAAATGAAAAAAAAAAAAAACAAACAAACTTAAAACGTTGCTTAACGGATTACCTAACAAAAAGTAAGGAATCATAAATGATAATTGTCAAAATTATAACAACCGTGGCCAGGCAGGCCATCAGCATCATTTTTGCCTGTGTCACTGACTGTGCTAAGAACTTTACATCTTTTATGGGATTTTTGTCTTCTTTTTCTTTCCTTGCAACACTAATATAAAATAGTTTTCTTTACAAATAGATAAATGAAGACAACTAATTGTTGAAAATGCTTTGTTGCCTTACATAAGGTCAAAAAGTTAATTTGGGGAGAAGTAAACCAGATACCTGATTACTGAGTATGGTAACTTCTGTTGTCCTGAGGATGTGTGTATTCATTATTGTAATAATACCATGTTTTGTGATATAAATAAAGCTGATATATTTTTGTTTGAGCAAGATATTCCTTAAAGCTCTATTTGTAATTATATGAACTTAAGATCAGGTAAATGAACGTAGATATTAGCCTATGAGTGGAAATTTTCTTTGAAAAAAATTTTAGGAAAAAAGGTAACAAAGTCATATTAACCATTTAGAAAGATAAATTTTAGGTATGCTCACATCAAAAGTTTTCAGAATGTTAGTCATAAAATGTTTTTTATTGTTCTCACAGTCAACAATACAATACAATTAGAACAATTTCAACCTTCAGGAACACATCAAATAAAGTATACCAATAAAATGTATCAATCATGCATTGCTCAAAAGGAAACCCTCCACACACATATTTTGTTGGAAGGTATAGTAGGACCCCTTTACACCACCTTTGCACCACTACAGAAGGAGCATTCTTTCCCATGGCCTTGTTATCTGGCTTGACCTTGTGGTTTGCTCTGGTCAATGACCTGTGGGCAGAAGTAGCAGTTTCCATATTCTTGTGATTTAAGAAAAGAGGTTGGTAAAAGCGTGGGAGTGATAAACAGTGGCCAGACAAGGGGGTCATAGAATTAGAACTCATAGATATCTCTTTTATATTTAAAGTTATTACTAGCTACAATTCCCTTAACTACAAATATTCTCTAGGGTTGAAATTTCTTTTGTACCCATGTTATAACCTTGTTCCAGAATGTAGGAACTAAAAGAATATATAATTGGGAAATTAGCCAATACCTCTAAGTTTGAAAGCCTGTTACTATCTTCTTGGTGAATCTCTACTCAAATTATTTAGGCTAAGGGGCGCTGGGGGGCTCTGTCAGTTAGGCGTCCAACTTCAGCTCAGGTCATGATCACATGGTCTGTGGGTTAGATCCCCCCATCAGGCTCTGTGCTAACAGCCCAGAGCCTAGCGCCTGCTTCGGATTCTGTGTGTGTCTCTCTCTTTGCCCCTCCCCCACTCATGCTCTATCTCTGTCTCTCAAAAAATGTATAAGCGTTAAAAAAATTTAAAAAATATTTAGGATAAAACTCAAAAATGTTTATTTGTGTTCAGAGAAGGCTTCAAATTATTGCACAATTTCACTTTCCTAATTCTCTCCATTGTCATGAGACCACTTTTTTTTTTTAAAGAAAGCACACATTTCTATCAATTTCCTGAAAGATATTTTGAACGTTTCTATTTTTCTGAGCAATTTCTACTTTTACTCTCTACTTCTAGTGAATATTCCATATTTATTTTAGCTTACTTCCAGATATGCTACCTCTCTGTCATTTCTTGGCTCCTCTGGAAACCAGCCCTTCCAAAGAACTTCTAGTGCTTATTCTCTGTGGAAAGCTTTGCCAACAATGCAGGGCTGAATACAGAGGTTACATTATCACAAATAGCTGATTTTTAAAAAGTAAAATTAAATAATAAATACCCTTGTTCTTAAAAGTCTCATGGTCACCTCAGCTACAGGGTATGCCTGATTTGGAATCTCTTTCCTTTGTTTTCTCAACCTGTTTCACTTAGGCTGGGTCCAGAAGTGGAAAGTTCCTCCCACCTTCCCTAATTTATTCTGTTCTCTCTTTCCCCAATGTCAAACAAAATTCTGGAACTTCCTTTACATACCTCAAACATTGTTAAGGAGCTTAACTAAATTCTACCTATCTACTTACGTCGTAAGAACTTTATCTGTTAGTAATAAAAAATGGCAGAAACTTTAAAGTAAATGTCCTCTTAGCAAAAAAGCAAGTTTGAAGAGTGCAGCTTCTTTCTCCATCATCCATTATAGGCCTAAGAGAGCACTTTATAGATTGATTTTGCCTGGTACAAGCTATCCTTTTATTCCCCTTTTTGAAAGCAGAAGTTCCCACAGGAAGGTTTGGTTTATTTATTAATACTGAAATTTGCTTTTCCTTTCCTTGGATTTCAGGTTTACAAGGGACCTTTGAGAGGTGATCTAAAATAATACCTTTCTCTCTTTCCCCAAACAGAATTGCCAGGTCTTGCAGTGGATGATAAATTTCAGAACTTTGGATTGTTTAGTTACCTCACATGCTGACTTCACAATGTTCAAATATTACCCGTTTTAATGGATGTTTTAATTATATGTTTGGATTTTAGTTACATGCATAAATGGCCTCCACTTATGCTTCTAAAACTAAAAATAAGAGCAAACTAAGCCCAACACAACTTTATTTCAGAAGTTATAACAATGTAATTTAAATCCTGCACGTTTTTTTAGAAAAGCAATAGCTATATATGTACAGTAGGTGAAAAATAATTGCAGAAGGGAAAAATGTGAATGTGTTGTGTAAAATTACAATGAACACTGGTGAAGATATAAATAAATAAGCAATAGTCAGCAATGGTGTGAGTTGATTGGCAAAGATGTATTACAGTAGGATTAGTCACAGATGCAAACAATTTACGGGATAATTAGAAATACTCTTTGGCATATTGACTGACCATTAAAAACTAAATTCATTTTAATAAATCTATAATTATGATTCTGTGTATGATGGATTTGTTTATGAGGCTCCTTCTCTTTCATCTCCATACTCATACATGCATGTCCTTCACAGATAGAAAAGCACAAAGGTGCTTCTGATTTTAGTGGTTGCCTGTTGTTGATGATGTTGTTGCTGTTGTTATTGTCAATGTTCTTAATCATTATGAGAAAAATTGAGTGGTGATTGAAATTAACAAGCATATTGACCAACATTTTTTGGAAACAAGTAAAAGTGCTTACGTATGTCCATAGGTCATTTAAAACTCATATCCATTTGACATTTTTGCATACAATGATATAAAAGTTACATAAAATGTGTTAAAAATTATCAAATATGTAGAGATTTTTGAAATATTAATCTTATGATTTATTGGTTGACCCTTCTGGTGGCTACGTAATTAACCAGGTCACAATATTTTTCCCTGCTTTAACATCTAGTATTAAGATTACAGTGTTCACCAGAAGACAGCCTGTCTTCCATCTTTTGGTTCTACTATGCTTTATGAAATTCAGAAGAATTAGTTGACCAGTTGACTATGTGATGAATCTAATATGTTCAGCATAACATGCAATTGTATTCAATTTCTAACTCTTCATGACCAGTGAATTTTTTGGATTGGTAGATTAGGGAAATTTTGAAACTTCATTCATCTAAAAATGTTTTGACACTGGCTTTAAAAAGCGATATAGTACCTTTTTTGAGAAGGAATCTGATACGGAGACACATCTGAAACTACTAAGACGATTTACACTTTTGTTTAACCAGAAGTTCTAAATATTTTATCTGAACGTGAGAAATCTTCTCTCTTACTATGAAATATCAATTAGGTATTATACCATTCTTGGTGCTCAGAAATATATGTGTACTTTTAAGTACTTATTTGAAATTTTTGAAAGTAGAATTATATTTGGAGAGACATTGGGAAAGTTACTGAGTATTGATGTAAAAATTCATCACGTCTCTCAGTAAAGATTTCTTTTAGAAGTACGTAAGATTTTTTATAACTCTCTTTAAGAATAATTTTTAGATATATTTTGTATGTTTATATATACTATGGACAGTAATTTCTTTTTTGGCACAGTAATTTCTAATAAAACACAATATTAATTGCAGATGATTATTTTCAAATGTATAATCAATAACCCTATTTTTCAACGGAAAAATTCTATATGTTGATAAAGATAAGATGGTCAGATGATGAAAATAGGAACATTAACAATAAAATTGGCTATTACTCAGAAATATACACTATGCGTTTTGTATGTGTACTGTTTTCATTTCTAAATAATTTTATATCAGATAAAAAATTTTCAAATATTAAAACACTGGTGCCTAATGCTATCCAGATGTAGTAATCAAAATTTTAGAGCACTTACTCAGTGTTAAAGTAAGTAAAAAGAATCCAAAACAGATTGAAAACATGATGATTTTGCTCAAAGCGATTTACTACATTATAAGATAGCGATAACTGGTTTAGAAACTATTTTGGAAAAATACATTAATAAAACATTTCTGCTGGAACTTTTCCCCCCCCCCCCCAAAAAAAAAAAAAAAACAAAAAAAACTCACTGTTTGGACGGACCTCTTTTTTTTTTTTTTTTTTTTAATTTTATCACAGTGATCTTAATTGTCAACTGTAAATGTGTAAATGTTGGGTGTGAAAATTCTTAATTATAAGCATTTGAGAGTTAAATGCAAAATGTTAAAACTTTGTACTCGGAAGAAATCTTAGCAGTCTTTTCAAAAACATGTACATTCACATCAGTATTACTAAACAGAAACCTCAAGTAGGGCACATCTATTCAAGAGCTTCCTTTCCCTCCCCCTCCCCCTTCCTAGCAATCCCACTGTGTTAAATCATGCAAAGAGAAAACGAACAAATAATTCACTCCGAGGCTGGAAATCAATGTTGCAGAATACCTGAGAGAGAGAGGCCACTCATCAGCAAGCCCAACCAGGCATTAAGAAATTAATGCTGAATAACCAAGAGGATAGGAACCTGCTGTGGCTGTTTGGTTCAACGCTTCATGGGGTTTGGCGCACACAGAGCACATATACTTCAGAAATGTGAGGTGGATGGTGCTTTCTTACTTAGTCTTCGTTGTGTCTCTGAAGCAGTAATTGGTTGTTGAAATGAGTTGCTCACAATACACTTAGAATTTAATATCCCAAAGTGTAGGCTAGAGAGGACTGGCTGTTATTTTTTGCTTTAAAATTGGTGGCTTAGTTTGTGTTGTTGACATTTAAAGTACTCTTTTGGAAAAACAGAAAATTCTGGGACTGGAACAAAGAATTACAATTCCCCTAGAACATATCTGGGGTGGGGGAAAAGAGATCTAAAACTTGAAACTCAAAAGGGGTTAAAGCAGACAGTGTATCTGAAAAAGCTCAGAAGACTTCTTTTATTCTCTCTCCAAAACATCCCTTTTGTTTTGTTTGAGCTAAAAGTCCCAGATGGGAAGAAGTGCGGCATCAACTCAAAAGAAACCACAGCTCTATTTATTTTTCAATCACTACGCAGATGCTTTTAGATTTCTTCGGAGTGTGGGCATCTTTCCACAGAATTCAGAAATATTTTTAATAAGATGCTACCCAATGTAAGTATCTAGAAAGAAATCCAAAGCAATTAATGTGTGCAAAATGTGTGTCCTTACTTATTTCCATACTCCTAAACTAATTCAGGATTTGTTTACGCAACCTCATTGCACAGATCACAAGATGAATATAATTAACCTGCAGAAAATTTCTTCTCAAATACTAAATGGAATAATAATATATAAATCCCAATGTGTGGTATTTTTTTTTTGTCATCTGTGTTTATCTAGCTACATCTGGTTTCAAAAATGGCAATCTTAGTAATGATAAATGTTCAATGTGACAAAGTTTGAGTTGCATAGTGCAGAAAAAAATAAACAGAATAATTTCTTTTTTAGTGTTCTAGAATGTTAGAAGTGTCAATTTGGATCAATACGTAATCAACATAATTGATTGTGGATGATATTTAAATGTATCCAAATATTTACTGAGCACCTTTCAGACACACTGGCTTCTCTGATGATACACAAACATCTAAACCTGCTTCTTTCTTAAGGAAGACGTTTGGGTCCTCTGCCTAGAATTCTCTTTTCCAGATAAGTGCATGGCTTTCTCCCTGAACTCCTTCACATCTTTATCATGGCCCTACTTACAGCTGCATAGTTTGTGGCCTGCACACCCAGAGGCATTGTTCACATAGATTACATAGAGTGTAATTCACTCTATGTTCACATAGAGTGAATGATGCTCTCTGAAGCTGTGTGATGCTGCAACCCCTATATAAATATATAACATATATAAATATATGTATATATATTCCTATAAAAGAGACCTGCCCAAAGTACTGTTTAAAACTGAAACTCCCCTCTCCAATATTCCCTTTTCCCTTCCCTTCTTAGGATAAATTTTCATAGTACATACAATATATTTTTCTTAATGCTTTTGCTTGTCTCTTCTTTTAGAATATGAACTCCATGGGGCGCCTGGGTGACTCAGTCGGTTGAGCATCCAACTGTGGCTCAGGTCATGATCTTGTGTCTGTGGGTTCGAGCCCCATATCGGGCTCTGTGCTGACAGCTTAGGTCCCGGAGCCTACTTCAGATTCTGTCTTTCTCTCTACTCCTCCCTTGCTCGTGCTCTGTCTCTCTCTGTCTCTCAAAAATAAAATAAAATGTTAAAAAACATGTTTTTAGAACATAAACTCCATGAAAGTATGGATCATTGCTTGTTCTTCTGTAGATGCATTTTTGCATCTATAACCATTGTAAGCAGTCAACAAGTGTTTGTTGAATAAGCAAACAATTAGTGCCAAACCTTAGACTGGGTGTTTAATTGATGGTGAGACAGAGTAAGAGAGACAGAGATAAGGACAGAAAATAGAAGAAGCAAAAGAGTGAGAGATTTAACTTAAAAGATCTTTTGGTGCAGATAAGAAAATAGATAACAAACTTCATATCAGGAAGACAAAGACAAATCAAGTAAGTTACATGACAGAGATACAGAAAGTACTGTTAATGTATAACAAAGTTAACAGCAACAAAGGGGCTAATCCCTAGGTTACAAATGGAGAAACAGTGCAGATAAAAAAAAAAAAAATGAGTATAATTTAGGATAGTCATCCTGCTTAACATAGTCACTAAAAAAAGATTTTGTTTTCTTGAAATTACAGTAAAAGAAGAGGTTTATAGTTGAACAGAACTGTCAAGTTCATTTCTTGGTCAACTCAAGCATAGGCTTGGAAAAAAAAAAAAAAAACATTTTGACCTCGGCTCCTGGGTGACTTAGTTGTTCAAGCTTCCAACTCTTAATTTTGGCTCAGATCATGATCTCATGGCTCATGAGTTCCAGTCCTGCATCAGTTTCTGAGCTAAAAGTGCAGAGCCTGCTTGGAATTCTCTCTCTCCCTCTACTTCTGCCTTTCCCCCACCTCAAAAATAAGTAAATAAACATTAAAGAAAATCTGACCCTTATTATATTTCTCATAAGGGATTCTGTAGTCAGTAACTGGGTGAGAACAAGTTTAAGGAATCATTAAAATGTGTATTTCATTGTTTAAAAAAATCCTTTTAGATAAAACCGATTGCCAATTACATGGATATATTATAGTTAAAATGGTCATTCAGGGATGCCTCGGTGGCTCAGTCAGTTGAACCTCCGACTTTGGCTAAGATCATGATCTCACGGGTTGTGAATTCCAGCCCCGTAATACTTGCTGATGTCAGTGCAGAGTCCACTGTGGATATTCTATCCCCGCCCCCTCTCTTTCCTTCCCACACTCATTCTCTGTTTCTCAAAACCAAATAAACATTAAAAAAAAAATAAATACTAAGTCAGCCTTTCACTGATTTTTCTGGTTTCTACTCATAGGGCACAGAGTATAATATCTATGTCATTATTTTCATTTTTTCTACATGAAGTGACTAACACTAACAAATATGAGAATTGAAAAAAATGTACATTAAACTCAATTAAATTTAATTTTTCAATTAAAAAATCCTTCCTGTGTGTTAATTATTAGAGATTTTGTAACTTGGGGGTAGCAGCATAATACATTTCAGAAGTAACTTAGTCAAAACACAGAAAATGATTAAACAAATTTAGTAAAGGGATAAAATATAATGATTTAAATACCGTTTTCAAAGAATATTTAATATCAAGCAAACAGTCTTAAAGAATTCCAGAGAAAAGGGCACCTGCATGGCTCAGTTGGTTAAGTGTCCAACCCTTGATTTCCACTCAAGTCATGAGCTTGTGGTTTATGAGATCGAGGCCCAAATTGGGTTCTATGCTGACAAAGGAGAGCCTGTTTGGGATTCTCTCTCTCTGCCCCTCCCCCTCTTTCTATCTTCCTCTCTTTCTTAAAATCAAGAAACTTAAAAAAAAATTCCAAAGAAAAAATAAGAAAAAGTGTATAAAATATGAATACCTTTTTAAAAATAGTAATATATACACACATGTGTATGTGTGTGCAATGTTAGGGATATATCATTTTTATAGGGCTACTGCTTACAGTTGTGATTTAAAACAATGATTTTCAATACCTTTTTGTTATTCTTCATTGTTTTGTGTCTTTTAGTTTCCACAAATTATAAAAATAAGTGTTTTAAAAATTGCCCCATTATTGCAAAACATGTGTGTTTTTTTCCTAAACATTCTCCTAAATTCCAACAGATATTTATCTAAGGGCTTAAGACTTTCAGTTAGAGAAGTAAGTCAGAAATACTTCAGAATTAATGCTATGAAGATTATAACTAGAGCAAAACGTCTAAAATTGCAATATTAAAGCCACATTGATAACTGTATTTCATGTATTATAAATTTCTGTTCTTTTTACATGCTTGAAGTTATAGACCTCTTCAAAATTTTAAATAATAATGTTGACCATTCTGTTAAAACTTAGTATGTGCTACGCCTCATGTAAGTGATTTACATATTTTAATTTATCTAAATCTTAGGACAATCTTAGGAGACAGGTCCAGAGCTAGGGTCAGACCAGTGAGGTCCTCAACTTTGTGCAATATAGAACAGGTCATGCAAACAATCAGTAATTAAGGTAAGTAATATTTTATTGCAATACTGAAAAATAAAAATCAATGCAAGAATACTCAAAGTGAACAAAATATCAATATTTTGAATAAAGGCAGTTTCAATATTACTGATTTTTCCTTTTGCTTCAGACTCCATCCAATATGGCTTGACATGGCACTACTAACAAATATGTACTTAAATTACTATTGGCATTTTTTCCACTTAAAGAAAGAGAAATAATAAAGATTAGGTGACTTGCCATGATCGCACATCCAGGTAAGAGTTTGACTGAAGACAAGAAACTCAGGCAGTTTAGCCTGGGGCCTTTCACTTAATCCCTACACTAAAGATTACATCATTTTAACTGTTTACTTTTAATGGACCATATTTTACCTTATCCTTGTTTATTTCTTTGTGGACTGCAATAGACAGACTTCATATTCTTTCTTTCATCATTTGTATGAGTGTGTGTGTGTGTGTGTGTGTGTGTGTCCACGATGCTATCACCTTCTTTATATTAGAAGGTGGTAGGTGTCATGGTCCAAGAGTATTCACTTCAACACAGGATTATATATTAAAGACTTTCATATGCCTATTGTCCTGGTAAACAAAAACAAAAACAAAAAAAATAAAAAGAGAGAGAGAGAGAGAGAGATTAATCACTCCCTTACTTCCAGAAAGGAGTTATGGAACTCACTCTGGGGAAATATATAGAAATAATGTGTCTCAAAACATAATCAATTAATAATATTAGAAGTTTAGATTTTAACTAAAACATGTGAGTATATTCTAGAACTATGGTAATAAATATTGTGAGATGCCTGGGTGGCTTATTTGGTTAAGCATCTGACTCTTGATCTCAGGTCAGGTCGTGAAGTAACAGTTTGTGGGTTCAAGCTCTGTGCTGATAGCAGAGAGCCTGCTTGGGATTCTCTCTCTCTCTCTCTCTCTCTCTCTCTCTCTCTCTCTCTCTCTTCTTCTCTCTCTCTCTCTCTCTCTGCCCCTCTCCTGCTCATGCTCTTCTCTTTCTCTTTCTCCTTCTCTCTTTCTCTCTCTCTGTCAAAATAAATGAATAAACATTAAAAAAATTTAACCAAAAATCTCAGAGACTTGGCATGCTCTATTAGATTAAGACAACTTTGAAGATGGGGAAAGTTCTCAGATTGAAATAGTACTATGGTCACTGTTAGGCAATGCTTTATAAAAAACATTACGTTACTGTTGTGAGAAAGAAGTGTTCAGAATACTGTAAAAGTGGCCAATTATCTTAAGGTAAAAGATATCACAGAAATTCATAGGTATTGTGGACTATATGACATTTAAAAATAACTTGTGAGAGATAACCAATATATATTCAGCTTTTAAAACATATAAGTAGGATAAAGTAGCATGCAATTCAAAACTAGAAGTGGCAATGCAGAAGTCAAAACCTTATTAGATTAGAATGCACCAAATTAGACGTAAGGTTTAAAATGTAAGATTTATTTGAAAAAAAATTCCCAGACTGATAAGTACAATAATTTTTTTGCGCATGTTAAACGTCAAATGTCTAAGTTGTGAGCTGATCCTTGCCCTTGTTTATCCTTCAGTGTGAATAGTAAACAAGAAAACAACTTTTTCTTTGCAGGAAATTTGCAGGGATTTTTTTTTTTGTTGCTGTTGTTGTTTTTGTTTGTTTGTTTGTTTGTTTGTTTAAATTTGAAGATACTGCAGTCATTGTGTAAGAAATTGGTTTGTTTAGGGACATCTGGGTGGACCAGACAGTTAAGAGTCTAACTCTTGGTTTAAGCTCAGCTCATGACCTCCCTGTTTGTGGGTTCATGCCCGATGTAGGGTCCTGTACTGGTAGGGCGGAGCCTGCTTGAGATTCTCTCTCTGCCTCTGTCTCTCAAAACAAATAAATAAATAAATGTAAAATAGAATAAAGAAATTGTTTTGACTATAGCTTAAAGAGCTATGATGTAATTTTGGTCTGCTGTTTAGTTTTACATTAAAGTAACAGCTGTCCACATTTTTCCATTTTAAAGCTACACATTTATATGTACCTTAGCAGATTAATAAGGGTTTGACTGTAGTTGAGCCCAGTCCTGATTCAGAATGTCTTTCTTATCATTAGACACTATAGATTAGCTTCAGAAGAATAGAATGAACATCAAGAATTTTTTAAGTAACTACCCCAGTAACTTAATTTTCAACTAATAATTATATTTGATTAAGTAAGAAATTCCAGAATACCTCATGGGCCCTAAATATTAAGCCAAGTATTTAAAAAACACAGAGTTATGCAACTCTTGTAGATCATTGTAGTACTATTTACTAAAGCAATCTGAAGGAAGAGAAAAAATCATAGACCAATGATGACTAGATTAGCCTTCAAAGACTAAATATGTGACACATTCTAAGTGAATTTAAATATATGGTTTATAGGATCTTACTACACACCATTCAAAAATGCCAGTTTTTATCGTCTAATGATGATTCCCTTAATGCTTCATAAAGAACTGACTTAGCTAAATAGGTGTGGCTGGCCTATGTCATGTATTTTTAGGAGTTCTAGGAACACCGTTGCCTAAAATGTTAACCCAGCCATCTATTTGATATTTACTTAAATTATATCAAAGTGAAATATGACCTTTAATTTGATAAAGAATTATATATACGACCTTTAATTTGGTAAAGAATGATGTAGCTAAAATTTTAGATAGTCTTTGAAAACAAAACTTAATGACAATAACATAAAATGAGCTGTAAATAGAGTAAGGTAGAGAGTAGGGCGATATGGTTGCCTGATGAATATGGATTTCTTTGTGGGTAAATCCGTTTGAAAAATTAAACTTTATCTTGTATTACTACTTTCTTGTTCAAGAATGCTCAAGATTTTTCTGAATATAAAATAGCAAAGTTCTAACATTCTGGAGAGTGTATCTGCTCAATGAGACCTTTAGCTAAGATAGCAATATTATAGCTTATAAAGGAATTAAAATTTATGCTAATCAAAAGAAATAGGGATATATATATGTATATATATATATATATATACACATGTATATGTGTATATATATATATATGTATATATATGTATATGTATATATATATATACACGTGTATATATGTATATATATGTATATATATATACACGTGTATATATGTATATATATGTGTGTATATATATGTATATATATGTATATATGTATATATATGTACATATATGTATATATATGTGTATATATATATATATCGATTCATTTCATGCACTCTGTTTAAGGAGCATATAGGAAGTACTTACGGCACATAACTTCTGTATATATTTTGCATTGTGAAATGCCAGTCAGCTGGCTTCATTACAGTTAGAAATTATTTGTACACACATTTTATGCAGCTAGCACTTTGCAAGCCATTTTCAATGAATCAACATGTGAGTTACAGTTTACAAACACCGGCAGTGAAACCCTGCATGAGTGTAAACTGTTTATAAATTGGTAAGCTTCTATGGCATGGTACTGGCACCAACTATTTTTAAAACTTTTAAATAATTCTGAATAAAATTTAAAGGCTGTGATGTTTACTTTGGGAAAAGAAATTACCACCTCCCTATTTTTTTGAGCCAGGGTAATTTGAGGATTATTTTTGGAAATTGATTTTATTAGTCTAATTTATCTGTTTCAAAAGTGAGGGATAATTATTTCATATAACGGTTGTTAATTTTGGAGAGATGTTAAAAGTGTAGCGAGTTTACAGGAATGTGTGTGATCATTAAAATTAGAACTTTGTGAGCGCCTGGGTGGCTCAGTCAATTAAGTGTCTGACTTCAGCTCAGATCGTGATCTCACACTCCGTGAGTTCAAGCCCCGCGTGGGCTCTGTGCTGAGGGCTCAGAGCCTGGAGCCTGCCTTGGATTTTGTGTCTCTCTCTCTCTCTGCCTCTCCCCCACTCATGCTCTGTCTCTCTCACTCTCAAAAATGAATAAATGTTAAAAAAAATTAAATAAATAAAAATAAAAATTAGAACTTCGTATTGAATATTCAGGAAACTGGGGCAGCATTTATTTCAATGTACTTAAAAATTAAATGGAAGAAACAAATATTTATCTTGAACAATGTGTTTGCTCTTTTACTGTTTAACTGTTTTAAAAAATAAATACATTTATAGAAGAATACACATTATTTTTTCCATTTTCAGCATATTTTTCCTAATATGTAAAAAATGTAAGTTTTTTAAACTCTTATTAAACAAACAAACAAACAACACTTGTATTTCTCTAAACCTCTCCAAAAACCATGATTATAAAATTTGCTTAAATTAGCCTTCAGCATTTACATAGGCACAATTCTGCAGATATTCAGATTTGCACACACAAAAATGTTTTCCCCTAGGAAATACCCTTGAGCCTATTCTATTCTGAGTTCCTTTTTTTTCTAAGTTGTATGAATCCCTTTTTCTTGTTCCCGTCAATAAAACACAGCCTTCGATAGTTTTCAGTGAGCAGGAGCGCGGAGGGTGATCTATGGCTGAAAATATATTTATCTTACCATCACATTTCCACCATGTGTTAGCTGGGTGAAGAATTTAGATGGGAAATAATTTTCACTCAAGTTTGGGCAGGAATTGCTTTACTATTTCTAGTTCCCATTATTGATAGCAATTTGTGTCATTGTCATTCTCTGTATACTGCATTTGTGCTGTTTTCTTTTTCTTATTTATAAGCTCTTAGAACATATTCTAAAACATACTTGCTTTGAAATTTCATAATTATGTAACTTGGTGTTAGTTTTATTTCATCCATTATGTTGCATCTTTTATGGACACTTTTCAATTGGGAAATCGAGTCCTTCAGTCTGAACAATTTTCCAGTACTGTATTTCTTCGATCATTTTTACCTCTACCAGTAAATTCACTTTCTGAAATTTCCATAGATCAGTTTAGAACAGCCGTATTGATATATATAAATTATGCCTAATTAGTTCCATTGTATGTTGAGTGAAAGTAGCTTTCAATTATTATTGTGATTTTTTTTTTTAATTGAAGTATAGTTGACATGCAATGTTACATTTGTTTCAGGTTTACAACATAGTGTTTTGGCAAGTGTATGTGTTATGCTTTGCTCACCACAGGGTAGCTACCATATGTCACCAGACCCCATTATTAAAATACTATTAACTATATTCCCTATACTGTGCTTTTCATCCCTGTGACTTATTCATTCCTTAACTGAAATATTACGATTTTTAAGGTTTAATGACATAATTAATTTTCAAGAATTATTTATTTCATGAAATGCTTCTCTCTCCTTTCTACATAGCACTGTTTTGTTTATGGTTACAATATCTTGTTTGAACTCTGAGGATATTAATTATAGTTTCTTTGAAGTTTTACTCTGCATTCAGAATTTTTGTTTCCATTTTGATCTCTGCATATTCATGTCAAAGCTCTTTTTTTTTTTTTTTAACAACTATTTGGGAAGCATGAGAAGTAAGCAATAACCAAAGGGGTTTTCAATAAAGTTGTGACCATTCAACCGGCCCTCGCTATGGCAGTATAGCCTCCTTTAACTGGCCAGTTTGCACTGGGGGCCCAGTTCTGAGACATCAATGGAGAGAAAGGAAATAAGAGAATGTAGGTTTTCTCTTACTAAAGGAATGCATGTTACAAGTATTTAAAATGATACTTACAGGGTCGCCTGGGTGGGTCAGTCGGTTAAGCGGCCGACTTCGGCTCAGGTCATGATCCTGCGGTCCGTGAGTTCTAGCCCCGCGTGGGGCTCTGTGCTGACAGCTTAGGTCCCAGAGCCTGTTTCAGATTCTGTGTCTCCCTCTCTCTCTGCCCCTCCCCTGTTCATGCTCTGTCTCTCTCTGTCTCAAAAATAAATAAACGTTAAAAAAAAAAATAAAAATAAAAAAATAAAATGGTACTTAGATCAAGTTTCCCCATTTTCTTGATATCCTCATCTCTAGAATTTTGTTTTAGTTTACTTTTTATGGATCAGTATCACCAGAAATTAAATCTCTTAACTTTAACCATAATGGCAAAGAGGTTTTAGTCTTTTTTAAAAAATTTTACATTTATTTATTTATATTCTTTTAGAGAGATGGGGAGGGAGCATGGAGGAGGGGCAGAGAGAGAGAACCCCAAACAGGCTCCTCATTGTCAGTGCAGAGCCAGACATGGGGCTCGATCTCACTAACTGAACTGTGAGATCACGACCTGAGCCCAACTCAAGAGTTGGATGCTTAACCAACTGAGCCACCCAGGTGCCCCAAAGAGGTTCTAGTCTTGACACAAAGAGATGAAGGAGAGCATTTAAGGATCTATTCCTTGTACAATAATTCACTTCCACTGTTAACTCCATACATCATTCACTTTTAATGTTACCTTGTACCTTCACTTTCTAAGACTTGGCATTTTTTGACTTCCCCTTTATGTAAGTCTTGTTAGCTTCTCCTTCTGTAATAGACGAAATCACTTTGTAAATCCTGAAAAGTTGCCATTTTTCTTCTATTTCCAAAGTTTTTTTGATGTTCCTTATCTCCTGTGTTTGTCCTTTCCTTTTTCATTATTCTTGTGAGTTTTATGTATTTTTATTCTTACCATATTTTTAGTTGATTAATTAGGTAAGTGGAGATAACAAATTCTATTCCATGTACTTAATATCTTTTTCATATTTCATTGGATTCTATAAGGAAAGTAAAGATAATCAAATGTATTCCATGTACCATATGGATTTTTATATATTGCAATATATTAATTATATTAATATATTAAAATATGATTTTCCTTTTATTCTATGCAAAGTTATACATTTGCATATACAACTGTCTGTGTTTTACAAGTTTGTGAAACTACAAGTTAGTGTTTCAGACAATCCAATGTTAAATTTTGCCTTTAAATTGATACCTTAAATCTCACCTTTTATTTATAAGTTTGAGAACTTATCTCTTAAAGTCCTTTAATGAAAAATGAGACAATCAACTTGTCTATAGTAACTTTCATATCCTTTTCCCAGACTTGCATTTTGTTAATTTTATTCTTTTAACTAAAGGTTCAAACTCAACCTTTCTCTTCATTTCTCTTGATCTTTCTACATTGGTGATTGTTACCTATTTCTTTTTTTAAATTGCGGGTTATTTATCTGCCTCTATAGACAGGGTTTCTTTGTGATACACGCAAGAAGAGCTCAACCCTAAATGATTAAAATTAAGAAATTTGGAAAATTAATACATTTTATACTTGTCATTAATACAGTTTTACAATTACCCTAACTAGGTGACTTTGCTATTTATTTGATGAGAATAACAATAGAGGATATTGTGATTAATAAACTCATATGCATTATAAGGAAAACGGGTCAGGTATTTTCCCAAAAAGAAGTGGTGTAGTTTCACAAATGTTACACATATTCACTGTTTTTAATAAAGTGCTTTCAAAAAAACATTTTCAGGATGCCTGTGTGGCTCAATTGGTTAAGCATCCAACTTCAGCTCAGGTCTTGTCCTTAGGGTTCCTGAGTTCGAGTCCCACATTGGACTCTGCTGTCAGCACAGAGTCCATTTCAGATGTCTGTCCACCCTCTGCCTGCCTCCCCTCCACTTACGCTCTCTCTTTCTCTCAAAAATAAATAAAACATTTCAAAACAGTAAACAAAAGCATTTTCAAGATTTATAAATATGTAATATACCAGGTAAACTACAGTGTTTCTGGGGTCCGCAGAGCCAGCTCTAGGTTTGATGACTCACTAGAAGAACTCACAGGACTCAGTAGATAGTCCCACTTATAGCTAAGATTCATTACAATCAAATGATACAAAGCCAGATCAGCACAGGGAAAAAGGGTAGATGGGGCCAAGTCCAGAGGATATTAGATGCTAACTTCCAAGAGGCTTCCCCCCGTCGAGTTAAAACAAATGTGTTTTTTTTTTTTAATTTTTTTTTTTTAACGTTTATTTATTTTTGAGACAGAGAGAGACACAGCATGAATGGGGGAGGGGCAGAGAGAGAGAGGGAGACACAGAATCGGAAGCAAGCTCCAGGCTCTGAGCCATCAGCCCAGAGCCCGACGCGGGGCTCGAACTCGCGGACCGCGAGATCGCGACCTGAGCTGAAGTCGGACGCTTAACCGACTGAGCCACTCAGGCGCCCCTAAAACAAATGTGTTTAATTCTTCAAACAAGAAGTAGTGACAACGCATGTGGAATGTCCAGGGTTTTTACAGGGGACTGGCCACACAGGAACTCTGTGCTTAGAATGATACCAAAATTCAAGACTCCCAGAAGGAAGGCAAGTAGTCACTATATTCACTATGACACCATATTTTTTGCACCAACATTTTAGGCATAATTTAAACAAACTCTTACCTGTTCTGCAAATAGTTGGACTCCTCCTGAAATCCAAGTTTCTATATGCCAGCCACAGGTCAAACTCGCAAGCAAGCCTTCCTTAAAATTAGCAGTCTTAAGCAGGCTTTGGTAACGTTCTTCATACAGTTTCACTAGTTTGAGTTTAATCCACCAATGAATGAACTTTATCAAGATCTCTAATCCAAACGAATAGGTAAAACTGTATAGAACAAGGCTTTGGAACACTGGCCCCAGAATGCTAACTTTGTAAGACAAAACCATACCTTTGGGTGATACTGGCCAACTAACCTAAACTCTGAGTTGCTTCACTAATGGAATGAGGTTAATAACGAGCTTAATTTTTCTTTCATTTCTTTTTGTTTCTTAAGTTCTTTTTTTTCTAAGTTTATTTATCAATTTTGAGAGAGAGAAAGAGAGCATGCAAGTGAGTGAGTGGGGGAGGGGTAGGAGGAAGGAAAAAGAGAGAATCCCAAGATGCTCAAACTCACAAACCATAAGATCATGACCTGACCCAAAGTCAAAAGCCAGATGCTTAACCGACTGAGCCATGCAGGCATCCCAAGTTCTTTTTTTTTTTTTAATTTTATATGTACTTTTTTAGTATAGTTGACATAACTGTTACATTATTATCAGATATACGATATAGGGATTCAACCTCTCTATACATTACACTATGCTCACCACAACTGTAGCTACCATCTATTTGAATATCATTGACTATATTTCATATGCTATACCTTTTATTTCCATGACTCTCATTTTCTTTTATTGCACCATGTCTATGAGCTAATAAAACCACAATATATCTTTGAGATACCAAGAATTTTTTTTCTGAAATACACTCTGCATTTTTAGGCCCTCCTTGTGTGCGTTTTAACCAACATTGTTTGCTAGATCCTTTTATACCTTTAATTTTCTTTTTTGTAGTGTCTATGAACATGCTCCTTCTCTTTCTCTCATCCTTGTCTGAGGCCACGTTTCCCTGGACCTCTGGCTTGCTCACCATAATGTAAGTTCAGGTTGAGGAGAACAAGTGGGTTCCACAGGCATCTTTAATATAGGTACTTTCCAAATTTCCCTACCACAATTGCTGAGACACCTTTTCCAAGAGCATGTATCTGTGCCATTTTCAATGTCTCTCCTGTTAATAATGATTACCACCTAGATCTTACCTTTCCAAACCACTGATGGGCTTAAAATTCTCCTCAGTTGGACTAAATTGTAGAGGTTTTTGTTTTGTTTTGTTTTTTTTTTTCCACATGAGAGGCCACTGACTTGCCTTTTCTTAGAACATTTACTTTACAAAACTTACAATTGTAAATGCACTCTCTGATCCTTTAAGATGTAAATTTTCTCCCAGCTCTTGCTAGTTTTATAACACAAAAATATCTTTCTCAAGGACCTGGGAGCTATCCCTTTGAAATGTAATGATCAAGATAGTGCCACTACCTACCAGTCTCCGTGGGAGGGTAGGAGCCTGACATCAATAAGTACCAATTAGCAACACAGACAGCCTAATGTCATTGACCAACAATTCTTCCAATATCCTCTAGCACTTTTCCACTAGCTCACCTCAGCATTTGTTTCAACACAGTTGAGTTCAATCTCTCTCCTCTACTGGGGATATAACGTACAGCAATAGTCTAAAATGAAGTCTCCCTTGTCCATTTAACTCTGTCAGATGCAATCTCTCTTTGACACCACCAGGAACTCCCCATCCAGTTTTACCTTGCTATACTTTCCCTGCTTCACATCACTGGTCATCTTTTTATATAATATATAATTCACATGATCGTAATGCTTATTATGTTCATTGTTTGTTTACCACTTATTAAAATGCAAGCTTTGCAAGTGTTGGAATCTTTTCCTAATTTTTTTTAACCCTTCTGATATATCCTGAATGATATAAAAGTACCTGGAACAAAGTAAGCACTTAATATTCATTTTATTTATTTATTTATTTATTTATTTATTTGAAATTTATTGTCAAATTGTTTTCCATGAAACACTCAGTGCTCATCCCAAAAGGTACCCTCCTCAATGTCCATTACTCACTTTCCCCTCCCTCCCACCCCGCATCAACCCTCAGCTTGTTCTCAGTTTTTAAGAGTCTCTTACGCTTTGGCTCTCTCTCACTCTAACCTCTTTTTTTTTCCTTCCCCTCCCCCATGGGTTTCTGTTAAGTTTCTCAGGATCCACATAAGAGTGAAACCATATGGTATCTGTCTTTCTCTGTATGGCTTATTTCACTTAGCATCACACTCTCCAGTTCCATCCACGTTGCTACAAAGGGCCATATTTCATTCTTTCCATTGCCACGTAGTACTCCATTGTGTATATAAACCACAATTTCTTTATCCATTCATCAGTTGATGGACATTTAGGCTCTTTCCATAATTTGGCTATTGTTGAGAGTGCTGCTATAAACATTGGGATACAAGTGCCCCTATGCATCAGCACTCCTGTATCCCTTGGGTAAATTCCTAGCAGTGCTACTGCTGGGTCATAGGGTAGGTCTATTTTTAATTTTTTGAGGAACCTCCACACTATTTTCCAGAGTGGCTGCACCAATTTGCATTCCCACCAACAGTGCAAGAGGGTTCCCGTTTCTCCACATCCTCGCCAGCATCTATAGTCTCCTGATTTGTTCTTTTTGGCCACTCAGACTGGCGTGAGGTGATTCATTGTATTTAAAATATTCTTTTTAGTTTGAAATATGAAATCTGAGATACTTTCTAGTTTTACTGAAGCTAGCTTTATCTTTTTTTAAAATCGTATTCTTGTCTTCAATTGGTTTCATAGAATAGAGTGAATAAGAAATGTCTTTAATACCACATTATTAATACAAAGACTATTATATTTTAAAACTAACTTTTTTATTAAAATATACTTAAGATTTATCTAATTTACTTATTGATTCATTAAGTAACATTTATTATTTTATGTAATAGTACTTGCTCTAAATAAATATATATAAGAGGTGTATAGGAAGCGAAATAATTTATTCCTCTTCTTTGACTGAACCCATGCACCTAAATATTCAAAATAATCAGTAAGGTTATTCAAATTTGTTTAGGTTGACAACTTTTAATCTGATCTTAAAATCACCACCAATAAACCAATGCCCAGGTTAAGAGTGCCTAAGGAATCCCAGCAGCAGAACACAGCTACAGTTACATACTGCAGACAGGATGTCTCCTCCTAGCCACAGGAGTGGCTGCACTTCAGTTCTACAGGAACACCCATTATTCCTCTTAGAGAATATTCCAGTCTTTGTAATACTAAAAGATGTTACGAATCAGAAAAATATTTCCCATTGTTAAATTTAATTTGAAGCTACTAAACTGATATAATCAGAGAGACTCTAGAATGCCTTCTGCTCTGGGGTTCAGGTCATTTCAGAGGGTAAACATGAGGTGCCATGATGGATTTGGCATTTTCCTTGCCAGGCACATACATTAGAATGGCATATACCTGCTTATGGATCTATGTTGCCTCCCATGACTTACAGAAAAATAAAAAATCCTTTTACTATCATCTATCTATCTTTTTTTTTTAATTTTTTTTTCAACGTTTTTTATTTATTTTTGGGACAGAGAGAGACAGAGCATGAACGGGGGAGGGGCAGAGAGAGAGGGAGACACAGAATCGGAAACAGGCTCCAGGCTCCGAGCCATCAGCCCAGAGCCTGACGCGGGGCTCGAACTCACAGACCGCAAGATCGTGACCTGGCTGAAGTCGGACGCTTAACCGACTGCGCCACCCAGGCGCCCCTCATCTATCTATCTTTTTACAAACAAGGTATTTTTCTCAGTCTCATCCTCCATGATTTCCCAAGACAAAATTAAAAAAAAAAAAGAAAAAAGAAAAAAAAAAGGAAACTCCTTTTAGTTCAGCCACACTCAGCTTCTTTACATTCCTCAAACATAACATATCATATTACTTTTCCATACATTTGAAAACTAAGAATCTCTGTTGTTTAACATCTACTACTCTTTAAAGATCTAATTCAAATATCAACTTATCAGTAAGTCTTTTCTCATTCATTCTATTAATCCTCCCCACATTTTCCAAAGTTCTCTAAAGTACCTACTTACAATCTGATATATATATAAATTATATATAAATTATACATATATATAAATTATATATAAATTATATACATATATAAATTATATAAATATATAAATAGTATAATTAGATGTGCATGTGTATATTTTTCAAGTCACATCCTTGAGGGTAGGCAAAATGACTATTATTTTAGCACTCTCTGAGGACAGAAAGCTATATTTTTACATTATAGAATAGTGCCTTACCCATAGAATTAACTTTTGAAAAAAGTATTTTTGGATGAAAAAATGAGTAAAGGGAGCTATATTCATTCATTATTTAGTTTATAGTAAATGATGTTGGGGTAAATAGTTATGAATTACCCAGTGAACTTTATTTTCACAAATGTAGTACATAAAGTTGTGCTTGAACCTAAGTTATTGTAGTTGCAGTTAGAGCTACCAATATTTGAAAAGAAGCTAAGAACAATATTAATTTATCTTAATCTTATTTTATTTTTTGAGTATTTTTGGCTCTAAATTGCTGGGTATGCTATTTTTTTTTCGATTACACCTGCTCTTGAATTGCTAAAAGACTTGAATGTGCAATGCAAAAAAGAAGAAAGAAAAGAAAAGAATAATTAACATTACCTTTTTCCATATGGGAAAACATTTCTTTGATATCCATGATGAGATTTTGCCAATGTATCATTTGAAATGTGCTATAGAGTGAATGTTTTTGTCCCAACCCCTACCCACCCCCCAAAAAAAAAATATATATATATATGTGTATATATATATATAGAGAGAGAGAGAGAGAGAGAGAGAGAGAGAGCGCTAATTCCCAGTGTGAAGGTATTTGGAGGCAGGACCTTTGGAAGGTGATTAGTTCATGTGGGTGGAACCCTCCTGAATGAGTTTAGGGCCCATAGAAAAGAGGGCACACAGAGCTCGCTCATTCTCTCCATCATGTGAGGTGGCTCATTTGTTAGCTATCTGGCTGCCTTGGAGGCAAATGTTGTAGTAACAATACAAACACATTCAAGAGAAAACAGGAGTTAAGACAATAATTCCAAAAATCAGTGACGACTTTTTCCATCAAGAGTCCCATGATTCAAACCATTGATTTATTAAGTCTGCTAACCTGGGGTTTGGATCACCTAGGGTATTCACTTGTACCCCCATGTAATTTAATAAAGATGATACATTAGCAGATTCATCAGGTATAAACACACACACATACTGTTTGGATAATGACACAGGTGCCTCCTTGTGGGCAGTAAATGACCATGGTCATCCTATTTTGGAAGACAGCTTTTCTCACTGGAGACATTTCAGTGTTCAGTAAGCACAGGCTTTGCGGCCTATTATTTAAGATTTTCTGGGTGACCTAAGTAAAGGTTTTTATGTGGGCTATAATATCATCCAGGCCTATGGAGGGGACAAAGATGGTGGCTAAATGATTGTGTTAGTGAATACAGAACGTGTCCACCTGGCCTTGAGAAGAGGGAAATTAGCAATTGTTTTTACCGTGGGATGGAATCTCCCTTGTGCCTAGGGAAAACACAGGGTACAGCAGCCTAATCACCCACATGGAAGCCACAGCCACAGATCTGTATTATGAAACCATTGGGTTCCACTGAGGAGAACCCAATAAATACCTAGATGGTGCAACCAGTGAGTGCCAAACCAGTTGCCATTCTTTAATAATACAGAATGACAATGCAGTTACATTCATTTTCATCCCATTATTCTTGGTATAGTTGGGTTGGTTCTGTTCAGAATAGTTTTTTGTTTGTTTGTTTGTTTGTTTCCAAAATAGAGGTGCCTGGGTGCTCAAATACCCACAACCTAGGGTAAGACATATAAACCCATCCCAAATCTGAGCATAACCACCCACGGCTCGAATAGTGGTATTTTTAGGACCCTTCCAGTCAGAAGTTTAACAGATTGCCTATGTAGATTCATTGACAGAAAAAGAATACCCATGCCCAATGTTATTAATAGCGTGTGACACATAAGGTCTCTGGATCAATATTGGTAATATCAGATGAATTAAGATTACTAAATCTAGCTTGTTCTTTCTTAATACACTGCTTTAGGGCCTTCTAGTCACCTCCTTGGATTGGTGATATACTCACCATGGCAGTCTGATGAGCTAGAGAAGGGCAGCTGCCCATATGCCTAGCAGTTGGATTTATTTCTTTGTCAGGAAAGTGAGTGACCCTCTGTAATAAAGTATTTCCATTGGGTGTCCATCCCACGTCTGAACACCACAGGAACAGCAGGAATCTAGAGTCAAAACAGACATTTAGTAGGAACTTGAGTGGGAAGGTCTTCCCCTTCTAAAAGAATTATACTTGTATCCTGATCCTTGGATATCAGTGTGCTTGCAGCTTTAAGAATTTGGCCAGATCATACATACCATTCATATTTGCCAGGAGAGGCAGCACTGGCCACATTGCCAGATCCAGACTCTCATCTTCTCTTCTCTTTCAATGGCACATGTTCCAATTCAGGTAGAATACATTTCAACATGCCCAGCTTACAGCAGAACAACAAGCTCCTAGTGGAGATGAAGTAGTTCACCCATCCCAGTGGGACATCCCATTGCAAATTAATTTCACACTTATGATGGTTTTTGGTGTTCTTAGCGGCATAACATTTTGATCCATGGTGAGCATTGTGGCAATGGCTTTGGTCTGAGTCTTCGATACCTTTACAAAATTAGGTGTTTTGTCAGAGACCCCCAGTCTGGCATGTAAGGCAGTAGGCCTCACTGGTTGATCGTTCAAATATATGAAATCTTGAGACACTACTTTAGTCCACCTGGTCAAAGTTTTACCTGTTATTAATTTAATCTGATTTAATATTCCATTTTTCCTTTATGCCAGTCCTGTTGTTTATGAGTCACAGGGGAGATGGAACCTCCATTCAATATCATATTCTTTTGCCCAGTCTTGTACATCATGACTTTTTAAATGTGACCTTTGATCACTATCCATTTAATGAGAATATCCACACGTGGTACTTAATTTCTCTAATCCCCTAATAGTGGCAGCCTGGTTTATGAAGCAACAAGGGAAAGCTTGAGTTAAACCACAAGCTGTGTCCACACAAATCAGGGCATATTTAGAACCCTCACTCAGAGGGAAGAGCCCAATATAATCAATATGCTAATCCCTCACCAGCTGGAAATTCCAATAGGTGGCCTCAGACTCCTTTGGCAGTTGCTTTGGATATTGTTTAAAACACAGAAGGCACGCTGTTACTGCATTAACCAAGTCACTGTATTTCAAGGGCAATCAAGCATTCTTGGCAATTTGCCATCTTACCCAAACACTGCAGTGGCCACTCTTTCTATGCACTCAATTTTCATGGCTATAGAAGGATGGGTTGCTAGGGCTTGTACCTGAGCCAGTGCATCACCTTCCTGATTAAAGGGGTTGTCAGTGCCTTATGAGCGAGGACATAGAAAACAGAGAGGACTACATCAGACTCTCTTCCAAATGTCTTTCTGCATATTCTGACTCCATGAAGGCTTATTCATGATCATCCAGTCATCAGCTTGTCCAAGACAAAGGGTTAATCCTTTTAGAATAGTACAGCTGTCAGTGAAAAGGGTCAATAGCCAGGGCTCATGAGATCACCAGCCACATTGCTCTGAGTTCTGGCTGTTGTGATTTGTTCCTGTTTCCACCCAAATGGTGTCAGTGTTGGGCTGAATAGCAACTATAATCCCAGTGGCCAGGTTGTCTCTACTATCTCCATCTATATACCAGGCATCAGTAGGAATTTCTTCCATTCCCTTTCTGCAGGTTGTTGTAACCACTACAAGGGTAGAGGTTGAGGATTTTTACAATCTACACTTTTTCTTTTACTCTTTTTTTTTTTTTTTTTTTTTTTGAGAGAGAGAGAGAGTACGAGATGGGGAGAAGGGCAGAGGGAGAGAGAGAAAGAATCTTAAGCAGGCTCAGGCTCTTCACTCAGCATGGATCCTACTGTGGAGCTTGATCCCATGACCCTTGATCCCATGACCCTGGGATCATGATCTGAGCTGAAACCAAGAGTCAGACGCTCAACCAACTGAGCCAGCCAGGTGTCCCTGGACAATCTACATTTTCTATGGGGCCTAGAAGTGCTTGCATTGTTAGACAGTGGGCCAGTGGACAGGGTGCTTCCCTGTTACAAATAAGCATAGCATTTAGCAAAGTAGGAATGTGAGCCATAGCAGAAGGGGTCATATTCTCAACCTACCCCCTTGATAGGTAGGGAAGTTCTTACGATGGTATGCTATTCCTGTGTGACAGTTTATACCTGCAGGAGCCTTCCAGAGCTGAGATCAAGATCCTAAGGGCACTCTCCCCTTCTGTTTTCTCTTCCATAGTGCCTCACCCATAACTTGTGGAGTCACAGATATATCTGAATCAAAAGGTAGCTCTTCTTGGGAGATACCCAGAGCTTTAAACTGCTTCAATAGTATTTTTGCTTTTTTAAAGGTAACTTGCTTCTCTGACCCTCAGTCCCATGTTTTCCCTTTCTTTGCTAGGTGGTAAGATACTCAGGCACTGTGCCAGGTGGGGAATAAAAATCCTCCAAAATGCACAAATCCCTGCAAAGGCCTACACCTCTTTCAAGTTATCCAAGGTTTTGAATAAACTTGCACCTTATCATAGTTTCTGGGACAACACTCATCTGACTGGATGACTCCCAAAAACTTTATGGTAGGGCCTGAGCCTCACATTTTCTGTGGATTCACTGTCCATCCTTTCCCTGGTAGATGTTCTAGCAGAGTCTATAGATTGTCCTGTAGCAGAGGCAAGTCTTCACATGTTAATATTATATTATCATGTAATAGGCCCATTTTACTGATGTAGGAAAGGGGAAAGGAGAAGTCTCAAGCTACCATCCATGACATATGGTGAGGCTTTACAAGTGACCCTGGGGAAGCAGTTTAAAGATCTATTGTTGCCCGTCCCAAACGAAGGCAAACTGATCTTGTGATCCAATGGCCAAGGATATACTTCATTTGTAAAGTCCAGTACAGTATGGCATACTCCTAGAACCATGGCCAATATATCTAAGATGGTGGCGATGTTGACCACAGCCACATGGATAGGGAACACTATCTTATACAATTCTGGGTAGTCCTTGGTCATTATGTCCTTGGTCGTCATGTCTGCCATGAATCATCTGGCTTTTTTACTGACCGTACCGCTACTGAAAGCACAATAGATGGACACATAATACCCATTCAGTGCAGGTTTTCGATAGTTTCTCCTATCTCCCTATGTCCCTCAGGCATACTATTGTCTGACAGCTGCCACACTCTTCACAGGGCCGGCAGGCTTACCAGTTCCCAGTTGGCATTTCCCCTCAGCGCTTGTTTGATTATTCTAACCCAGAGGTGAAATTTACCAATAAAGTTTTCTAGTTTGACCTTATAGAATATCAGTATGTTCTCTGGTATTGAGAAGATAAAATCCTCATATTCTTGGTGGAGAGAATGCCCAATTTGCAGGGCCAAAGGACCTTCCCTTCCATCATTCTTTGCCCTCCATAACCACCAATTATACTGAGAGGGTCAGGAAATGTCTAAGGCTTACTGTGTATTAGAGCACATTTGGCTCCCATAGCCACCAGAGCCATCACCTTTTGTTTGTTCCTGGAGGACCAGTAAGTAGTAAGGTCAACATGAGGCCTCCAGCCTTGGCCTGTATCTTATACCTGGGGTATGAGAAGCACACACCCCAAACAAGACTGTATCTATAAGGCCTATGTAGAAGCATATAGAGCATCAAGGATGATAGCGGCCGATGGGACAAGTCTGAACTGTTCAGGTAGTAAGGCTTTCCATAAGTCAACCAACATAGTACTGGGTTGTTGGTTTCTCTATTCAGGGGGGGTCCTGGCAGCAATTAGGTCAGACTACATTCGACTCTGGGTTACTTTTACCACACCCTTCACAGCTGATTCAAATAGCTCCTTGGTTTTCCAAAACTCCCATTCTATCTCGAGTCTTTACCATAGCCCTCTCTGTTTCTAGGATTTGTCAGTTTCTCCCAGATTGTCCAACATCATAAATGTCTTGTCCCATAACTGGGCTCAGCATGGATATCAGTGTACTATACAAAGTGATGGGGTGGACTAGAGTATCTTAACTTCATTCTTGCAGTAAATGCGGACCAATCAGGGCCTTCAAAGACAGGGGTGTAAATGGTATATCTTATTCCCAACTCCCTAAGGATTTGTTGTACCTCTTCTATAATATATGAGGGTCCACATGCCCAGGGAGAACTTCCTCATTGGACGAAGCCTCCCTGCAGGCTAGAATCATCCAATCCATAAGGGAGTAAGTACCTTGAAATCCCAAGAGTCATGCAGTCACTGACAGAGGGCAGGGTGTATGGCATGTTGCTCATTTTCTCTGCCTCCTGCCTGGTCAGAGATATGCCATCACCCCCTGTAGCCTATAGCCACACTATGTTGGGATACTTTTCTGAGCCTTTTGCTGGAACTTGACAGCTATACCAATAAACTAGGCAGAAGTGTTTTCTCTCATCACAAATGCTTCCTCAGTTGGAGCTGATAAACTGGCTGGGGTTGCTATTGCTGTGCTTTTGCTTTCTTTTGTCTTAGGGTCGCATGGCACAGGGTATTTGGTCCCTTTCCTTATCAATCACCGTAGCATCCTCCTCATCACTTGCCCAGGGATTCCACCTTTTAGCATCCTAATCAGGATTTATCACACATGCTTAGACTTTAATCTACAAATTGCATGCTAAGGTCTCTAACTTCTTGTTGTCCCACCTCCTAAGCCAGCTCAGAAGCCAGAGTAGTGATGGATAACCGCATGTCCTTCTCTAACCTCAGCTCTTCTAACTTTCTGATTTGAGTTTCAACTTCTCTTTGGGCATCAGAATCCAACTGAATAGCCCACAGTAGAGGCCAGCCCACTGTGGCAGTCCTTCATCTCCCTTCTTTGTCACAGTGTGCTGGGCACAGTTCCTCAAACATTAGACCAACTAGCATTTTCAAAGTGTTCCCATACTCACACAGTGGTCCACAAGCACCTAATATATGAGCCATCCTTCCCTACACAGAGGTCGATGGCCAACTCAAATGTTTCCCATGGATGCCTCTTTCCCAAAGCCATTCTTTTGGTCTCCTAGCTGGCTGTGTCCAACACAGCCCAGATGCACTAAGACAGAATGGAAACAATGGATTCAACCTACAAGTCTGATCATAGTTTGATGATGCAGTGAGGCTTGCTGACTTAGAAACAAGCAAGAGGTATATGCCATAAACATCTTAAGAGAATTAACACAAACACAAATTGAGTCCTAGCACAAATGGCATTCTTATCATTTTTGGTCATCCATTTGTTCTACAAATATTTATAAAGAAATAATACGATTGTGGTTAAGAAAAAGAACTTGGGATAAGAGTGCAGATAAAATGCAGGACACGTTTACAACATTTGGGAGAAACAGACACACACACACACACACACACACACACACACACACAACCAACTCATCCATCATTTATACACAATTCAAATTAACTAGCACCCTGAAGTTTTTATTTGCTAAATCTGACAACCTTAATCCCGGACTAAAAGGCTTAGTTGAAATCTTAGCTCTACAACTGATAGTTTATATAAACCTAAGTATGTAAAATAAACTCTATGCCTCAGATTTGTCATATGTAAAATTTAGCTGATAGTAGTATCTACCTCACTGATAGATTGAATATGTTATCTTCACTATATATATGATAAATATGTAATGTAGCATGAACAGCATCTGGTTTATAGTAAACATTATATAAGTATAAATTACAGTACTTTGTAGCCTTTGCTTCGATAATGCAGTATAACTACCCCAAACTCATTGACTTACCACAAAAAATATTTATTTCTTAGGACGCCTGGGTAGCTCAGTCAGTTAAACATCCAACTCTTGATTTGAGCTCCGGTCATAATTTTGCAGTTTATGAGATTGAGTCCCTCTCAGTTTTGCATTTCATGAGATCTCTCTTTCTCTCTGCCCCTCCCCGGCGCTCTTTCTCTCTCTCTCTCTCAATAAATAAATAAACTTAAAAAAAATTGTTTGTTCACTGGTCTACGGATCATTTAAAACCCTTTTAAAATGGGCCAGCCAACTATCTATTCATATTATTTTGGCCAAGGCAAATCATGTGACTAAATTCAATAACAAGAAGTAAGGAAGTATACAATTCTCCTACAAAAGGGTGTGCTGAAAGGAGTGAATAGGTATCGGGAACACTATCTACCACAGTTATTATTTTATTATTGAGTATATACTATTTATAGGCACCTGGAACTCAGCACTGAACAAAAAAAGCTTCCTGTTTCTGAAAGCTTACATTTCAGTGTAGGAAAGATAGACAATAAGCAAATATATATATGTATATATATATATATATATATATATATATATATATATATATATAAATTAAAAAGAAAATAAGGTGATGTTATCAACTATGGGCAAAATTAATGGACACAAAAGGAGAGAGTATGCTTAGATGTGTAGCAAAAACGGCATCCAAAAAGCAAACCCTACTATGATGCTACTCACTGAATTTACTTCAATATGTTCTGCAATACCTATTCATAATCCCATCTAATGAAACTGCAGTTTCACTCAACTCTTTTCACTATGTCTTCAGAAATGTTTCTTCTATAATAACTTTTAAAAGACATAAAAGCACCCAAAATGTAGCCAATTTTGGTGAAATGACAGTATCAAATATAACCTGGAAAAAACATCTTGATACTTATATACTTTGGAAATAAACACATTTGTCCATGAACTCTTCTAAACCTTTATGTAGCTAATATAAAAAGCTTTGTTTATTTAGTGAATGTGTTTACTAAACAAACTGGCTATTTACAAAATAATACTACACAGAGAATTGACATTTTGGTGTATTGTTTTTTGTCTTTCAGCCACTTGATTGAAAGACATACTTACAATTCTCTCAACAGCACATGTGAACACATACATGCATACATGTGCACACACACAGACACAAACACACACACACAATTATACAGAGTTAAAACTATCAAGAACACAGTAGGGCAAGAAGTGGAGGGAGATATTGGTGATGAAGCATGCATTTCTGAAGGTGCAGTGCTAACATATAGAGGTCAATTAGGATGCTTATTAATCAGTAGAGTGTCCAGAAACCTCTGATCTGGAGCATTTCGCATAATCTATTGTGAATTTCCTTTTTTATCTTTCAATTTATTTAAACTAAAAAACAAAAACAACTCACCTATTTGTCCTGTCCCCCACCCTGCCTCTGGCAACCACCAGTGTGTTCTCTGTGTCTATGAGCTTGTGTTTTCTTTTCTTTTGTTTTAAGATTCCATGTATGAGAGATCATATGGAATTTCCATTTCTCTGTCTTACTTATTTCACCTAGCATAATGACCTCAAGGCCCATCCATGTTGTTAAAAACGGCAAGATTTTAACTTTTTAATGGCTTAATAATGCTCTATGTTATACACATATCACAATTTCTAACTTTAAAAATATATATATATATATTTATTTATGTATTTATTTATGAGACAGAGAGCACAAACAGGAGAAGGGCAGAGAGAGAGGGAGACACAAATTTCGAAATAGGCTCCAGGGTCAGAGCTGTCCGCATAGAGCCTGATGCGGGGCTTGAACACAAACTGTAAGATCATGACCTGAGCCAAATTTGGAAGCTTAACCGACTGAGCCACCCAGGCGCCCCATGTATCACAAGTTCTTTATGCATTCATCCATTGATGGACAGTTCAGTTGCTTCTATATTTTGGCTATTATAAATAATGATGCAATTAACATAGGAGTGCATCTATCTTTTCTGAATTAGTGTTTTCATTTTTCTTCAGATAAACACAAGAAAATAGAACTTCTTCATCATATGGTAGTTCTATTTTTAATTTTTTCTGTGACCGCCATACTGTTTTCCACAGTGGCTGCACCAGTTTGCTATCCCAGCAAGGTTTCCTTTTCTTCACATCCTCACAAAACATTTGTTATTTTCTAATCTTTTTAAAAAGGTTTTTAATGTTTATTTATTTTTGAGAAAAAGAGAGAGAGAGAGAGAGAGACAGGGCATGAGTGGGGGGAGGGGCAGAGAGAGAGAGAGACACAAAAATTGAAGCAGGCTCTAGGCTCTGAGCTGTCAGTACAGAGACCAATGTAGGCTCGAACTCACCAACCATGAGATCATGACCTGAGTTGAAGTCGGACACTTAACCAACTAAGCCACCTAGATGCCTTTATTTCTAGTCTTTTTGATAATAGTCATTCTAACAGATGTGAGGTGATATCCCATTGTGGTTTTAATTTGCATTTCCCTGATGATTAGTGATGTTGAGCATCTTTTCATGTACCTGTTGGTCATCTGCATGTCTTCTTTAGAAAAATGTCTATTCAATACTTCTGCCCAGGGACCAGGGCAGTTAACAGGTCCCTGATGCAGGACATCTGGGAAAACTGACCTCTGTAGAGGACCTGTGTAACTTCTGGGCACATGGCCAAAAGGCTCTGGCTCAAATGACCTTCCCTGCTTATATCAGGAACACAGTGTAAGGGGAACTGCTGTTCCCAGAAAATGGCTTGCAGGGCTGGGGCAGTCCCTGTACACAAAATCTTAAAGGGCCCGGATTACTCCCTAGGATTGGTCTCCAGGGCTGAGCCAGGTATGG
This sequence comes from Panthera onca, assembly GCF_046562875.1. Classification (NCBI taxonomy): domain Eukaryota; kingdom Metazoa; phylum Chordata; class Mammalia; order Carnivora; family Felidae; genus Panthera; species Panthera onca. Next base: position 115,034,785 of record NC_138342.1, read on the forward strand.
ATAGATCTGACCACATGTGTGAACTTCTGGGAGACACAAAATTTTATTTATTTTATATTTTATTTTATTTTTTTATTTTATTTTATTTTACTTTATTTTATTTTATTTTATTTTATTTTTGAGAGAGAGAGGGAGGGAGAGAGAGAGAGAGAGAGAGAGAGGGACCCTGGGGAGCAGCAGAGAGAGAGAGAGAGATAGTGAGAGAAAATCTCAAGCAAGCTAAGCATTGTCAGCTCAGAGCTTAATGTGGGGGTTGAACTCATGAAGCATGAGATCATTACCAGAGCCGAAACCCAGAATTGGACCCTTAACTAACTGAGCCACCCAGGCACCCTTGGGGGATACAAAATTTTAAGTAAAAAGTTTTATAGATAAATTTAAGGAAACAACACAGTTGAAGTAGCAATTATAATTGCATATAAATTGTATTCATTACTTCCATTAATGAAATAATAGCTGATTACTCATATCAGAGTAAAATCTTTCTTATTACAGATATCAGTGTTCTCCAACTAAAGATCACCAAGAACACACATATAGTTTAAAAAAAAAAAAAGTTGGCTATTAACTCATTGCAGTGAAAGAGGAATGAACACCATGGAGAACTGTGGGGCTCCTCATTAAGAGGATACTAGTAGATTTAGAGAAGTTTTCAAGAAAGCGGTGTTTTGTTTTGTTTTTGTTTTTGTTTTTTTAAATTTTTTTTTAACGTTTATTTTTTTGAGACAGAGAGAGACAGAACATGAACAGGGGAGGGTCAGAGAGAGGGAGACACAGAATCCAAAACAGGCTTCAGGCTCTGAGCTGTCAGCCCAGAGCCCGATGCGGGGCTTGAACTCACGGACGGTGAGATCATGACCTGAGCCAAAGTCGGCCGCTTAACCGACTGAGCCACCCAGGCGCCCCGTAGTGCTTTGTTTTGGATTGGATGTTGTGTGGAAATAGTTGTATTTCTATGATTGAGTATCTTAAAAAGGCTAACCTAGAAACGTTAGGAATGAAGTGTGGGTAATCATGTAAGAGCAAGTATAGTCAGAGGGACTTTTAATTGGTGAATAAGCAGTAGCCATTTATGTTAGGATAGTCATTTTTGTGATTTATTTTTATATGAGTTCAAATATGACTATGGGGTGGTCTTATTTTGGTCTTCATTTATCAAGATCAAAGAGTGGTCTTGTCTTTTGTCTGTATCCTGATGATTTTTATTTTCAATAAAACACAAAGGTTAGCTGTACTTACTTGTCTGTGAATGTCAGGTTAGCTCCTGGCAACAAAAGGCCAATTCCTAACTGTTGCAACTACATTTTTTATGCCCTTCCTCCCTTTTCTGACCAAAGACAGATGAGGTCAGACTGTAGGATATTAATCTAGGATATAAAGATCTTTACCACTGCTGAAATTTTGCTGACTAGAAAACAATTTGGAAAATGTAGCTTGTAGTTGTATTGATATTTGTCTCTCCTGCTCCTTTTGTGGCAGAGCGAGTTGATGAATGCTCAGATTTGACAATGGATGTGTAGTAGCATTTAATATTCTGAGAAGGATATATCAGCCAACTTCAACACAGGCAATTATCAGAAACAACAGTGTTGGCTTCAGGTAAGCACATCCTGGTTGCTCTTTCTCTCTGGGTGTGCTTGATCTCTCCAAATAATTGGGATGGCTGTTGGCCAGGAAACCGTGATTCTTAGACGGATCCAAGAAAAATCGTTGATTTTGAGTCTGTCCAACATTTTCTAATGTCAACTTCCAGACTCTACATCTTGGAATTGAAAGTGAAAGTCCATTTAAGTATTAATGTGTAACCTTAGGTATCTACAGGTTTTCCAAGTACACAAGGAAATCTTGGAACTATAGGAGGAACCCAATGCTTGATTTAATTTAAACTGATTTTGCAAGCAAGGCAATTACCAATCAATCGTAGTACTTTTACAAATTTGTAAAATACAAACATAATTTGTCCCAAAACCAAATGTTTGGGATGTAATTATTTTGGTCAATTTTTTTTATCAACTGTGTCAATTTCTGTAATTCATCCACTTCCTTCTTGATTATATCTCCTTTCATTTTGATTCTCATTCTCTATATTTGTTTCATTGTTTTGATTTTGTTGTTTCCGTTTTGAAAAATTCCCTGTTTTTCTTTTTTTTTCTTTTAAATGTATTTCAAATCTAATAGAACTTTGAAAAATTTAAAAACTGAAACTTATTTTATATTTCTTGGCTCCAAAGTTGGTATTAAATTGTTTGAGATTAATGATGTTCCTAACTTCAGAATCCTATGTTATGTGATGTAATATAGAGCCCGCAATACATAAAATAGAATTAGCAAGTGTTAATTTATTATCTTGAAGAGTAACTCTATATCCTTTTGTCTCTAAATCTATTATTAATTATTTTGTTTTTTTTTTTAATGTTTTCATTTATTTTTGAGACAGAGAGAGGCGAACTGCTTTAATATTTGAAGATTAAAACACAAAATACATTATTTATTTTACCAAAGCTTCTTGAAAACTATAGTTTATTAAGCTGTTTTTCACAGGTGCTGAAAGCTGATATATCTAGATAATAAGCCAAGTCACATTATTAAGTGAAGAATTTGCAACTAATTAGATTTTCTTATCTTAGGTAAATGTATGATATTACAAATACTAGTTTTTGATATATAAAATACTATTCAAAAAACTTTATTAGAAACTAGCTATACATAGGTGTGGTATGCCAATCACATATGTGCACATATGTACATATATGCTTCCCTTGACTTGTGATTTAAGGTCTTTGATTCTTGGTATGTAGGGCTTTCAGATCTTTATATTGGTTTAGTTCAAGTACTACAGTGAAAATTACAGATGTAGACTATTTGAAGAGCCTATCATGGTAAGTTTTTCAAATTTGAATCACATTACTAACCTTATCAGGTTGTCTGTATGCATGCTCTATGTCGTGCTTCCAGAAGAAATTACTTTCTGAGTCTGTGTACATGAGTTAAAGGAGCACCTTTCTATGAAAGCAGCAACTAACTATAGGGATCTGGTGACCAATAACAGTTGAATGAGGCCTTATGTAAGAAAAGATTACCAGAATGTAGTTCCTATCTATAAGAGAATGTTGGATTTAAAGAAAGTTAGATAAATGAAAAAGTTTTAAGATAATTTCGATTAATTCTTTCCAGTTAAAAATGGGGAAAAGAAAACAGAAAAAATGATAATATTAAGTGACTAAGTCACAGAGAGAAAGCCAGTCAGATTGAAGTCAAAGTTTGTATTTAATCTTAGAAGCTGTCCTAGCCAGCAGCAATGTCAACTAAAATATGTCTTCAGATCTTGTATCAGTATTCACAAGTAGATAGCAGGACTCCAGGGTTTAATCTCAGATATGGCACTAAGGAGGGGTTTTGGAGATGGTGGGGGTGGATGCTTTGGTAACTGGTACATAGCATAACAGAATGGAGGCTAAAAATATCCAATATAAAATTAGTGAGAAGGAAATTGCTCATCTATTGATCATCACAAATTATTTTTGTCCCACCTAAAGCCACAGAAATCAATAAAGCTCTTACACTACCTCTCCAGAATTCTTCTGGGGAGGTGAGTGTATAGTGGTATTTTTTTTTCTTTCTTTCTCAATTTTATCAAATATTCTCTATTGTAGCACTTATGCACATGAGAGCAGAAGAAAAAAAATACATAAATAACCAGCTAACAAAACTTCTGATAAATATCTTGTAGAGGATATCTACATTTAAAGGCATTTTAATAAATTACAGATATGTGAGATATAAATTGTTTAGAATAAATATGTGAGAATAGAATAAAGGAAAAGTAGATATAGAGGTGAGAAATGCCAACAAGTAACATAATTCTGGAAAACTAAGAAAGAATTCAGATTAGCATCAAGATGCAATTAAAATTATTTCTGAATATCATGATCACTAATTATTGGATAAATAGTAACTACGAATTAAACCAAGAGCCCATTTATAGCAATGTCTGTGCATTGATTGAGACGACTGTACTACCAGTGGTTTACTATGCTGTTTAGAGTTTAGTCTGTAAGGTATGCTCATTAGTCACTCACTCAAGAAATATGTACCAGGTGTCTATTATGTAGCAGAGATTGTTCTATGCAGAATACCCCAGTTAACATAACTAAGTTATGCATACACTTGACCTCAGTATGCATATATTCCAGAGGGTAGAAACAAAGCAGGCAATAACCAAAAAAAAATGAGTAAATTATTTATTGAGAGGACACAGTTATATAATAA